>NC_079147.1:52055971-52378433 GCF_945859685.1 Eupeodes corollae
AATGAAATTGTCATTAGGAGCAGAGAAGTTGAATTTACATTAGATATACAATTGGCCAATTCAAGGAAATTGGACAACAAATGGATTTGATAAAAATTTGCAATGTTTTCACAATAATTTTGAAAGGAATGAACGTCGTAATGTAGAGTGTAACGTTCATGGTAAATTTATTACAACATACAAAATACGTACATACGTTGAAATTTACCAAAAACTAATCACAAATCGAGGTGATCTTTTGAAAACCAAAGGTGTTTCAAAGTAAACCATTGAAAATGTATATCCTTGGTCTGAATCTTTGTTTTAGTTGTGTTTTCCATTTTAAGCCTTTAACTAACTGTTTATAGATCATAATTGTTGGATACCCGTGGCATGATGGTTAGTGCGTTGGACTGTCATGCGAGAGGTCTTGGGTTCGATCCCTGCTTGTGCCACCCAAGGTTTTATTCACGGGTACTGCCTCTGCGAGGAATTGACAAATTTTCAAGAGTAATTCTTATCATGCTGTGCTTTCTCAAATTAGCAGTTTGGGTTCAGCCTATAAATTGTAGGTCCATCCATCTCTGCAATAACTCGCACACAGGAATGGTTGAGAGTTCTAAGTCACTAGGCCTTGCTTCTCTACGGACTGTTGAGCCACCTAATTTATTTATTTAATATTAAAGTGACGTGAAACCTCAGTTTTAGATAAAATGAGTTCTTTTTATAACAAAGTAGACCTTTAGTTGGCTTTTTCATAGTTACAAAATACTTTGACAAATGAAACTTTCAGTAACCATTTTTCAATTGACTTGAAGTATTTTAACAAAACTCTATAAAATAAATAATTCAAATTTCTACGCCATAAGATTATACAAAACTTAGCAACTGTTCTTCAGTACTTTTAATGATTTTCCCCGGTTGACTTAGAATAGGATTTATTTTTATCTAACTAATAAGATTTTAACTTGTTTTTTTACTCAAAAACTTTGTCAACAGATATTTTAATCTAATATTCACACTGTTTTGTTAATTTTTAATATTTTAAAACACTGCTCATTAAATAGACCTAAATATCTTTCTAACATAAATACCGTAAGATTAAAACAGTTTTAAGTTTGTTAAGTATCAAATTATATTTTTTATTCTAAAACCAATCAACAGATGGTCAACTTTTCCTACATATTTTCATTTTAAAAATAGGAATTGAACAGTTTTTCAACTTACTCCTGAAAATATTAACTAATCCCTCTGGACTGATTGTTATAATTGACAATCAAAATAAATGAATTTGATCTTTGTAAGGTGATAGTCAAACTGATACCTAAACAGTTGGGGTGGAATCGGCTAAGCTTGAGTTGATTATCGATTGAACAATTTCAGATTCAAATTGTCAAAATTTGTTGTTGCATTGCTGAAATTTTAAATTATTTCTTATAAAATATCTAAATAAAAGTTTCAAATTGGTTGATTTTGAATAAAATTCTTACTTTTCTTGTTTTTTTTCGAATGTCGTAAGGTCAAGAGAATGTGTTTTTGTACCTTAAAAAGGTAACTGCAAATAATTATCCATTTGTTTTTTGAAAGCGTCTGGTAGCTTTATTCAAAAACGACATATTTGTAGAAAAACGACTAATAAATTTGTATAGTGACAGCTTTTTAGGTATCAATTTGACTATCACCTTACGTAGATCAAATTCGATCATTTTGATTGTCATTTATCAACAATCATCTTAGCCGATTCCAGTTTAAGTTTGTTAAGTATCGAATTCAATTTTTTATTCGAAAACCAAAAAACAGATGGTCAACTTTTCCTACTAATTTTTAATTAAGAAAGAGCAATTGAACAGTTTTACAACTTATTACTGAAAATATTAACGAAGAACAGTTCTTAAATAAGAAACTAAAAGAAAATTTTAAACATTTAAAGAAAAATACCGAAATTCCTGAAACCTATCGAAAACCTTCACAATAATAACTTTCGACCCACTGTACAATTAGAATCTATTGATTGAGAGTGAGCATATAATTTAAAGGTTAGGTTCGACACACCACCACTTATACCAGCAGAACCTTAACCCAGCACTAGCACGGAGCACCCAGCATCTCCATAATCGAGAGACTTTATATAGAAATAGAAATGATAAAACTCTAGGTAGGTCGGTAATAAAAAATCAACAAAAAAAACTATAATACTTTTTATTTGAAATATGTATTAAAATCTTCGACATGGAAATCAAAAAAAAAAAATCGAAACAAAAACAGTAACAGAAACAAACTCGCCATCATCATCATAATCATCGCCGCCTCACAAATTCCAATAGAAAAAGGGTCATCAACCTGGAGGCACAGAGTGTTGTAGTTGGTACCAACTAAGAAAAAAGGGTTCCTCGCTCTACGCCTTGCCTGATATTGTGGACGAGAATACGGAGAGTAGGTACCTTTATATAGTGTGTTATGCACTTGTCTTTGACTTCTTGAAAAACAGGAATTCGTTAGAAAACCAGAATAACATAAGTCCATAACCAGGAGGACAAACACAAATTCCATCCGCGGAAGGTACCTACCTTTGTACATATTTGAAATGAAGCAAGATCGGACCTCATGGACCTCAAAAAAAGGAAAACTCTATCTCTCTACTTACATATGTAGTTAAACTTAAACTATACAAAACACTCACCTTCATCCAGCAAACGTTCCACGTGATTGAAAACGTTCGGAAAAGCTGCCAATTGTTTCCTGTCCTTAAGTAATTGAGCCAGATAGTCGGCTATGCTCTGTGTGTTTTGTTGTTGTGTGTTATTATTTTCGCAGACACTCATTTTGCCGTTTTATTATTTTTATTTTTCTTCTCCTCTTTTTTTCAAATCAAAAAATAATGAATAAATATACAGTTATAGCAATGATAATTTATAATTTATACGAGTAGTAGTAAAAACTTCCTTAAACTTTTATAATTTAATTTTTATTTGATTATAGAAAATAAAATAACTGCAACTCAAAACAGGTACTTTTTTCGTATCAAAAGGGATGCCACTTCAATTTTCTTCTTTTTTTCTTTCTTTATTTTATTTTTAATTTGATTTTTGTTGTGTATTGCACTTTGTTACAGAAATAATTTAATTCCACTTAATTTGTTGTGTATTTCTTTAGCTTCAGCACTTTTATATTGTGTGATTGTGATTTTGCACGGAAAATGAAAATATTTGTCAGCGCTTTTCTTTTCCACCGTCCGTCGTCGTTGATGTCGCAGTGAATTGATGTAAATTAATAAAATTAAATTAAAACTCTTGACTGATCTGATCGCAATTGCACTTTTGAGGAAAAATCAGAATACAAAAGGGAAAACGGCGAGAAACAACGAAAAATTCCAGCGGGGATTTATATTTTAATTCTTCTTTTATTTATTAATCCCACAGATCGTTCTCTTATTGATGAAAACTTATAGAAAAATAAGAAAAATACAAAGAAGAGAAAAATAATGTTCCCTTTATGATGATTTTGTAAGAACGAGAATGGAAAATCGAGAAAGGTTTTCCAAAATAAAATTGAGTTAAAAAGTTTTTCCCGTCCTAAAATAGATAGAAGATTTTTATTCTATCTAATTTTTCTTATTGTAGATATTTTTTTAAAAAATAAAATTATTTTCTATTTTTGTTTAAATCAATAACAATCGCTTGCATTTAACGAAACGAACCGACTGCCTTTCAGAATTAAACTGAACTCGAATCGAGACGATTTGGTTTTCGCGAGCGGACCTAAGTTAGTATAAGTACGAACGATGCGAGACGAGACGAGACGAGTATTGAGTATTTCTTACCCAACTTCCAATTCCAACGATTAAACGAAAAAAAGAAACGAAAGACGAACGATCAAAGTGGATGATATTTGTTGTTCATATAATTCGTATGGAGGTGGTTGATGGCTGTCTCGTTTTGCGGTCGTATGGAGTGCCATCTCTATTGATCGAGTGGAATTGGTGGTGGGTTGTTTTAATTCTCGTCTCTGTTGCACTTGCAGTGGTTATTGGAATTTGTCGTGGGTGATCAAATAAAAATCTATTTAAAAAGCAAATACAAGATCGTGTTGTCTCTGTTCTTTTGGGTGAGTTTGTTGTTTTTTCTCGTTTTGATTAAGGTTTTGATTTTGATGATGGGTGGAAGAGTTTTACTTGTTGCTCACTGCGTGAAATACGATCGTTTGGCGATGATGTTTTCTCTGTCGGTTTTGTTATGAATGGCGGTGTTGTTTTTTTTTTTTGTTTGGTAGTATGTGTGTGAGTAGTGATCGAATGAGCGAATGAGTAAGAGTTGCCACTTCATTTGATTTTGACTTATTTGAAATTATTAGTGACTGAAAGTGGGAACCCGTTGTCAGAAAAAGATTGACAGTATTGATTGAAAGCAAGAGTCTATTCTGAAGTTGTGTTTTTAATTTTATTTGATGTGATATTTTAATTGAATTTATACAAATGAACTAAATTGTATGAATTGTCAAAGTTTTCTTTGATTTTGTTTAAATTTAATTAAATGATGATTTTTTTTAAATCAATATAAATTTCTTATAAACTATGTTTTTATTTATATAACACAAAAAATGATGAAAAAGTCAAGCAAATTAGTTTTTATAACTTAGTTTGATCTATCGGGCCCTACCAATCAAATTAAGAGTGGATTTTAAAATGTGGGAAAAATTACTAAACATTGTAAGGACCACAAATACATCACAAATGTTGCGTCCAATTTGTTTAAATTCAAACCATGAATAAATAAACTTTAATATTTATGTAGGTAATAAAATATATTGTTTAATATTAAGAATTTATAGTTTTATGGTCAACTTGACAAAAATTTTAACTTTAACATGAAATTTGATTATTAGTGAGGCCAATTGTGTCGATCAGCGTAAGGCTTGAACTTAAACAACAATTATTGTAAAATTTAGAGGTAATATCTTAGAAAAAATTCCAATTTTTGTTTGTTTCTTATAAAATTTGTTTAAAACTACTTTAAATAACTTTTTTCCTTAAACTAAATTTGCATTTATAACTTTGGCTTTAATTAAAAAAAAAAACTGAATTTTGAAACAAGTTCTTTAAATTAAATCAATTAATTAGCGTTTGAAAAATAGCCTTTTAGTTATTTGTTTAAAACATTTAAATTAGGTAAAAAATACAGTTTAAAATTATTTTAAAAGATATGAGTTAAAATGAAATATTAAGAAACCAAACTGATTAATGAAGAAGTTGATTTTTAAAAATAAAGAATGTTATGTTTTCAAAACCATTTTTAAAAAAGATTCTGCATTCCCTCTGTCAATTTGTCTTGCTTAAAAGGTTTACAGGTGTTCATGTTTTTTTTTAAGTTACTTACTTAAGGTGGCGCTACAGTCCTGTGTGAACTAGGGCCTCACCCAACAAACTTCTCCATCTAGCTCGGTCCCTAGCTAGATGTCTCCAGTTTCGCGCTCCAAGTTGGGTGAGGTCACCTTCCACTTGTGCGCGCCACCTGATCCGCGGTCTTCCTCTACTGCGCTGTCCTGTGGATGCGGATACGAAGACTTTCCGGGCCGGAGCATTGGTTTCCATGCGCTCTACGTGACCCCAGCCATCTTAGTCGTTGGACTTTTACCCTTCTGGCTAAGTCTACGTAGCTGTACAGCCCGTAGAGCTCATCGTTAAATCTTCCCCCCAGCGCTGGCGTTGTTTTCTGCGTTTACAGCGGAGCCTAGGTAGACGAAGTCCTTGACTACCTTAAAGTAACGTCTGTCGATTGTGACGTTTTGACCAAGACGTCGGTGTTGTATGTCCTTTCTTGACGACAGCATGTACTTTGTTTTGCCCTCATTAACCGTAAAACCCATTTTTGAAGCCTCTGCCTTAATACTCACAAAAGGCCCATTGACATCACGCTGAGTTCTTCCGATTATGTCAATGTCATCAGCCTATGCTAGAATTTGAAAGATAATGCCTCTAGTGTTGACGTGTGAGCTCTTCACTATTCTTTCCTGCACAAACGGACGAGTTTTGGCAGGGATGCCAACACTAGACAAAAACTATACAGCTCGTCCCTGTAGATGCTGTCATATGCGGCCTTTAAATCGATGAAAAGATGGTGGGTGTCGATTTGGTGTTCTTGGGTTTTTTCCAGAATCTGCCGTAATGTAACATTTGATCAACTGTGGACTTTCCTGGTCTAAAACCACACTGATAACGACCTATCAGGTTGTTGACGATGGGCTTTAGACGTTCACATATTACGGCAGAGAAGATTTTATAGGCGATGTTAAGAGGACTGATTCCTCTATAGTTGGTGCAGTTTAGAGGGTCTCCTTTTTTCAGGATCGGGCAAACAATACTGAGGTTCCATTCATCGGTCATGCTTTCTTCCTACCATATCTTACAGATAAGTTGGTGCATGCTCCTAACCAACTTATCTCCAGCTGCTTTAAAGAGCTCGGCATTCAAGCCATCCGCTCCAGCGGCTTTATTAGACTTCAACTTAGATATGGCAATCTTTACTTCGTCTAAGTCGGGAGGACGGGATTGTTGGCTTTCGTCGTCTTTATTGAATGGATCATCCTGCCTGACAGCGGAATTCAGTTCTTCGTCGCCGTTATACAGAAGTAGTCGTTCCATATCCTCAGCATTGACTGTGGTTCCACTATGATGTTTCCACTTTCGTCTTTGCAGCCTTCGGTTCTAGGTTTATGTAGCTGTGAGTTTCGTTTCACCTGTTCATAAAACTTTCGAACCTCATTGCTGCTTTTATACCTCTCAACATCTTCGACCGCACGCTTCTCATGCCCTCTCTTTTTCCTTCTGAGAAGTCGGCTTTCCTCTCGCCTGTTCTGCTCATAGAGCTCACGAGCAGCTCTCGTCCTTTTATGCAGCGCCACCGGCCGCTTTGCGTGCCTGTTGTTTGGCTGCATTTGCCTGTCGACATACCTCATCAAACCAGGGGTTCCTTGTTGTTGGATGTTTGGAACCCAGCACATCAGAGGCGGCCACTCTGATTGCATCTTGGCAATGTTGCCACTAGTTTTCGATACATTGTGTTGGTGGCAGAGAACTTCGAGAGAGGTTACTTGTAACTCGGTCGGAAAAGGATTTGGCGATCCTTGGCGATTGTAGCCGTTCGAAGTTGTACCTTTTCCCAGCACCTCCCTGTTTTGCCTTGGGTCTGGAAATTCGAAGTGCTACCTTGGCTACAACGAGGTAGTGGTCCGAGTCAATGTTAGCTCCTCGGAAAGTTCGTACATCCATAATGCTGGAAGCGTGCCTGGCGTCGATCGCAATATGGTCAACCTGGTTGACGGTGGATTGATCTGGAGAAGTCCAAGTTCCTTTGTGGATGTTGAGATGTGGAAAACGCGTACTGGCTACCATGACGTTTCGCCCCGCAGCAAAATCTATGAGCCTGAATTCGTTGTCAGGAGTCTTGTTATGCAAGCTGTTCTTCCCGATTATTCCACCTAATATATCCTTCCTAACTTGGCATTAAAATCGCCCAGGACTATTTTAATATCGTAGCTAGAGCACTGGTCATATGTTTTGTCTAGGAGCTCGAAGATATGCATGCTCGCATATCAGACTAATGTTTGCCGAATTTAGCCTTGATGCGTATGGTCATGAGGCACTCATTGATGAACTTATAGCTCAAGACTTCTTGCCTAAGTCTGGCTCCAATGACGAAGCCGCATCCAAATAAACGCTGTTGATTTTCGTGGTAGCAGTCACCATACGAAATATCGCAGTTTTTCATCCTCTTTTTGCCCGACCCATCCCATCGTATTTCCTGGATGGCGGTGATATCTGCTTTGTAGCGGTCTAGAGCCTTCGCTAATTCTTCGGCCACACGTGGTCTGTTAAGGGACCTAAGCTTTTACATGGCCTGGAAGTCGTCCCGACGGCACAAACCCCAACCTGGAGGGCCAGATCCTAAGTATAACTCCAAGGATAGGCTCCAAATAAGTCGAAGAAGCCCTATAAGGTGTTCACTAAGTAGTTCAACCTTACTGTAACTGTAGACGCCACCGTTGATTCCATCTAGGGAATTCCTCCGCTGCCGTCTGGATAAGGAGAGGTGCCTTAGTGGAAACACCTCTCCCCCCTCTCTCCTTTGCTGCCCCCAACAACTTTTCACTGTGTTGGAACCCAATCTACAGTTAAGGCACAGGGTACCCGATGTTGACCACTGGGAGGTGAGAGTAGGATTGGTAGACAGAGGTTGGTTTTGAGAAAAACCTGTGAACGCTTGGTTCCTCTTGAATGCACATGTCTACCATTTGAACATCACATATGTATAGTAATTTTGACTCCTGCCTCAAAGTGTCTGCGATCTTTTGCCTATATTCTTCTGCTATATACTCTATCTCTCAACTCAAGCTTATGAGGGAATCTTAAAGCTATCGATTGATTATCTTTAACAGCTTTATCAATCTTAAATGCGGTTTTTATTGTAAATTTCTTCCAAGGCACTCTGCTCACAAAAGAATTTAAGGTGACAGAGTGTGGCCTGTAATGGCAGAGGGAACATGGTTGTTATTGGCATGTGATCACGATATGGAACCCTCAGAACCTCAAAATCTTCTACTTATGACAACTAGATCCTTGCAATCCTTGAATTATTGTCCCAAGTTATTTGAGCTTAATTGCTTCATTTTGATTTTTTGATTTTCCATACTTTAAGTGCTTTAAAAAACTTGTATACTAATTCATTCAAAATCAGTTTTTTACATCCTTAGTTTCTCCTGAATGAAGAAATTAACAAAATTACCTTCGCTTCCCACATGACAGTTTAATGCGCTTTACCTTAAATCGCAAATATTATCTCTTCCATTTCGACATCTTCCACCGTACCGTACCGTCTCAGAAAAATATCTTTTTAAGGCAAATTATATACTGGTCCGTCAATCCTAAAAATTGAGAAACTCATGTCCCAGTCAAAAAAAGAAAAAAGTTATTGATATACAGGCAGCTTAATCCATTGGTTCCGATCTTGGCTGTGGACTGCTGGAACCATACAAACGTTGCCATGGCGCGTCGTTTGGTTGGTTGAGTCTTGCGTTGCCAACTAGAAAGCCACATGGCGCTTAACCATATAAATGTACCTATACCTAAAATATGTAACCTCTCAAAGCATAAGCGCCTTTTGCACTCTCAAAAAAATAACGACCCATGAGCGGATAAGTCAAGTAGGTGCCACATACGGTCATGTGCATTTGAATACAATGCCACATCGATAATTTGTAAGTTATCCGTTTTGGATGCATCATGCATGCAACCCAAAACCGAGAGTGACAAACTTAACTTGATTTGTTTCGGAACCGTTGCAGGCGAGCGCACTCAAAAATTCACACCTCTGAACTGGGACTGCGACTTATTTGGTTTTCGTATGGTTTGGTTTGTGTTTTTATTTTCTTGGAGAGTGATCGAAATGATTATGGCAAAAGCTGCAGAAGCTGGCGAATGGTAGCATGGCGCAAAGCACGCGACGCAACGCACAAGCTTCAACTACAGCAACAGCTTTAGCAGTATTTGAAAAGATTTTAATTCAGCTACTTACTGACGGATGGATTTTGCATTGCAAATTATTATGAAATTTTTTGGCACTAAAATGGCGCGATCTCTCGTTGCCAATTTGCTGAGGGATAATGGAAAAATCTAATTTAATAAAAATATCTTACATAATATGCGAAGTATCATTTATACGAACTCGCAGTAATAATAATTCCATTGGTTTGCTGCGCGCATGCACCACACGCTTTATTCATGACAATTGCCATATTCGTTTGACATTCGCATTCGCATTCGGCGGTGTTTACATTTGGCGACTTTATATGCGAGCGTCTAAAATAAACGAGGAGAGTTGTATCGTTTTTTTGTTTTGTTTTCTTAAAAATGGTTACTTATGTTTATGGAGTTTTTGGAGGCGGGCAGTGATTCATAGCTTCTTGATAGGATTTAACCAAAATTGATATTCAAGTTGTGAGATAAATGGATTGTGACATAGTTAGCATTAGCGTGGAATTAAAAGAAACAGCTAAGTAAGTTAAAAAAAAGCACAAACTTCTTTAGAATGACATAAATGGAGCATATAGTTGTCACTTTAATATTGTTTTAATCCAAATAACCAAAAAGTAAAATGAAACATTGACAAATAAAGTGTGCAAAATAAGGACACTTCAAAAGGAAGTTGTTATACAACAGTTTAGTTTTAGGCAGTCGACTGTTTGATAGTTTTGATATTTTAACATTTATTCTATTTTATGTCATTATAAAAAGACATGTTTTAGAAATTGTTGAAAGCCATGACTTTTTTGACATTAAAATTAACATTAGATAGCTGATTATGAGTGATTAGGTGCGATCGCGAGCAATCTTTATAAAAATGTAAGACTATAAAAGAAAAAAATGATGCAGCCCTTAAGAGCCTTGCACATTAGAGCGAACAACGAATGAACGAATGGACGAACAAACGTGATTTCACACATTTCAAAAAGTCAATTTCAAACAAAAACACAATTAAATTATAAGAAACCAATTGAAACTTATGTAAGGATAATAAAATTTGCATTTTGTTCTCTAAAACAAGACAATTTTGTAAAAACAAGTTGTTAGCAACGAATTGCAATGTGGTTGCTACGAACTGTCAAACTCTATTCGCGTTCCACACACAATCCACACTGCAACGAATAAATTGTTCGCGCTTAACTTAACCTCAAAATTATATATCTCTCTCTCTATTTTTCTTACGATTGTCAAACAAAACGTGAGGTCGAAGCTACATTGTGATAGCATGCATTGAATTCCTATGGCTGAACTAGTAAACGTCAGGCGAAGCCGAAGCTGAAGAGTGTATGTGATTCAGCTATTAAGCAGCATTCACATGAGCGCCACCAACGCTTGAGGACATATTTCCTCACAAATAACAAAACGGTAACAATATAGTTTCTATTTGATTTATGATGCATACCTACTTTAACTTTTCAATATCATACATTAATAAATTTAATAAAACAAATTTATTCGTCGCGAAAAAAAATGGTAGTTGATACGAACTGTCAAACTTTATTCGCGTTCCACATTATCCACACTAGCAACGATCAAAATAATCGCGCGTACTTAACCTACAAAAATCATTCTTGTTTTGGTTTCGGTGGTGAATGGTGTTCGGCTTTGGTGAAAATCAAACTTCATTCGCGACGAATGTGAAAGAAATGTCAAAATCGACGAATATTTGTTCTTTCGTTGGTCATTGGTCGTACTTTTGTGAATAGTGCTTTATATAAATTTTGTAAAAGGGTGTATGTCCCTAACCAATTTTGAATTTGAACTGCTCTTATACGGTTTTGAAAAAATTTCTGTTAATAATAATAAAGTCTAAGTCGAAAAGTCTAAGTTTAGTAAAAACTTTTAAACTTTTGTAATTGTAATTTATAATAATAGTATGATGCACAACTGACATTTAAGCTATTTTGAATACATATATAATAGGAACCATGAACTAACATTTGGCTGCGTTCAATCTCAGACAGATTGTCGACGACCAAAAATGCGGCCAAACGAACACATCCATCGACGAACAAAGGAGCAACAAACAAACGAACACATCTTTTATTATTTATGTATGTTGGCTATCGTGCCATTTTCTTATGTTTAATTGTTGGCAACATTGTCATTTTATTTAATCCATTGTCATTTTAAAATTTAAACGTTCAAGTTTCAAGTTCAAGAAAAAGAAAAATTACCAATCGGTAAAAATATTAACAATCATTATATTTTTTAATATTATAATACCATTGTATTCATTTTTAGAAAATAAACATTTCGCCAAAAGTTTAATTTTCGTATTCTCTACTTGAACATCTTTATTTTCGATTGAAAATCGAAGGCGTCACATTGCACATGTCGAAGAAGAAAACAAGAAAGTGTGCCCGCCTCAACCCAAATATGTCCGACGAGGAAGAAAAGATCCAAAGCGAGCCAGATGACGATCATGAGGATGAACACATCAACGAGACCATCAAACCATCTGATGAATTTGATGTGAACACACGAATTGGGAATATGCAAGAGGTATTCCAGAAATCGCTGCAGGAAATGGAACAAAAGTTTTTGGCTATGTTCAACGCCATAAAGCCAACAAATGATCAGGTAATTGACATTCCTCCCTCCTTTCCCCTTGCCCAGGTTCAGGTTAAAAACACCAAAACTGCAATGTTGCCCTTCTCATCGATGTCGCCCTCCAAAGATATACAGTCCTATCAACAGCCGCCACATCCACAGTCTTCGTTACAGCCGTCTTTGCCCAACGTTCACCAGTCACTGCCATTAACGTTGAACAACCCGAACCCGCCGCCAACCCAGATCCAGTCATCATCTAAGGTACAGCCGTACCAATCACTTACGTCATATCATGCACAGTCGTCGATACAGCCGTCATTGCCCATAGTCCACGAGTCACCACCAATTTCGTTGAACCAGCCGCTGCCAACTCAGATACAGTCATCATCCCAGCCCCACCAATCACAGCTGCCATATCATTCTCAGTTTTCTATGCCACAATTTTCTCTGTCAGAGTCATCAGATTTCCAGACACCATTCTCATATAAGCCACAAGCACACCAGCTGCAATTGCACCATCCAGAGCCTGAAACACAACACCATCAAACCGAATTAAGACGTCATTTGCATGAATTGCCTAAATTTGGGGGGCTTCCAGAAGAGTGGCCAGCCTTTATCAATTTATACCGCGAAACCACCAGGACATATGGCTATACCAATCTTGAGAACCAGATGCGACTGCAGAAATGCCTATATGGAGAAGCGAAGCAGGTAGTCGAGGCATTATTAATTTATCCTAATAATGTCGCTGACGTCATTTCGGAACTTAAAAATAGTTTTGGGCGGGACGAAATTCTCATCCGAAGTCAACTAGCAAAGCTTAAAATGATTTCACCCATAACTGAGGGAAAAGTAATTGATATTGTACCACTCGCTGTCAAGGTAAAAGGGCTGGCCATTTTTCTGGAAACGTCCAACGCCACCCAGCACATAAGCAATCCGTCTTTGCTTGAAGAGTTATGCTCGAAATTGCCCTTCAGGATGCGTTTGGAGTGGACACGAACTAAAATTCACATCAAACCACACGCTACACTGCACCATTTTTCCAAGTTCCTGGACGAGGAAGCAAACGTCATTAAGGCAACAACGTACTGTACCTCATCTAGCCCTCAAAGCTTGATTGAAACAAAAAAGAACTTTGTTATGCACATTAACACGAACAACTCTCAACGAGCTTCGTGCATATTGTGTAGCCAAGATCATTTGTTGGCAGTGTGTGACAGATTTGCTGAAATGTCGGTGGACGAACGATGGAAGGAAGTGAAGGCATTAAAACTTTGTTTTTCTTGTTTGAGGCGAGGACACAACACATTTACATGCAGAACCAAATTTATCTGTAACATTGGTGGATGCCAGCGCAAACACCATAAATTACTTCACAATAACTTTAATTTTTCTCCACCAGAATCAAATATGGATATCGTCTCACAGCCTTTATGCACCTTGCATCGTCCTTCGGATGTAGAAAACACAGAATTGTTTTTCAAAATAATTCCAGTAACATTGTCTGGTGCCGCTGGATCTTCGGTGCATACGTACGCATATCTGGATGACGGTGCAATGCCTTCCTTAATTGATGAAAATGTCGCAAAACAACTGGGGCTACAAGGAAAATCTGGTAACATTAAACTTCAGTGGTTTGGAAATCAGACCATAGACTTACCAACAACATTTGTGGAATTTGAAATCCAGGGTGTCGGCAAAAAATATAAGGTGAATAATTTCTGCACAATAAAAAATCTTGACCTGCCGACACAATCCTTGAATTTTAATAAATTAATTTCCAACAACAGCTGTCAAAGTGCTGAGTTAAAAGAGTTGCCAATTTATGACTATTTTAATGTAAAACCTACTATTTTGGTGGGTATGTCCAATGCTTATTTAGGAGTAGAATCAAACCGGTTTGAACTGGGATCGAAGGGACCATTTATTGCTGAAACAAGGTTGGGGTGGGTAGTTTATGGCCCAACACATGTACAAAATGACCACTTGACTAAACTTAAAAGAATTTTGACTGTTCGTGATGCAGAATCGTATTCTCATGAAAGCGTTTTGGATAATATTCATGAAATGGTAAGAAATTATTTTACTATCGAGAACATGGGTATTTATAAACCGACGAATAAATTATTATCAAATAATGATCAAAGGGCGATAAACATTATGAAGCAAACTACTAAACAAAACGGTTTCCGATATGAAGTGGGACTTCTTTGGAAATCAGATAACTTTGAATTTCCTGAAAGCTTCACAATGGCCCTTAAGAGACTAGAATTCGTCGAAAAGAAGATTTTAAAAGATCCTGAACTTCAAGCAGCATATAGAGGAAAAATAGATGAGTATTTGGAGAAGGGATACGCATACAAAGTTAAATTGGATCCAAATAATGTCGAATCTTCCAAAATCTGGTACCTTCCACATTTTGGAGTAAGGAATCCAAACAAACCGGGAAAATTCAGATTAGTCTTTGACGCAGCAGCCAAATCTAAAGGCGTCTCCTTTAATGACATGTTGTTGTCAGGACCAGATATGAACCAAACGCTGTTGGATGTACTCTTTAAGTTCCGAGAAGCACGCATCGGAATATGTTCCGATATCAAAGAGATGTTTCATAGAATAGACATTCGACCAGAAGACCAGATGTGCCAACGATTTTTATGGAGAGACGGAAGTCCTGAAAACCAATTGGAAGTTTACCAGATGCGAGCAATGATATTTGGAGCCACTTGCTCTCCCAGTTTGGCGCAACATGTGAAAAATACGAACGCAATGCAATTCAAAGATGAAAACCCAAGAGCCGTTACTGCCATCACAGAAAGACATTACGTTGATGATTACGTTGACTCCTTTGAAACAGAAGAAGATGCCATTGATGTCGTGAAACAAGTAGTATGGATTCATCAAAAAGGTAATTTTGAGTTGGCAAACTTTGTTTCAAATTCGGAAAGAGTTCTA
This sequence comes from Eupeodes corollae, assembly GCF_945859685.1. Lineage (NCBI taxonomy): Eukaryota > Metazoa > Arthropoda > Insecta > Diptera > Syrphidae > Eupeodes > Eupeodes corollae. The sequence goes on from NC_079147.1 coordinate 52,071,033, forward strand.
AAAGAGTTGGGAGTGCTTGATGAAGTGAATCGGATAGTTGACGTGAACGTTGACGTTTGTGATAAAAGAGAAAGAATTTTGGGAATGCACTGGAATACCACAAAAGACGCATTCGTGTTTTCGTTTCAATTCCATAAAGTTTCTCTAGATATTTTAACTGGCGTTCGAACTCCAACAAAACGTGAAATGTTAAGCGTTATCATGAGTATATTTGATCCCTTCGGATTTTTAGCACATTTTGTTATAAGTGCAAAAATACTATTGCAAGAAGTATGGAAGAGCGGAATTCCCTGGGATACAGTGTTACCAGATCGAATATTAAACAAATGGAAGCTGTGGGTGACAGAACTTAATGACGTACAAAACATCACAATACCAAGATGTTACTCGGCCTTTTTTAAGAAAGGACGTGTCGAATTGCATATCTTTACTGATGCGAGTGAAAATGCGTATGCCACCGTTGCTTATTGGAGAATTATTTCCAGCGATGGGGAAATAAATGTTGCGTTTGTGGCCGCAAAATCTCGATGTTCTCCAATAAGACCGATGTCAATTCCTCGCTTGGAACTACAAGCAGCTATATTGGGTGTCCGCTTAAAATCTTCTATCTTAGCTGGCCATAGCAGGAATGCGGACCAAGTATATTACTGGAGTGATTCAAAAACAGTTATTAGATGGATCAATTCCAGCAGTTGCCGTTTTAAGCAATTTGTAGAACATAGGATCTCAGAAATATTAGAAGAAAGTGAACAGACACAATGGAACTGGCTACCCACAACTGAAAATATCGCTGATGAAGCGACGCGTGCGCGGTTTCCAGTAAATTTGGAATCCAGTTCAAGGTGGTTTCTTGGCCCAAACTTCTTATATTTAGATACAAATAATTGGCCTCGGGAAAAAGTCGATGTGAGTGATGTCGAAATAGAAGAAGCGTTGGAAATCAGAGCACCATTATTCCATGCCACCGTAATCAGCAAACTAATTGACATTCACAGATTTTCAAACTTTTCTAGGCTTAAGAGAACCGTAGCTTGGGTTTTTCGATTTATTTCAAACTGTAAGCGAATTTCTTCAATGCATCATAAAAGTGGCGAACTAACACCTCAGGAAGAATCAGCAGCGGAAATATACTTGTCAGCAGAGGTACAAAAGGACGCCTATCGAGACGAATACAAGTGTTTAAAGTCACAGACATGTATATCGAAAACAAGTTCACTACTCTCACTGAATCCTATATACGATAGTAGGAATGATCTCATAAGAGCTGACGGAAGAATTTCTACCGCTTCATTTTTGCCAGCTGCTGCCCAACGTCCAATTATTCTACCAAAAACACATTATTTCACAGAGCTTCTTGTTGCATACTATCATCGAAAGTTTCATCATCAAAACCAAGACTTGATAACATGTGAAATACGTCGTAAGTTTTGGATACCATCTTTAAAAGTACTTGTACGAAAAACAAAATCAAACTGCCGAACATGTAAAATCATAAATGCCACGCCACGCCAGCCCCTTATGGCTCCTTTGCCTAGGGATCGAACAACACCGTATGTAAGCCCATTTAGTTACACAGGGGTTGATTTATTCGGCCCCGTTCATATTAAGAACCGTAGAAACCAAGAAAAAAGATGGGTTTCGGTATTTACCTGTATGACTACTCGAGCGATACATCTAGAAATATGTCATGATCAATCTACGGACGCATTTCTCATGAGCTTAAGGAATTTTATGAATAGACGAGGAGTTCCCGTTCGAATAAGGAGTGATTGTGGATCAAATTTTCTAGGAATCGACAAAGAGCTTAGAAATGTTCCCGATTTTCTTGACCATGAAGCTATGAAATCTTCCTTGACTCCACTAGGCATCGAATGGATATTCAATAGTCCAAAATATCCGAATGCAGGTGGCTGTTGGGAAAGACTAATTGGAAGTGTCAAAAGAGTATTAAGGGTTGTATTAACAGAACAAACACCGAAGTTAGAAACCTTACAAAGCGTCTTGTGTGAAGCAGAAAACATCGTAAATAGCAGGCCTTTAACTGATATTCCTGTATCTATAGATGAACCGGAACCAATAACACCAAATCATTTTTTAATGGGAAAGCCGAATTCCACTCAAACACCTGGACCTTATAACTGGAAGCACATTAACATGAGAAAACAATGGCGCATCGTACAACAACTTAAAAATATGTTTTGGAAGCAATGGGTTCGGCAATATTTACCGGATCTTACTAGACGCGCTAAGTGGTGTCAACGATCGGAACCAATAAAAATAAACGATCTCGTTTTTGTATGTGAAATTGATTCTCCAAGGTCACAATGGTTAAGAGGCAAGGTAACAGAAACTTATCCAGGCAAAGATGGCGTAATTAGAACAGTTGAAGTCACCACGGCAAACAAAACCAAATTTCGTCGCCCGGTTTCCCGGTTGGCAGTTTTGGACGTCGAGCAACATTGTAGTGAATCCAAATAACCTGTGGGCTTCACGGGGGGTGGAATGTCGACGACCAAAAATGCGGCCAAACGAACACATCCATCGACGAACAAAGGAGCAACAAACAAACGAACACATCTTTTATTATTTATGTATGTTGGCTATCGTGCCATTTTCTTATGTTTAATTGTTGGCAACATTGTCATTTTATTTAATCCATTGTCATTTTAAAATTTAAACGTTCAAGTTTCAAGTTCAAGAAAAAGAAAAATTACCAATCGGTAAAAATATTAACAATCATTATATTTTTTAATATTATAATACCATTGTATTCATTTTTAGAAAATAAACATTTCGCCAAAAGTTTAATTTTCGTATTCTCTACTTGAACACAGATAGAGTCTCCGGATATCTTTTTGTTAGTGTTTTACGTGTAAAATAATAGCTGATAAAAAACAGCTGAGATGTCAAAAAAGAAATCCAAAGGTATCGAAGAATTTCTGGGGTATGTAGGTATCTGACAGAACAGCTGATTCAACACATAGTTGATTTTCATGAAACTTGAAAATTGATTTGAGCTTTTTGTATTTGTTGGTAAGCAAAAAGATTAGTTGAAGTTGTATTTAAGGATGTTCTGTACATACATAATAGAAGATGAAGAAGCTATTTTCCTCCGAATTTTAGAAGGAAATTATGATCTATATTCTTAAACTTCAAAATTGACTTATTTTGTTCTCGTTTTGTAGATGATCAATTTGATAGGTCTTACCTCCAGTCTAGTGACCAGCATTCTGAAGTTGAAGAACCTCATCCTGTTCCATAGGTAGAACAGAATACAGGTAAATATATATTAATCTTGTGGAAATAAATAAATCTAACTTTTTTGTTTCTATGTATGTATATAAAAGCAGACAGAGGTGGACAGCTTGTGAAGCTGCAAGCAAATAAGGTCGCTGGAAGTTATTCTTTCAGATGATTCAAAAACCCAAAGAAGAACCACTCTATTCCCTTTTTTAGGTTGGGAACATAAATTATTCCGCTCTTCTTGGAGGAGTGCAGAGAGATAAAGGACCAGCTTCAAGACCCAAAAACCCGGAAAAGAACAATTTTTCAAGAAATTGCAAAAGTTCTTGAAGAACACATGTCAATTTTTGATGAGAAGGAATTAGAAATAAAAATAAAAAATATGAAAAAGCGCTACAACATTATCATAGGCAATACCAAAAAAACGTTATCTACACCTATCATAAACTCACCTGTCATAATTAATTATCGTCCAACGAATCAGTTGAATTATCCATTAAATGTTTTATCTTACAACAATTTTGACTTTGAGGCTTATATGTTTCTCTGCTTTTTGTGAACAGCTGAAAGTTGTTTTTATTTTTTGACAGCTATCTCAATATCCAACTCGTTCAACAAGGTATCTAAAAATCCACCTTTCCAAGAAACCCTATCCAACACGAGATTAAACGCAGCCATTATGTTAAAAAAAGGAATGAATGTTGTAACAACCTAAGAGCAAATAAAAGACAATTAGGAACGATAACTTTATTTCCTCCTTTATTCAAACTGATCTTATTGAAGTTAGGATTGTGAATGATGCATTCCACAAAGATTTTACTTGGACAACTGTCAGAGTAATTTCTTGGTTTATATCAGCTTCTTAATGGCTGCATTTGGTGTTCAATATGATTTACCCTTAGGTGAACACATCCAGTTATCACACATGTTAATAGCCTTTTCACAACAAACCCTAAAGCGGGTTTTCGGCAAAAAGTTTTCGAAACAACCAAAATTGTTTACACCGAACATTTACACGTTTTTATTTGACATTTAAAATTTGTTTAACACCGGCTGCTGTCAAATTTAGTATTGATGAAAAAATTTGTGAGTTAAGAGTTTTGTGAAAATAAAATTAATTCCAACCAATTTAAATTGATTTTAACGTAACACTAGCTCGTCTTTAAAAAGAGTTTCAACTGAAGTTCTGGGAACGGGTGGAATGGGCTCACGACATGAACCAACAAGAACTACAAGCTCGCTTAGCTGCAGCTATCCTCTATGTCAATTCATTACGAACTATTAGCAAGTCTTCCTCGTCCTTGGGGTCGTCACGCCAGTAGCCATAGTGGATTCCGGTTTCTAGCTTAACAAAGAGCGTTTGAAACTCTGGAGGATCATAAAAGAACAGCCAGTGCCGCAAATAGTCACCGGGGCTTTTATTCTCGACGTTGGCAAATTTTTTCTGTTGCAACGCAGCTCCCCCAAAGTTTATTTTTTTGCTTTTTTTCTCTTCCATATTCTGTAAATAAAAAACAAAAAGCAATAACTTTTACTTTGTAAGGAAATTTTACAAATAATATTACTAATCACGACCAAATTTATTTAAAAATGAAATATTTGTTTTGACAGCAGCCATCAGCTGTTTTGTTTACATTAATTTGAGCGCTGTATGTTTCGAAAGATGTGTTTGTTTCGTTCAACTTGGAACTGCTACTAGTTTTCGAGAGGTTTTATATAAAACTTGTGGTTTCCGAAAACTTGTGGTTTACCAAAAATGTATGAGTAAACTTGAGTTTTCGATGTAGATTTTCGGCCAAAACCGATAATTTCGCGAAAACCGGGGTTTCGACTTGGTGTGAAAAGCCTATGAGATCAACCAAATATGATTTTTAAATTTCTCCTGATGTATTGTGGAACTCTGAAGATTGTCAGGTCAGTCGTGTTGAAAATTAGCATGTCATATGTTAAAAACTGTGATGTCGTAATTTGACAACTGTCATATCATATGAACATGTTGACATGAGCTCTAATGAGAAATATTCTTGCCCCTGAATTGTGTAGCCCCTACTCAGGTAAAATATTAGTGGAAAACGGAGGAAGAATCACCTGGAAAGTGTGTTATTTTAAGCTTATTAAAATTGATTGGATACGTACAAAGATAAATTCAATTGGCTCAAATAAAAAGAATAATGAACAATTGTGGACAAAATAAAATAATGAAATAAAAAAATTACGTATACGCCAAATTTGCCATTGTAAAGAAATTTCAAAACTTTGACAGTTAATATAGCTTTAACTTTGAACAAGGAATCTTCCCCAATTTAATGGTCTTAAATCGCTCTTTCAAAAGGAATATACACATTGTAATTTATTGTAATTATTGGGATCAACAACACATCCATATATTCTCCAAACTTTACAGCACAATGTAACTTTACAAAGTTAAGACTTAAAGGGAACATATCGACGACGAAGTTTTGAACAAGAAGTTTTCGAAAACTTTTCTTTCAAATTTACAAGCCTTGAGTAAGAAAGGGTGGTACCCGTGGCATGATGGTTAGTGCGTTGGACTGTCATGCTAGAGGTCTTGGGTTCGATCCCTGCCTATGCCATCTAAAGTCTTTTCACGGGTACTGCCTCTTGCGAGGAATTGACAAATTCTCCAAGAGTAACTATTGTCATGAAAAAGTGCTTTCTCAAAATAAGCCGTTCGGAGTCGGCATATAAACTGTAGGTCCCTTCCATCTCTAACAACATTACTCGCACACAGGAATGGTTGAGAGTTGTAAGTCACTAGGCCTTGATTCTCAACGGACTGTCGCGCCACCCAATTTATTTATTTATTTTATGAGTAAGAAAGGGACTTTAAAATTATTAATATATTGAAGCGGTTTTGAAAGGATAAGGTGGTGAAGAAAGGATAAGGGGATCATTTCAAGGTAGACCTCAAAGGATAAATTAAAGGAAACGTCGTCGTTGCACGATCTCAGTCTTTGGAATATGTACGCCCTGATTAGGGGAACATGAGAGGCGTATTCGAGGAAGGATTGAGCGAAGTTAATGAAGAGTATAAAAATGTTCTAACATCTCGGTTCCCACGATCGTTGTTAATGATACTCCATGTGCTAGCTCTCTTGAGAAAGTTAACCTTTTTGATACGAAGTTCGCCGCCTATTCAACGCTGCCAGTGAGTGTTATCACTCCACCTGTCATTGAGAGCGTTAATGATTCTATGGGGCCAATATTATTTCGTACTAGTACTGTAGCGAAAGTCCTAAAAGATCCTAACATACATAAATCCGCTGGTCCGGATGGTATTCCCGCTATTGTTCTGAAGAGGTGTTCTTCAACGTTGGAAAACCCACTGCCTAAGCATTTTCATCTGTCCTACTACCAGCATATTCCCAAAAAAGGCAAATCATCCTCACCTCCTAATTACCGACCGCTTGCACTTATGTCCCTTCCTTCCAAGGTCATGCGAACGCTGAAAGCTTCTTAATGACCGTCAATACGGCTTTCGAAGCAATTCGTCCAATGGTGATCTCATGGCTCATCTCACCGAACAGTGGAGCAAATCTTTACACCACTTTAAAGAAAGTGAGTATTGCACTTGATATTTCAAAAGCATTTGATAGGGTTTGGTATCAGGCTCTCTTATCGAAAATTCGTGCTTTCGGTTTTCAAGAATCCCTCCTTCATTGAATTAGTAAATACCTTTCGAAGCGTTCAATACAAGTTGTATTGGATGGATTCAAGACTGAAAACCACAAAATAAATGCTGGTGTGCCCCAGGGCTCTGTTTTATCTCCAACACTCTTTTTTAACTTCCCATAGGAAGTTATTGTAATGGGTCCGATTTGTCAAATTGAAAATTTTGACATTTCTCGACGTTTCAAGGTCCCTAGAGTCGAAATAAAAGATTTTTAGAAAGATGTCTGTGCGTGCGTGTGTACGTACGTTCGTACGTCCGTACGTCCGTACGTCCGTACGTTCGCGACGTTTTTTTCGTCGTCCATAGATCAAGAACCAGAAGAGATATCGACTTCAAATAAATTTTGTTATACAGATAATAAGGCAGAAAGATGCAGAAAGGGCTCTCAAGAAAATTGCGTGGGTGGTTTTTTTACCATAGCAGTTTAAAAAAAAGGTGAAAATTTTGGTTAACCCTAAATATCTTACGAACCAAAAACGCTAGAGACTTGAATTAAATTTTATATAATAGACTGTAACGTGATCTCAAAGATGCATATTTTTTGAAAAAAATCTATCTAACGGTTTTTTTTCTAAATCAAAAAAAGTGAAAAAAAAAATTTGTGTCCTCCTAAATTTAACGACTAACATATGATTTCATCTCCAAAACAATTTTGAGCAACGGAGAATAATGTTTTAAAAATCTGATAAAATTTTGAGAAAAATCGAATTGACAGTTTTTTTTATAAAAAATAAAAATCTAAAAAAAACATTACTCAAAGTTCGTAAAAATTAAATATCGATTCAAATATCTTTTCAAAAACTCAAAATTTAGGCTTCAAGCTTATTTTATCTTAAAAGAAATATTGTTTTCAACATTCAATAAAATTTTGAGAAAAAACGAATTGATAGTTTTTTTACAAAAAATAAAAACCTTAAAAAAATTAATAAAAGTTGGTAAAAATTGATTTTCGACTCAAATATCTTTTCAAAACTTTGAGATATTGGCTTTAATTTACTTTTATCTTTCAAAAAATATTGTTGTCAACATTCAGTAAAATTTTGAACAAAATCGAACTGACAGTTTTTTCTATAAAAAATTAAAAACCGAACAAAAATTAACAAAAGTTGGTAAAAATTGAATATGGATTCAAATATCTTTTCAAAAACTTGAAAGTTAGACTTCAAACTTATTTTATCTTATAAGAAATATAGTTTTAAGCATTCTGAAAGATGTTGAGAAAAATCGAATTGACAGTTTTTTTACAAAAAATAAAAACCTTAAAAAAAATTAATAAAAGTTGGTAAAAATTGATTTTCGACTCAAATATCTTTTCAAAAATTGTAGATATTGGCTTTAAACTACTTTTATCTTTCAAAAAATATTGTTGTTAATATTTAGTAAAATTTTTAAAAAAATCGAATTGATAGTTTTTGTACAAAAAATTAAATACCTAAAAAAATTTAACAAAAGTTGGTAAAAATTGATTTTCGACTCAAATATCTTTTGAAATCTATAAAATATTGGCTTTAAACTAATTTTATCTTATAGAAAATATTGTTTTCAACATTCGATAGAATTTTGAAGCAAATCGAATTGACGGTTTTTTTACAAAAAATAAAACTCTAAAAGAATTAATACTAAAACTTGGTAAACATTTACTTTCGGCTCAAATAGCTTTTCAAAAATTCAAAATATTGGCTTCAAACTTATTTTATTTTACAGAAAATATTGTATTCAATGTTCAGTGATTTTTATATAAAAATCCAACAGTCCGTTTTTTCATAAAAAATAAAATCTATAAAAAATAGTACGCAAATTTGGTAAAATCGATACTAGTACATATAGACAAACTTTTAAGCAAGACAAATCGACAGACGGGATGGGAAGTTATCAGTGTGGGTCGCATCCCAGCCTCTTTTTATTTTTATTAATGATATCCTGTCTGTGGAACTACAACGACAAAATATGATAAGCTCATTAAATTCCGACCTAATCAGCATTGTACAATGGGGAATAATGGAATTTACTACTTCGAAAACCCAATGCCGTCTTATATCTTGTATAAACCCCCTTTGCCATTATCCATAGATGGCATTCTCGGTATGTGTATCACCAACCACCTTTTGTGGAACGATCACACGCGATGTTGCCAAAAATGCCGCGAGGTGTTTGGGTTTTCTAAGGCGATGCAAGAAGTTTTTCACCCGCTCTGAAAATATATAAAGTAGCTTTTTATATCATTTGTTCAGCAACTTCTCGAGAACGCTTGTCAGGTTTGGGCACCAAATTTTAAAATACAAGAACAGTTTAAAAAAGTTCCTAAGATTTGAGCTGAGATCGTTAGGAACCAAACTTATTGATATGTCGAGTCTTGAGAGCAGACATTCTTATTTGTGTTTTGTGTTAAATTAATAAATGGAAATATTGAGTCTCTGCATTGTCTGCCTGGTGTCAACTTTAATATTCTTCAAATTGTCGAACTAATTACAATTAATAATTATAACAAATAAACTACCACCAAAATCTGTAAGTATATGTAACCTTCATATTCAAGGTTACTTCAAAATAAAGTGTTATGACAAAATTAATTTAAAAGTCAAATAAGGGCTCAAGAAAAAATTACTTACTAGGTCATCACCCAACAAACTTCTCCATCTAACTCAATCCCCAGCTATGTGTCTCCAGTTTCGCGCTCCAAGTTGTGTGAGGTCACTTTCCACATGTGCCCTTTTACGCTTTTGGCTAAGTCTTCTTCTCTGTACAGACCGTACAGCTCGTCGTTCCATGTTCTCCTCCACTCCCGTTAGATGTATACGGGACCGTAGATTACACGAAGAACTTTTCTCTCGAAACCACCCAAGGTGCTCTCATCCTCTTTTGTCATAGTACATGCTTCTGCACCATATAGCAGGACGGGGATGATGAAGGTCTTATATAGCGACACTTTGTTCCTTCAAGAGAGGGAGTTGCTACTCAATTGCTTTCTAAGCCAAAGGAAATAGCACGATTTATTCTTCGTTTGATTTCAGCGCTGGTGCTGTTGTCTGAGTTTATAGCAGTACCTAGGTAGACTACCTCAAAGTTACGTCTGTCGATGGTGGCCTTTTCACCGAGACGTCGCGTCGGTGTTGTATGTCCTTTCTTGACTACAGCATGTGCTTTGTTTTGCCCTCATTAACCGTTAAACCCATTTTTGAAGACTCTGCCTTAATACTCACAAAAGCCCCATTGACATCACGCTGAGTTCTTCAGATTATGTCAATGGCATCAGCAAATGCTAGTAATTGAAAACTATCCTTTCAAGCACATTTTCAAAAAATTGCATAACATCGCATCACCTTGTCTAAAACCTTTTTTGACATCGAAAGGTTCTGTTAAGTTGTTTCCAACCTTTATGGAGCAGCGTGAATTCTCCATGGTCATCCTGCACAAAGGAAAGAGTTTGGCAGGGATGCCAAAACTAGACATGGCTCTATACAGCTCGTCCCTGTAGATGCTTTCATATGCGGCCTTGAAATCGATGAAAAGATGATGGGTGTCGATTTGGTGTTCTTGGGTTTTTTCCAGGATCTGCCGTAATGTGAATATTTGATCAACTGTGGACTTTCCTGGTCTAAGACCACACTGATAAGGACCTATCAGGTTGTTGACGATGGGCTTTAGACGTTCACATACTATTACGGCAGAAAGATTTTATAGGCGATGTTAAGTAGACTGATGCCTCTATAGTGGGTGCAGTTATGAGGGTCTCCTTTGTTCAGGATCGGGCAAACAATACTGAGGTTCCATTCATCGGTCATGCTTTCTTCCGACCATATCTTACAGATAAGTTGGTGCATGCTACTAACCAACATATCTCCAGCTGCTTCAAAGAGCTCGGCATTCAAGCCATCCGCTCCAGCGGCTGTATTAGACTTCAGCTTAGATGTGGCAATCTTTACTTCGTGTAAGTCGGGAGGACGGGATTGTTGGCTTTCGTGGTCTATGTTGAATGGATCATCCTGCCTGACAGCAGAATTCAGTTCGTCGTCGCCGTTATACAGTCTGCAGAAGTGGTCCTTCCATATCCTCAGCATTGACTGCGGTTCCACTATTAAAACTATTTGAAAAACTATTTAAAAACTAATTAAAAACTAGAACAGCCACAGTAAGTTTTTTTTGTGGATTTTTTTAACATAATTTTTCTTTTTGGTGCCACCCTGTCCCTAACCTAATTCTTAAACCTATGTAAGCCGGCCAAGACAAAACGCCGTAGACAACTTTAAATGACGTTCTCAATATAAAGCCAACAAAACTGGTTTCCTGTCTCACCCTATCTCTTCGGTCCCTATCGGAAACAGTCCTACTGAACCGAAGGCACTCGGCTCCGTCCAGTGCGAGGACGTCTCGACTGTTTTACGGCTGACGTGATAGGTTAGCGGAACCGCCTCCCTATCCTGTATCAGCTCTCGATTGTCTAAATAGAGAAAAGCTTCGGGCGGAATGTTGCCACTTAAACGTGCACTTTCGTAGTACTCATTGCTGGCCCATTAGAAAGCCCCAAAAATTTAAGCTGTTAGTCGACGACATCGCTCTATCATGTAACTCCTACCAAGCTTCAGAAAGAAGTAATATATTCTGTTTATCTTGTCTCTGTTGTATATAATCTGGTTGGAATAGTAGTGTTTGTACTTCGACTCTGGTGTCCTGTGTAATCCAAGGCAACGTCGCAGAAATTGTCTCACAAACACCCGAATCTTTTCCATTTGAGATGGGGCAACGTTTAACTATACCGGGCACCCATAGGCAATCATATGCCGGATAAGGCCCATGTAGCAAATCACTCTTCACCCTGCTGTCAAGACGGCTGCTAAAAAAACAACCGTTTTGTCAGGGCAAAGTCTCCCCTAGCTCTGGCCAGAGCAGTACTCATATGTCCGTCGAAATCTAAGTACTGATCCAACCAGATCCCAAGGTACTTTACTACAGCCATTGGCTGTCGATTTGGTCGAACTATCACTAGATTTTTCCAGTTCTTTCTCGTATCCCTTGAGGCTCCATACAGCGGAGTCCTGAACAGAATAGTTTCGCATTTCTGAATGTTGATTTTCAACTTCCAGTTATCGCAATATTGCTGAATCTTTTCGAAGTCACCCTGCAAAAGTGTTTTGATAACCTCAATTTGTAGGGCCGTTCTGTACACAATTAGGTCGTCGGCGTACGCCGTAATAAAGCATATACAACAGTGATTTACTTAGGCCAAGTCTGTTTTACCTTAGATACAGACCCTCTAGCCATACGGTGTCGAAGGCCTTCTCCAAGTCAACCAGACAAGCACCCGTACATTGTCTTTTAGATTTGTTCTACTCGATACCGGAAACAAGCTTAGACACAGCATGAATAGTGTCATGTCCCGCCTTAAATTCAAACTGATTATCCGCAATTATTTTGTTGTTCTCAGCCCACTTGAACAGAGCTCTATTTATAACCTTCTCGAATACCTTACTGATACTTGGCAGCAGACTTATCGACCGGAGATTCGCCGGATTGGAGTTGTCCTTTCCCTTTTTTGGGAGAGGATGTACCACAGCTGTTTTCCAACGGCCCGGATAATATGCATTATTCAGAACGTTGTTAAACAGAGTGGTATAAATGTCCACAGCATCCTGAGGTAAATGACGAAGTAAATTTTGGGTATACCATCGACACCTGCTGACTTCTTTTTCTTTAATGAATCGAAGATGTGCTGGAGCTTTATCTTCGTGACTAAAAAGGTGTTAGTCCCGTTTTGCACGGCGATGATGGCATTTGCCAAGTTTTCGTCATTGAACCTGGTAAAACCGAGGTTCTCGGATCGCCACTGCGTTATGTCGTTACGCAGGTAGAAATGGTGCTCCAGGGCTCTATTTTCCTGGTCGTAATTAGGGCGAATGCTAGGATTCACCTTGTACACTTGCCGGAAAGCAGCCCCCACGGCCTCTGCTTTCTCCTGCGGATCTTCGACAACAAAGAAGTAATCGTCGAAGACGTCGTCTCTTGGATCTATTCCTACTGTCAGAAGTACGTCTCTGTCGTCCACTGAAGCTTAAGACAAGGAACGACGTTTTGATCATTCCTCCTTAAGATCTTCTTAATTTGCGGAAACATACGGTTCAAGTTCGTAGTGTCCCGTTTCTCAAAATCCCTCTCTAGAATGTAGGATATATCTGCTAGGTTCTTTGTGTATTTGAAGATGTCTTCAACAATTTCTGCCGACTTATCGCACCCGAGAGTTCCGGGGTTGTTTCATCCAACCTTTTTTTCGAGTTATTATTTGATGGTGATCTTCAAGATTATTGATGTCATATGTTTTAACAATATTGCAACAACAGTATTAGATATAGTTTTTGGGTCCAGATGATTTTTTTCTTAATTTTATAAATAAATTGCTTTTATTTTTTTCCTGCATATGAACATTTAAAATAGCCAATGACAGCTATTAAAAGTGAAATCATCTTTTTAAGTTCACCTGCTGATAGGTGATGGTGTAGTTTCTACCCACAATCCATCAACAAATAAAATTATCTAAATGATGTGTTCCTCTGTATAAAAATAAAAATAAGAAAAAAACAATTGTATTAATATCGTTTGTCTTATTTTTAATGTGATTTTGATGCTACAGAAAAATAAAAAAAAAAACTCAAAACTATAGTGCGCTTTGTTTTATAATATGTAACTCCAAAAGGTTAAAGTCTTATTAAATTCAAATTAAATACAATTTTGTCACGGTTAGTAGGAGAAGTGATGGTTTTTATTTTTACGGTTGCTGTCACTTTTTTATTTGAAATAATGCATCATCTTCAAAATGACAACATGTCTTTTCAAATGAATCGAGCTTCTCCATACGTTTCCATACTTGAAATTGTTTTCACTTTTATAAAACTTATCTTAAAATCAGTTAAAGAAAAATGATTTCATTTTTGTGCATGTTCATTGAAATGATGATGGAAACATTAAAATATACTTGTACTTGTTCATTATATACAGATTTATGTATCTTAAGATAAATGGGAAATGCATATGATGGAACTAAATGGCAAGACGAGTATGATGAAACAATTTTTGTATCTTTTTGAATTTATCAATTTTCTCCATTTTTTTGTCTAATCAAACGAAAATATCGAAATAAATACAAACAGTTGGATATTTAAATCTTAAACAATGTAATCATTTATTTGTACTTCAGGAATGTGCTAGCTTATGAAAATTTAGGCATTCAAAAGATCAGTGAGAAAAGAAAGAAATCCGCTGACCCTACAAGTCTCCTTCTAGTGCAGTCAATGAAAGAATTGCTTTCACCTCAAAAAATCCAACAGTTTTGAAACTTGGCACACTTCCTAAGGAATGTCTGGTGATGGCTTAAAAAAAACTCCCCAAGAATCCAACGTGAGCTCTAGCGGCAGTTAAGAGAAACATGGTGTTTGCTTCAGTTTTTCAAGTTTATCTCGAAAACTATTTATCTTATCAAAAAATTTTGTTCCACAAAATGAAAGTTCATTAAATTTTATAAAAAATATCTTCTATGATTTTTTTCGCATCTGTTACAGTTTATAAAAGAACTCTAGCTGCAGAGAAGAGAAACATACGGTTTTTTGGTTTTTCGGATTTATCTTGAAAACTATCTGTCGTATCAAAAAATAATCTTATACAAAGTTAAGGCTTATTAAATTTTCTAATATTCCTATTGCGATGCACTTCCTTTTTTTATTTTCAATGTTCGTTTTCTTTAGTATAAGAGTTTCCAGAAACGTTTTTAGGGTTTTGGGTTTACACAATCGTCATCAGCGTGTTTGAAAAAATCATCACATGTTTCCCTTAAATGCCTATAGAGTTATTTTACAAACTAAAACAAGCACAAACAATATAATATCATATTTTTTTAGAAAATTTAATAAGCTTTAATTTTGAAGAAGATTATTTTTTTATACGACAAACTGTTTTCAAGATTAAACCGAAAAAGCCGTATGTTTCTCTTCACTGCCGCTAGAGTTTTTTATAAACTATAATAATGGACGATTTTTTTTATAAAATTTAATGAGCTTTCATTTCGTGGAACAAAATTTTGTCATACGACAAAGAGTTTTCGAGATAAAACTTTTTTGGTCATCACCAGACTGCCCTTAGTGGCAAGTTTCAAAACTGTTGGAAATTTTTGAGGTGAAAACCTTAATTAGCTGGAGTTTATGGAAAACAGCAATTGTCCAGCCTGTCTTTAAAAAAGCCGAATACTTCTTCCCAAGGTCATGGAAATGCTAGTCTATGTTTAGCTTAAGAAATATCCTGAGGCTTCTTAATGACAATCATGGTGATCCCATAGTTTATCTTACCGAACAGAGGCACAAATTCTTACATCGTTTTAGAGAGAGTAAGATTATTGCACTTGATGTTTCAAAGGTATTTGATAGAGTGTTGCATCAAGATTTCTCATCGAAAATACTTGCATTTCGTATTGATGAATCTTTTCTTTGTTGGGTTTGTAATGGGTTTAAATCTGATATCCAAAAAATAAGTGCTAGTTTCCACTTTTCTTTATTTTTCAAAATGATCTTTTGTCTAAAACTTCTAACCCACTTGATACTTCCAAGATGACATATTCGTTTTTAGATTCTCATTCTTTTGATGTGGACTACCAACGGCCGGCAGTGTAATATAAGCTCATACATTTCTGATCTTGACAGCATTGATAACTTAATACTGTCTACTGCCGCTATTACATCCCAGAAACCAATTTGGCCAACCCAAATACAAAGACTCATCAAGACCCAAAACTTTACGCAACAATAAACGTAGGGTTATTGATTTCAAGTTTATAACACTAGTATTTGACACCTGTCAAACTTAACCGTAATTTTATGTGTAATATTATTATTTAAATGTTTTCTATGTATGATAATCAATTGCTATTCAATTGAACAACGCTATAAATGGAATAGAATCTTTGAACCTGGTCGAAATCAAAGGCAAGAATTTAAAGGACAGGGCCAAAACTTTAGTAGATCTTATTTGTTTGCACAGGTTCTTCCAAAGTGCGTTTTTTTGGTATTCCATATATAGTACAGTGAGAAATTGCCAACAAAACGATCCGCAGTACCAGATTTTTGTATTTAAAAATTGGTACAACTGAAAGAAAATCTGTCAGAATAATAATAAACAACACACAAATAGTAGAAAGTTTTGTGAAAATCAAAAGAGCTTGAAGCTCGCCTCAATTCCGGTCCATACAAAAGCAATATCAATCGTACCAAAATTTGGGAACGAAATCACATAAGATGTATTCGAGACTCGTATACGTGTCAAAAACCCATCCGTAGTAGGATTCTACTTTAACTTACCGCGGATATTGTTTTTGTTATTGGTGTAAAATCCCACTATACTATTCATAGGTTTTTCAACATAACACGGGTAATAAAAACGAAAATTATAAATTATTCATATGTAAATATTAAAACGCCAACATCGTTATCGCTTTCAATCTATAGTCAACGTTGATGAACAAGAAAGCAGGAATATTATCAATAATAAACAGGAATGGCATAAAGTTCTAAAAAATAAACCAAACAAAAATAAACCTAATGTCATCATTGGATCTGATATGAACTCTTCTCTGAATATTGTTGTCGCCTCGAAGTGATTGCGGAGTATTGATTGCGGTTCGGGCTTCATTTCCATGTAAAGCAATTGACTTGCAATCAAACTCTTCTTCTTCTAACCTGGATGTTAATCAGCTTATTGTTTCTGTAAAAATAGAGAAATAAGAGAATAAATCGTATGTTTTAGAGAGTTATATACCTCCTAAGAGTCCATTAGAGCTTTATAACTTACATTTGCTTAATTCTAAAAATATCTTGGATAATTTAAATTTAGAACATATTGTTTTTGCTGGAGATTTCAACCTAGGAAATATAAACTGGAGTTAATTCCGTTTAATATAACAAATGAAATTGAAATAACAGTCATTGATTTTTTAGGTCAGTATGATCTAATTCAAATAAATTTTCAATTAAATAATCTAAATCGCATTCTAGATCTTATATTTGTAGACAAGGAATATCTTATTTATGTGGAAATGTCTATTTTTCCTTTAGTGGAAAATTCAATTCATCATCTGGCATTAGAAGGTGATTTTATCTTTTATAGTTATTTGAAAAATGAAAATGAATCTAATACTATTATTTATGATTATAAAATTGCTAACTTTGATGCAATGATTGAGTATTTGTTATCGTTTTCGTGGCAAATTATACTCAGCGATTTTAATTTAGATAACAATTACGCAATTTTTACAAATATTTTAAATAATGCAGTTGAAAAGTATGTACCAACGAAATATTTAAAAACAAATTCTAACCCTGCCTGGTATAAAAGAAGACTTACTTATCTCAAAAATCAAAAGAATGAAGCATACAAATTACACAAAAATAATAAAGAAAATCTAAGTTTACGAAACAATTATATAGATTGTCAGCGAAAATTTGACTATTTATATAAACAACTACCAGTGATGTTTCTGAAATTTGCAACTTATTTGCGAGATATTTTCAATCTGTTTATTCTTCAGAAACTGTTACAAATTACGATCTTTCATCAGGCTTAAGCAAATGCGTTGACATTGGTTCACTTGTTTTATGTCAAAATGAAATAGAGGAGGCTTTATTGAATTTAGATTTAAATAAAAGTGAAGGCCCGGACAAAATTCCACCTTTTCTACCCAGAAAATGTGCAATTGCGATAGCTCAGCCACTAACAAACATTTTTAATATTTCTTTAGCTACAGGCCAATTTTTGAAAACCTGGAAAATCTCATTTTTATCCCCTATTTTTAAATCGGGATCAAAGCAAGAGGTCACGAACTATAGACCAATCTGCAAGCTATCTGCTAAACCAAAATTATTTGAAAAAGTGGTGTATAACAAAATTTCGTCTTTAATCCAAGAAAAGATATCAGTGTTCCAACACGGTTTTGTAGTAGGTAAATCTACTGCAACTAACTTAACTATTATGGTGAATGCAATCATAAATAATATGGAAAAAGGGTTTCAAACCGATATAATTAGTGACTTTGCCAAAGCATTTGATAGAGTCAATCACAAAATTCTACTCCACAAATTACTTTCCTTTGGTATAAGTTCGTCTATTTTAAACTGGTTCGAGTCTTACTTGACTGGAAGAGTACAAATTGTTAAAATTAAAAACTTTTATTCTGATGATATTTATGTCCCATCAGGCGTTCCACAAGGTAGCCATTTAGGACCTTTACTTTTTCTTATTTTTGTGAATGATATTCCAACAATTTTTAAAAATTTTGACTGTCTCCTTTTTGCCGATGATCTCAAGATCTACCGTAGGATTACCTGCATATCGGATTGTAGCCTTCTGCTAGAAGACCTGGTGAGATTAGTAGATTGGTGCAGGATAAATAACCTTCATTTGAACGTAGAAAAATGTCAAATATTATCGTGTTTCAGGATTCTTAATTCAATTGTCTTTGATTTCAATATCAATAACATAATTCTAACAAGGGTAAATCAAAAAAAGACTTGGGAGTAATCCTAGATGTTAATCTGTCGTTCCTTCCTCATTATGATTACTTGATCAATAAAGCGAGTCAGATGCTGGGTTTTATAAAAAGAAATACCAGAGAATTTATTGATTCAATCACTTTATTATCTCTTTATAACTCTCTATTAAGATCAGTACTTGAGTATTGCTGTACATTTTGGAATCCTTACTATGCAAATACATCAGAAAGAATTGAAAAAATTCAAAGAAATTTTACACGTTATGCTTTTTTCAAGTTAAATTGGAGAATAGTAACACCTTCTTATGAAACCAGATGCCTGTTGTTTGGAATAAAAACGCTAGAAGCTCGTCGTAAATACTTTTCAATTATGTTTGTTCGGGATATCATTACAAATCATGTTAATTGTCCACCTCCAGCAGCTCTAGTCCATGAGGGTAATGCTCCTCTAAGAATTACACGAGAACGGTTTTTAATTTATGAGCAGTTTCACCGCACAAACTATGGACGCAATGAACACATATTCTCTGTTGGCTTCGAGCAAATTCTCCGTATTTCTTTTTTTATTGGTTCTTATAGGCTGCTACTATTGACCAAACGTATGTATGTTTTCCCTTAACTAAGCCCCAGATTTGGCGCCGCCTGCTCGATCTGGATGAAGGAATCGCGTACAGCTTGTTCAGTTCTCCCGAAATTGTTGATGTCATCTGCGTTGGCTGGACCTGATGACGATGGTCCTTTTGTTGACGTGCCACAGTAACGGATTAATTTATCCAACGCCAGGTTGAAGATGAGGCAATCCGGCTAGTTTAACTTGGCTTGTTATATTGTTGTCAATTTTTCTCAAGGCCTTTTATAGTTATACCCCGGCTTTGCTATCATAGGCGGCATTAAAGGATGTGAACAGATGGTAAGTTGGAATATTTAATTCTATACATTTCCCATCGCCTACCTAAAGGATAGCGGTAGGACTTGATGGAGTTTCCCCAGAGCCTTTTCAAGCAGCGCCAACGTCATCAAGCGAACTGCTTCATCCGCTCATAAAAGAAGCCTGGACCACCGAAACATTCCCACATGAGTGAAAGAAGGGAATTATCGTTTAGCTCCAAAAAAATAGATCTTACAAAGTGCGAAAACTGGAGAGGAATTTGCGATCTATCTACCGTTGCCAAAATAGTAGCCAAAGCTATACTGGAACGCATCAGAGAACACCTTGAAGCCACACTCGATGGATTCTCCTGTATTGATCATATCAACACCCTGCGGATCATTATTGAACAGTGCGTTGAATATCGATCATACGCCTGCTGTTCATCGACTTCGAGAAGGCTTTTGATAGCGATAACAGGGAGTGTATCTGGTAAACTTTGCGGAGGAGAGGCGTCCCAGAAAAACTAATTGATATTATTAAAGCAACATAATATGATGGATCCAAGTTCTGCACGATTGTAGGTTGTCAGATGATTTTGAAATCCGAAGTGGAGTCGGACAGGGCTGTATTCTGTCTCCAATATTGTTTTTGTTGGTAATGAGCGATGTACTGCGCTCAGCTCTGTCAGGTAGCGGAGGGATCCAATGGACTTTGACATCATATTTAAAGCACTTGGATTACGCGGACGATGTTTGCTTACTCTCTCAAAGGATCATGAATCTCCATCAAATGAGAACAAGTGTGGAAAGAGAAGCAGAAGTTATGGGGTTGAACACTAATTCCGGCAAAGCAAGAATGATCACCGTCGGAACCCGAACATCCTTTCAAATAAATATTTTCTCGCAACTGGTGGAAAATGTGGAGAGCTTTCAATACTTTGGTTCCATCGAAGGCGGAACCGAACAAGATGTCATCGGCAAAGCAAAAGTGGTGTTCGGTACGCTGTCAAAAATTTGGAGGAATAACTCTATCAGCTTAAGAAGAAAGCTACGACTGTTTCGCACAAATGTCGAATCTGTGCTTCTTTATGGGTGCAGCAGTAATGTTACTTCAGCCATAACTAGAAAGCTGCAAACCTTCGAAAATATATGTCTTTGTAACATCCTAAGGACCGTATCCAAACCGTATTTCAGGAACCTTTAACATATATAATACGAAGACGTAAGTGGCAATGGATTGGACATACGCTTCGAAAAGGTAAAGGAATTGCAGGCCCAGCAAGAGGGAAGAAGAGCTGGACGACCGAAAAGCACAAGGCGCAGGACAGTTGAAGCGGAATCAGCGTCACTAGGCAAAAGTTGGAAGGAGC
The DNA here is from genome assembly GCF_945859685.1 of Eupeodes corollae. Taxonomy (NCBI): domain Eukaryota; kingdom Metazoa; phylum Arthropoda; class Insecta; order Diptera; family Syrphidae; genus Eupeodes; species Eupeodes corollae. Next base: position 52,091,728 of record NC_079147.1, read on the forward strand.
TGAAACACATCTCCGAAAACCGTACACGATGGCGCGTAGGCGTAGTAGAGACCCTATGCCCCTTAAGGGGTTCCCAACGGACCTAACAGGTCGGAAAACCTAAGTAAGTAAGTACCTAAAGGGTAAAAATCTGAGATGAAGGCAAATAAATTTACTTATCAATGAATTTCATTGTTTAATTCAACAAGTTTTTCATTGTCCCTATACCGTGAAAGAACTTTATTTAGATATTTTCCTTCGTTTCTCTTCGGGCATGCCACGTTAGAAGAATCGCCCACCACACTATATACAGCGGCAGATTATTTACAGTTCATAATAAATCGTCTCCAGAATCCTGCTCCATCACTTACGGGAAACATTCCAATGAATATAAAAAAAAAACAATACTCAACCTCTTTGAGAGTCATAAGCCTTTAGTAATAATAAAATCACTTGTTCTTCTTATTAAAAAATAATAATTCTATTAAATCGAATTGATTATTTTTTTTTAAGTCTAAAGTCTTGAAGTCTTCTTTAATGGCAAAACTGACAGAAGATAAATTCAATCGCGCCCATACAAACAATAAATAGAATTAATAACAAATAGACTGACATTCAGATGTTCAAGTCTCTTATCGCCTCGTAGTACCAAACATCCACCGCATATCCCCAAGTTTCTTCATCTCTCTTCTTTATCGAAGTTAGAATAAAAAAACGAAAATGAAAACTTCATAATGTAGTTAATACGCATCAGCAACAACAGCAGCAGCAACAACAAACCACACGCTTGTAATGTACCTAGATTTATAAGAAAAGGTGGAGGCCCCGCAAGAAAAGAAGTGGGCCGACTTTTAGAGGTCGACGTGTGCTCCAACTCTGGCTTAAGCCCCGCACAAAATCCATTGCAACACAGCCTTCTTTTCAAAGTTGCATATACACTTATGTATATGTTACCTGTTATATTGTTGCTGAATTGATTCAGCAACATTCCAACGCTAGCTCCATCTTGTGACGGAACTAAAACAACCATCTCTATAATACTTTGTCCCAAGAGAAATAAAATACAAAACCAAGACCAAGATGCAATAATCCAAAGAATACAAATTTGGTATAACTGCATTTTCAATAAAATTGCCTAATAGATTGATCAACTTGAAATACCACCAACATCAACAAACAACAACAACTTCGCATCAAGTTTCTACAAACCAAATCTCGAAGAAAGAAACGACAACTTTAGATTTCACTTTGTTGCAATTGATTTGGATTTAAACTCGGATTCGTAAAGTTAATAAATTAAACGTCAGAAATGGCGTAGGCCACCGCGCTGGCACCCACTGCTGCAACGCAACCGTCAAGCCATTGTTTGTAAGCGTATTAAAATAAGGTAACGTGTAGGCCCAAATTGTTATTCACAATCTCTTTTTATTTTAGTTTTTAAGTCATAGTTTCTTGGGGAACGATTTCGCCTGTCATTTGATTTCTTATCTTTTTTTACGGTGGTCAGTCAGAACTCAAAGCTCAGAGTCAAAGTTTTAAAGTTACAGGCGACCACGGCGGATGCGATGAATGAATGACATGAGTTTTGGAGGAGCCACCAAATCGGAACCAGCAGCGGTGTGTTATTCACAATACACTAGTGGGCGATTGCTGATGATGGTTCATTCAAGATCACACTATTCACAGTCACCGTCACCATTCACTGGAATTCGAACTCACTTATGAATGAACGAGTTGTTGTTTTTGAATTTCTTGAATTTCGAATTTCGATTGCGCGATTTGCGGAGGCTTGTGTGATTTTTATTTCACCGGTTTTAATAATTAATCGCTGGCTGATAAAATGGTTAATTCATCGATTCCAGGTTGGTGTAAATCTGCCAAAAACGGAAACCTAATGAATGACAAGCTTACAGCACCGTCACCAGTGGAGTTTGGACACCAATAGCAGGTCTTTAAGCAAGACACATCGGATGGACAAATAGCCGGATGGCGTGGCGTTACATTGAACCCACGCATAACCAACATAACCAAGAGTGACATTTTGCTTATGGGAAATTAATTAAAAAAGTATCATTCACGATGAACATGTTGTTTGCTGATGTTGTTGGAAGTTATTAATTTATTAAGTAATTGGGGTGGATTTAATGTCAGCGAATTTGTGGGAGCTAAACTAGTGGCGACAGTTGCCATTATTTAGTCAGTCTTTCAGTCTTTCTGCAACAAAAAAAAAACAGCTTTCGATCTTTCGATGGGAAAACATATGCGCCAACTTGTAATAGATAATAATCATCTTGATTGTGGAAAAAAAGAGTGCTCACATTTTGCTGTTAAATAAATGCTAACTCAATCTTAAAGATACTTGAAGTTTGCGCGCTTTCAAAATGAGCCATGAGATGTCAATTACCACTGAATATGACTTCCATTTGATAAAGTCTATAATATTGCAACACATTTGGTAAGTACGGTACGGTATAATATGGCATCGACATTTATGGATTATCGGACTTTGCTTCAAGGCATAATTAATAACAATTTTGATGTGATTTAGCTAAATTATAAAATATATACATATGTATGTACGACGTACATATACAACAACGTTTAAGTCTATAACTATGTGAATTTTTTTGTTTTATATTGGAAGAGAGGGAGAGAGGCATTTAAGAGTTATTGTTGATGATGTCAGTTTTGGTATTTAGGTGCATTATGTCATTAGAATAAGATTTCTCAAATTGTTTGCTTTTTTCGGTGGAGAAAAAATCTGACATCAAGGTATTTTACCTTAAATTATCAGTCAATTGTTATTTCAACATAAGTGACATAAATGCTTAATATTTATTACATAAGAAATATTCCCTGATAATTAAATAAGTATTACGAACAATAGCTTTTTACTTGGGCTTAATTGAAGCCCAAGTAAACCAATGGGTTTTCCTTTAAGAGGTTTAATTTTGAATGTCCTGATATATTTAGACAGCTGTCACCTTTATAATTATTTCACATTTAACAAGTTGAAACTATACCTACTTACTAAAGGTTGCTAGCTAGGTGTCTCTAGTTTCGCGCTTCCAAATTGGGTGAGGGCACTTTCCACTTCGGTGCGCCACCTGATCAGCGGTCTTCCGCTACTGCGCTGTCCTGTGAGTGTGGATTCGAAGACTTTTAAGGCCGGAGCATTGGTTCCCATGCGCCCTACGTGAGTCTACGTCGCTGTACAGCCCGAACAGCACGTGTCGTTCCATCTTCTCCTCCACTCCCCTTCGATGCATACGGGACCGTAGATCACACGAAGAACTTTTCTCTCGAAGCGACCCAAGGTGCTTTCATCCGCTTTTGTCATAGTCCATGCTTCCGCACTGTATAGCAGGACGGGGATAATAAGGGTCTTATATAGCAACACTTTGGTCCCTCGAGAGAGGTTAGCAAGAGTTATTTTCGTTTGATCTCAGCGCTGGTGTTGTTTTCTGCGTTTAGAGCGGAGCCTATGTAGACGAAGTCCTTGACTACCTCAAAGTTACGTCTGTCGATGGTGACGTTTTGCCCTCATTAACCGTTAAGCCCATTTTTGCCGCCTCTGCTTCAATACTCACAAAAGCCCCATAGACATCACGCTGAGTTCTTCCGATTATGTCAATGTCATCATCATATGCTAGGAATTGGACAGAATTTTGAAAGATGGTGCTTCTAGTGGTGACGTGTGAGGTCTGCACTATTCTTTCAAGTGCGATGTTAAAAAAATCGCATGACAGCACGACACACCTTGCCTAAAACCTTTTTGGACATCGAAAGGTTCCGTTAAGTTGTTTCCAACTTTTATGGAGCAGCTTGAATTCTCCATAGTCATCCTGCACAAACGGGCGAGTTTGGTAGGGATGCCAAAACTAGACATGGCTCTATACAGCTCGTCTCTGTAGATTCTGTCATATTCGGCCTTGAAATCGATGAAAATGGTGGGTGTCGATTTGATGTATTTGGGTTTTTTCGAGGATCTCCCGTGATGTGGATATTTGATCGACTATGAACTTTCCATGTCTAAAACCACACTGATAAAGACCTATCCGGATGTTGACGATGATCTTTGGATTACGGCAGAGAAGATTTTGAAAGCGATGTTAATAGACTGATTCCTCTAAAGTTATTGCAGTTAAGAGGGTCTCTTTTTTTCAGAATCGGGCAAACAATACTGAAGTTCCATTCATCGGGCATGCTTTCTTCCGACCATATCTTACAGATAAGTTGGTGCATGCTTCTAACCAACTTATCTGCAGCTGCTTTAAAAAGCTCTGCACTCAAGCCATCCGCTCCAACGGCTTTATCGGACTTCAGCTTAGATATGGCAATCTTTACTTCGTCTAAGTCGGGAGGATGGGATTGTTGGCTTTTGTCGTCTATATTGAATGGATCATCCTGCCTGACAGCGGAATTCAGTTCTTCGTCGCCGTTATACAATCTGCAGAAGTGGTCCTTCCATATCCTCAGCATTGACTGCGGTTCCACTATGATGTTTCCACTTTCGTCTTTTTGCAGCCTTCGGTTCTAGTTTTATGTACCTGTGAATTTCGTTTCACCTGTTCATAAAACTTTCGAACTTCATTCCTGCTTTTAAACCTTCCAATATCTTCGACAGCACGATTTTCATGCTCTCTCTGTTTTTTCTTCTGAGAAGTCGGTGTTCCTTTCTCCGCTTTTGGTCATAGAGCTCATGAGCAGCTCTCGTCCTTTTATGCAGCGCCGCTTTGCGTGCCTGTTGTTTGGCTGCATTTGCCTGCCGACATTTCTCATCAAACCAGGGGTTCCTTGTTGGTGGTTGCTTAAGACCCAGCACGTCAGAGGTGGCTTCTCTGATTTCATCTTGTCAATGTTGCCACTGGTTTTCGATTCATATTGTGTTAGCGGCAGAGGACTTCGAGAGAGGTTACATGTAACTCGGTCAGAAAAGGATTTGGCGATCTCTTGCGATTGTAGCCGTTCGAAGTTGTACCTTCTCCTAGCATTTTCCTGTTTGGTTCGAGTCGATGTTAGCTTCTCGGAAAGTTCGGGCATCCATGATGCTGGAAGTGTGTCTGGCGTTGATCGCAATAAAGTCAATCTGGTTGACGGTAGATTGATCTGGAGAACTCCAAGTTCCCTCTTTTGATGTTGAGGTGTTGAAAACGCATACTGGCTACCATGACGTTTTGGTCGGTAGCAAAATCTATAAGCCTGAATCCGTTGTCGGAAGTGTTGTCGTACAGGCTGTTTTTCTCGATTATTCCACCAAAGATGTCTTCCCTTCCAACTTAGCATTAAAATCGCCCAGGAAATTTTTAATATCGTAGCAAGGTCACCCGTCGCATGATGGTTAGTGCATTGGACTGTCATGCCAGAGGTCTTGGGTTCGATCCCCGCCTATGCCATCTAAAGTTTTTTCACTGGTACTGGCTTTTGCGAGGAATTGACAAATTCACCAAGAAAAGTGCTTTCTCAAATTACCGTTCGGATTTAGCTTAAAACTGTAAGTCCCCTCAATCCCTGCAATAACTCGCACACAGGAATGGTTGAGAGTTGTAAGTCACTAGGCCCTAGTTATCAACGGACTGTTGTGCGACCTAAATTATTTATTTTTAGCTAGGTCACCGCTCAAATGTTTTGTCTAAGAGCTCGAAGAACATATCTTTAATTTGCCGAATTTAGGCTTGATGCGGATGACATGAGGTGCTCGTTGATGTACCTATAGCTCGAGACTTCTTGCCTAAGTCTGGCTCCACTGACAAGTCCGCATCCAAATAAGCGCTGTTGGTTTTCACGGTAGCAGTCCGGCCCATCCCATCGTTTTTTCTGGATGGTGGTGATGTGTGCTTTATAGTGGTATAGGGCCTCCGCTAATTCTTCGGCCGCACGTGGTCTGTTAAGGGACCTAAAATTCCACGTGCATATCCGAAGTTCGTTGTTCTTAATTCGTTTGCGTAAGGTTAACAACAGTAAATCCGTCCGTATCCGAGGGTTTTTGGTGCTTCGCAACTAGGACTTTTGAACAGTATTAAAAAAGCGTTCAAAATGATTGTTGGTAATAACATCGTTTACTCATTTACTCGACTTGAACACCGTCGTTAATTGTCCTGTTTCACCCTTTTTTACCATTATTTTCTTATTCTTAACATTTCGAGCGTATCACGTGTGTCTCCAGAAATGCTCATCACAACATCCTATCGAGAACGATTATAGTTGTTAGAAAGATTCGTTTTTTAGCCGTACTACGCGGATGTAGAATGCTCGACGACATTCTGTTCTTAGCTGTCAATGCAATATTCTGACATTCAAAACCAATGTTCACTGACAAGTCCTTTCAAATCTCGTTTTTCTTTTTAAATGCTCGCACCGTGTATTAAACATAAAAAGAACACTCCTTAAGTAAAAAGTAAATAATAAAGAAAAGTTACAAACTGTCTATCTTAAGACCTAAAAGTTATTGAATTTTCCTTTTTAAGGCACATTTGTTAAAAAGTACTTTTGCTTGCATATATGTACATTGTACATGCAACATGTGTATGAAACATTTCCAGCTCACCCACTAACGCATATAAAATTAGTAAAAGTGAAACTATATCCGCAGAAACACCCGAAATAATCCATAATTTCAATGGTGCATATCTTAATATTGTGTTGTTTACGGTTTACGCCCATGAGATGCAAATAGCTCCACTCTGTAAAATCTCCATGCTTATAACAAACACTAAATATAAACCTAAGCTAACATTTTACTAACTAACAAGTCGTAGCTATAACGTATGTTAATTCATGTGCTGTGCAGTGTGTACAAGTATATGGCCTGTTTCCGGCGTTAACAGGCATTTTCGGACGTTCGGGGTGTTGCAGGCGCCTACGCGGAAATTTTCGCGAAACTTTTATGATTTCCATAAGTTTCCTATAAATTGAAATGTACACACATCAAAAAACTAGAAACTAGGGCATACCGCTCCGAGCTGCAACGTTTATGATTTCCAACACAGCTTCTAATAAAGATACACACTCTCTCTTTAACGTTTCGAAGGATGCGTTTAAGATGCACTTTTATTCCAAACAAAAACAAAACAAATAAAATCAAAAGTTGTGGTTTTTTTGTTGGTGAGTATAATTTTACATATTTTCCAACTTATAGATGAAACTAATAAATTCATCAGATAAAAGAAATTCAAAACAACATTAAGGAGACAGCGTCATCGTAGAATTTCAAGATAAAAATAGTTTGAGAAAAAAATAAGTGTAATAAATATTTTATGATGTCTAGCGTGCTGCAAGCAGCTCTGGGGAACGTGTGTCGTTGTTGCTGCTGCCGCTGGAGCTGAAGCTAAAGCTAAAGCTGGAAATATAAGAACCGAATGCCTCCAATGGAAAATAAAAAGTACAAAGAAATTTTTCAGCAACGTGGGCAGGCTTTGAAGTGTCAAATATATATAGACGCCTTGATAACGAATAAAGAAACAGGTTGGACTCTTTGAACACCTCCTAGTTTTTAAGTTTAGTTCTGTATTTTTGTTTCTCAAGATATGTATTCATTCTTGTAAGTACCTTTATACTATTTTTATTTTATACTTTAACACTTGAATATTATACTGCCCACTGTATTTGTATTTTTGGAATGTAAAAGAAACAAAAAATAACCATTGCTGTATGGTTTTCGTATGATAATTTCCGTCGGTGGAACTGTTTTTAGTTTTAATTGACGAATACGTTTTAAGAGGGTACTTGTAGGAACATGTTTAGTATAGTGCATATATTTCTTCGTACATATATATTCCAAATAAACTTCAGTTAAAGAATATAAAAATACCTTCAGAACTCCAGAAGAGTGAAACTAAAGACGAAGAAAGCAATTTGCCAAATTTTGCCAATGCGTGCTTTTGGTATTGAAGAATCTCTTCTTCGTTGGATTAGAAATTAAATTTCTAACCGTTCAATACAAGTTGTATTGGATGGTTTCAAGTCTGAAATTCATAAAATAAATGCTGGTGTACCCCAGGGCTCCGTTTTGTCTCCGACTCTATTCCTTACATTCATAAACGATCTCTTGTCTGTAACTTCTAATCCATTAAACTGTTTCGCCGACGACAGTAGCCTCAGCTTTTCATATTCGTTTCTAGATTCACATTCTTGTCCTTTGGATGTGGAATTTAAACGGCAGCGTATGATAAGCTCATTTAATTCTGACCTTGACAGGGGAATCAAAAACAGTGTAGAATTTAATGCTTCGAAAACTCAATGCTGTCTCCTGTCGTTAAAGCGTAACCCAACCCCGATGCCGCTATCCATGAGTGGCACTTGCATCCAGGAAACTAATCAACTTTCAGTACTCGGTATGAATATCACAGATCACCTCTTATGGAATGATTACATATTCGATATCGCCAAAAATGCTGCCAGGTGCTTAGGATTTCTCCGAAGATGCAAGAAATTTTTCACCCCTTCTGATCTGGCTATAATCTACAATTCTTTTATCCGTCCAAAGCTTGAATATTATTCGCATATCTGGGCAGGTGCCCCCAAAACAAGTCTAAATCTCTTGGATAGAATTCAAAAAATGGCTTTAGAAATGATAGGCGACGGAACTATAATCGAAACATTTACATCGCTAGAACACCGTCGCAATGGTTCATGCCTTTCGTTATTTTATACATATTTTTACAAACAATGTTCTGTCGAATTAGCCAGTTGCATTCCACCCCTTAAACAATTCAGCCGTAATACTTGCACTTCTAGGAATGCTCATCAGTTTACCCTTGAGCTCAATTTCGGTAGTACTGTCCAGTACAGAGATTCTTTCTTAAATCGCACATCGAGAATGTGGAATGCTTTGGCCAACTCTGTTTTTTCCTCCCATTTTGATGCTCAGAACTTTAAGACCAATGTGCACCGGTTTCTCCTTTTAAATCCTTCCCTTTTTTCCTAACGCTCGCACTGTGTTTAAATATAAACATATAAAGGGTACTAATAACCCCTTGAGTGCTTGTGAATAAAAACAAAAAAATTGAAGTAAATGTTCTTTTTTCACAAAGATGAAAACGATAAATTTTATTTTATTGCATTTTTTACCAATTTTCACTTAGTGTTTTCCTTTGTTTTGTATATTTTGTAAATTCCTTTATTTTTATTTTTCCATATTTACAAGCATTTTACTAATTTTGAAAAGCTTTTGGAATTCTTAAAAAAAACTGTCAATTCTATTTTTATAAAAATTCATACAATTTTGTAAAGTGTGTACTATGTACTTCTACTCTGAGCGTCGAACTTGTCGAGTTGTAGAAGCTGAGTAAGGTCAATGATCCTCGAGAATTTATTCCAGATGATTCCTGAAACTAAAGGGCGTTCTTATCCCTCTACCTTCCAAGAATCTTCACCCATTCCCACATAAACAAGGCATACCAGCCTACGTTTATGTCACCAACTCCCATCCCACCTCCCACGTTATAATAGCGAAAAAGCTAGACAGAGCTCCTATCTCCTATGCTCCTTCTCACTCTAGGTAACCTAGCTGAATTGCTGTTACCGAATCCCAATCTTTCCCTTATAAATCAGAATTATGATTTAACATCAACTGACTCCTAACTCTATCTCTTCCTCCCCAACCACCTCTCATCTTTATTGGGCTGGATCTAAGGTGTTAAACGGTCCGTGCCGATGTTTAGCCTGGCTGGGGAACCAGTTTCTAACGGAGTATCCCGGATAACTGGCGACCTCCGGATTAACTAGCCTTATCTGTACATGCGAATCTCTGTCCAGGCGGACCTCTTTTCTTCGCATCTCATGGGACCAAAGATGTACAAAAACAAAAGGAGGCTGGGATGCGACCCACACTGATAACTTCCCATCCCATCTGTCGATTTGTCTTGCTTAAAAGTTTGTCTATATGTACTCGTACCAATTTTTACCAAATTTGCGTACCATTTTTTGTAGATTTTATTTTTTATGAAAAACGGACTGTTGGATTTTTATATAAAAATTACTGAATATCGAAAACAATATTTTCTGTGAAATAAAATAAGTTTGAAGCCAATATTTTACATTTTTGAAAAGATATTTGACTCGAAAGTAAATTTTTGCCATGTTTTAGTATTGTTTTTTTTTTTAAGAGTTTTATTTTTTGTAAAAAAAACTGTCAATTCAATTTTTTTCAAAATTGTATCGAATGTTGAAAACAATATTTCTTATAACATAAAATTAGTTTGAAGCCAATATTACAAATTTTTAAAAAGATATTTGAGTAGAAAATTGTTAAATTTTGTTTAGGTTTTTAATTTTTTGTAAAAAAACTGTCAATTCGATTTTTCTCAAAATTTGTCCTAATGTTGAAGTGAAAATTACTTAGAAGCTATTATCTCAAATTTTTGAAAAGATATTTGAGTCGAAAATTATTTTTTACCAAATTTTGTTAATTTTTTTCGGTTTTTAATTTTTTGTAAAAACTGTCAATTAGATTTTTTTCAAAATTTTAATGAATGTTGACAACAATTTTTTTTCAAAGATAAAAGTTAATTAAAGCCAATATCTCAAAGTTTTGAAAAAATATTTGAGTCGAAAATCAATTTTTACCAACTTTTATTAATTATTTTTAGGTTTTTATTTTTTGTAAAAAAAACTTTTAATTCGATTTTTTTCAATATTTTTCAGAATGTTGAAAACAATATTTCTTATAAGATAAAATAAGTTTGAAGCCTAAATTTCAAGTATTTATCTTATTATCTGTATAACAAAATTTATTTCAAATCCATATCTCTTCTGGTTCTTGAGCTGGTACATACGTACACACACACGCACAGACATCTTTCTAAAAATCTTTGATTTCGACTCTAGGGACCTTGAAACGTCGAGAAATGTCAAAATTTTCAATTTGACAAATCGGACCCATTACAATAACTTCCTATGGGAAGTTAAAAATGAAAATAACGACTAGACCGGTATCTCTTCAGGACCGGGCGGCAGTTTGGCGTCAAAGCCTGTTACCGTATTTCCTGCGGCCATCACAGAGAAGGGAGTAGTGGCTAACCATGGACTCTACTCTGCTGTTGGTAGCAACAAGAATATGAAGGTAGCGATACCTAATTTCAGTAGTGGCAGGGTTGTGAAAAATGGCCCTACCACTACTAATGAGAGTACATACAGAAATGGAAAGGTGAAACTCTCAAAAAGCCTTTATAGACAAAGACGGCAAGCGGTGAGAATCCTTAAGGCCTCTGGTGCATCATCGGGGGCTGAAAGAACACCGCAGTAAACCACTAGCGCCAAATGGGCTAAAAGCATACTTGCTACAACAAGGACCATAAAGGACTCTACGTCTAAAAGAGAAGGGTCTCTTGAGGGGCCGTATTGACACTAAAACGGCCTCGGATGCACAACACCAGTACAAGCTCGCTGTCAGCCGGTTAGGTGAAGTTTGGCCAGGTGCGTAGCTCGAGGTTGTCGCTATGGAAGTCCTTCCTAGCAGACCCAGAGCCCGCATTTGGATATCTATCGAACCTGCTGGTATCGAGGAGATTCTCGAGATGATCAGAGTTTGTAACCCGTCCCTTGCGACGCGCTGGAAGATAGCCAAGCTAGAAGAAGTGAAGGGTCTTTACAGGAGTGCCATTGTGGTACTCAATAAAGAATCCTTGGCTCCTCTAGCCTTAAACGAGGGCTCCATAAACTATGGATTCGAATTTATTAAAATTCGAATCTATAAAAAAAAAATAAGGTTAACGCAGATAGCGGGCCTCCAAAAACAACCGAAGGTAAACTAGCGGTTGGTGGGCCTGGGACGTCGTCTTCTCTCTTAACAAAGGGTGACGATGCACCCATGCCCTCTCCAATCGTGACTCCATCCTCTACAAAAGTCGTAGACTGTCCATCCTTAATGGAGACTGAGGACGACCTTAACATGATCCTTCTGAGCGAGGACGAACTCTTGGGTTCATCCTCAGACTCAGAGAATCAGAACAAAACCGTGGTGGAGGTTGATCTGCCTAATTGTAGCCAAAATGCTGCAGTTAGTACAGATTAATCTCCAACAATCCATAACGGCCTCGGCCTCACTTTTTCTTCGTCTGGCAAGAAACGGGAAAGACATTATCCTGATCCAAGAGCCATGGATTGTGGGATCCGTTGTTCGAGGACTCCGAACTCCTGGGTACTACACACTGTGAGTGACAGATAAAGGTGAACCTAGATCTTGCATACTAGTGAAACGTAGCATTAATATATTTTTACTCCATCATTTCAGTGACAAAGATACCACCGTAGAAACAACCAAAGGAAGTTTCTGGCTAGTGTTCGGTATCTTGGCCATGACTACCTTGGCCATCTCAATGGAAAAAACAATGGAGAAAGTCGTCGCTGAAGCGGAAAGGAAAAGGATCCGCCTAATTATTGGGAGCGAAGTTAACGCTCATTACACGGTATGGGGAAGTACGAATATCAACGACAGAGGTGAGTCTCTTTTTGATTATATTATTGGTACTAACCTCTTCGTAAGTAATGTTGGAAATGAACCAACCTTAATAACTAAAACTCGACAAGAAGTTCTAGAGATAACTCTTGTCTTAGATACTATAGGTACACCAAATGATCTTAGACTGGAAAGTATCCAAAGAACACTCGTTCTCTGATCATAAATATATCCAGTTCAATATCAATGTGTCCGAGTCCATTGACTTTTCGAAACTATCGGAAAACTGGCTGGGCTTCATACAGGAACTCATTACAAAGTTTACTAAGACCTGGACTATCTAGTCCTTCCTCTATGCTAATGAACTTGACAACAAAGTCAATGACTTCACCTCAGCTATGAACAGATCGCTAGAAATTGCTTGTCCACTTATACACATAAGAGAAAAGAGGAAACCACAATGGTTGGCCTCAGAGCTTGACTCGCTCAGGAAGGAATGCAGGAAACTTTTCAACCGAGCCAAAGCCGCAAGACTAGGTTCTCACTGGGGCTCTTACAAAGAATCCCTAAAAATTTACAAGAAGGCACTAAGGAACTCTAAGCGAAGAAGAAACTTCTGAAACCTCTAGGTTACGGAAAATTCTTTCAACGAATACAGCGATGCCAAGCTGCTTGAAAAATGCAGACGGCTCCTATACAAATTCAAGTAATGAATCGCTGAACTAACTATTGGACACTCACTTTCCTTATAGTTCTCTTACTGAAACTTGCAACAATTATATACGTTCAAGTTCAAATACAACATATCCACAAGGTCTGATCACAAGTGATAAGCTACAATGAGCTCTCAACAGCTACAAAAGACTTCTGACGTAATTGCTCCATTTTTTGAGGCAATTTTTACCAGCTGCCTTTACCTGGTACATGTTCCCTCGGCATGTAGAGAAGTTGAAGTTGTTTTTATACCCAAAACAGGTAAATGCTCGCAAGTCAATCCTAAAGATCAACGACCTATAAGTCTATCATCATTCCTTCTAAAGACCTAGGAAAGATTGATTGATATCCATTTAAGGGCAAGTATTGCCTATTACTATAAGCCCACTGCAAAGGTAAATCCGTGGAAATACACACCTTAGTACGCACCGTCGAATATTCCCAATATCATATAGTGTTCACTATGGTTGCTTTCCTTGACACATCTCCAATCACATCTGCACTAACATCTCTAAATGCTGCCTAGGAGAATAATTAACTCAAAATTGGGCAACTCTTCTGGCAGACGATTTGATAGTAGGGGGTCGCCGCATGGTGGTGTTCTATCCCCTCTCCAGAAGGGTTCCAGAGTGATAGTGTCAGGAAAGCATCTTAAAACCTCAAAAGAACTCTAACAAAATGCCTTTGACAGGCTAATACTTTGGGCTGATCGGTGTGGATTGGGTGTTTACCCCAACAAAACCGATTTAGTCTTATTTTCGAGGAGATACAAAATTCCATTTTTTAACCCTCCCTAAACGCAACGTACAGAAAAGAGTCAAAAAAGCTACTGTAGCTATCTTTTCTTGCAAAAAAGCTATTGGTAATAAATGGGATTTACAACCCAGCATCACGCATTGGCTATACACATCGGTAATCAGACCGATTTTAATGTACGATGTGGCAGTATGGTGGACTGCTTTAGAGAAAGGTATAAACCACGACAAATTAAATAAAGTCCAACGTTCAGCTTGCTTATGCATAAGCGGATCGCTTCCCACGAACCCATCTACGGCACTGAACACCTTACTCCTCCTAACACCTCTTGACATATTTTAGCAAACAAATAGCTGCAAGCTTTGCTATTCGCCTCAAAGCTTCGTCGCAGTGGTCTTACAACAACATTAGCCGTTCCATAATTCTTATGTATTTAGAATCAATTCCAAAGCACACAGACTACACCATCCCCCAACTGCAATTCGACAGAAACTTCCAGATTTCTACACCTTTCAGATCCTTCTGGAAGGATAGGACATTCCTGGAAGATGGGTCAATCCATTTTTATATAAATGGGTCAAAAACAAAAGAAGAGGTTGGTGAAGGTGTATACTCTGAACGACTGAAATTAAGTCTCTCATTCCGCCTTCCCAATCATTGTAGCGTGTTCCTGGTGGAACTTTTGGCGATAAAGGAAGTCTTGTCCTGGCTTAAAGAAAACTTGGTATCGACATCTGATATCCATAACTGTCGATCATCTCTAATGGAGATGGCACAGCAGTTGAATATTCACCTTTCCTGGGTGCCGGGTCATAGAACGCCAGGAATGGTACAGTGCAGCCCATCCTACCACGTTTGACACATACTTGCATACCAATCGCTAGTTGTAAATTGTTGCTAATGCAAGACGCTATGAAGAAAGCAAACAGCAGGTGGAACAACATCACTACGTGTCAGGTCACAAAAAACATCTGGCCAAAACTGGATTTAAAACGTTCAAGGTGCTATCTCTAAGCAGATCGCACATAAACTCGGTAATAGGTGTCATAACCAAACACACTGTCTAATACGAAAGCACGCCACGTGGCTAGGCGTATTGAATTTTGCAGAAGCTGTGTGGACGAGGAAGAGGAAGAGGAAGAAACAGTTCTTCATTTTCTCTGCACACGCCCTGCTCTGACTCGAA
The DNA here is from genome assembly GCF_945859685.1 of Eupeodes corollae. Lineage (NCBI taxonomy): Eukaryota > Metazoa > Arthropoda > Insecta > Diptera > Syrphidae > Eupeodes > Eupeodes corollae. The sequence goes on from NC_079147.1 coordinate 52,106,760, forward strand.
AACGCGCTGCCTAAAAGGACGAGAGCTGCTCATGAGCTCTATGAGAAAAGTTGTGAGAGGAACACCGAATTCCGCTATCAGGCAGGATGATCCATTCAACATAGACGACGAAAGCCAACAATCCCGTCGTCCCGACTAAGACGAAGTAAAGATTGCCATATTTAAGCTGAAGTCTAATAAAGCCGCTGGAGCAAATGGCTTGAATGCCAAACTCTTTAAAAGAGCTGGAGATAAGTTGGTGAGCAGCATGCACGAACTTATCTGTAAGATATGGTCGGAAGAAAGTATGCCCGATGAATGGAACCTCAGTATTGTTTCCCCGATACTGAAAAAAGGAGACCCTCGTAACTGCAAAAACTTTAGAGGAATCAGTCTACTTAACATCGCTTTCAAAATCTTCTCTGCCGTAATATGTGAACGTCTAAAGCCCATCGTCAACAACCTGATAGGTCCTTATCAGTGTGGTTTTAGACCAGACCAATTCCACAGTCGATCAAATATTCACATTATGGCAGATCCTGGAAAAACCAAATCGACACCTACCATCTTTTCATCGATTTCAAGGCCGCATATGACAGCATCTACAGGAACGAGCTGTATAGAGCTGCTCATGAGCTCTATGAGAAAAGTTGTGAGTTGTCCGTTTGTGCAGGATGGCCAAGGAGAATTCACGCAGCTCCATAAAGGTTGGAAACAACTTAACAGAGCCTTTCGATGTCAAAAAAGGTTTTAGACAAAGTGATGCGCTGTCTTGTGATTTTTAACATCGTACTTGAAAGAATAGTGCAGAGCTCAAACCTCAACACTAGAGGTACTATCTTTCCAATTACTAGCATATGCTGATGACATTGACATAATCGGAAGAACTCAGCGTGATGTCAATGGGCTTTTGTGAGTATTGAAGCAGAGGCGGCAAAAATGGGTTTAACGGTTAATGAGGCCAAAACAAAGTACATGTTGTGGTCTAGAAAGGACATAACTTTAAGGTAGTCAAGGACTTCGTCTACCTAGGCTCCGCTGTAAACGCAGAAAACAACACCAGCGCTGAGATCAAACGCAGAATAACTCTTGCTAACCGCTGTTTCTTTGGACTAAGAAAGCAATTGAGTGGTAAAGTCCTCTCTCGAGGGACCAAAGTGTTGCTATATAAGACCCTTATCATCCCCGTCCTGCCATACGGTGCAGAAGCATGGACCATGACAAACGCGGATGAAAGCACCTTGGGTCGCTTCGAGAGAAAAGTTCTTCGTGTGATCTACGGTACCGTATGCATCGAAGGGGAGTGGAGTACAGCAACGTAGACTTAGACAGAATAGTAAAAGTCCAACGACTAAGATGGGTGGGTTACATAAAGCGAATGGAAACTAGTGCTCTGGCCCGGAAAGTATTTGAAAGACCTCGGATCAAGTGGCGCGTTAGTTTAAAGTGACCTCACCCAACTAGGAGCCTGAAACTGGAGACATCTAGCAAGGGACCGAGATTGATGGAGAAGTTCGTTTGGTTAGGTCCTAGTTAAGACAGGACTGTAGCGCCACCTTAAGTAAGATAAGCTTATTTCACGGCACCACGGTGGATAAGTCAGTTGAAGATCATGCTAAACTGAAAAGATTTTATTTATATAGTTCTCAGTAAGCACCAAACAATAATTCTGGTTTCAATCTTTTTGTTATTAAATTATTACAAATCTCCCAATTTTCTTTTCTAAAACTGTACAAAAGACCAAAACAAGGGCATTTAACCAAAGTACCATAGTAAAATTCTACACACAAGTGGAGTAACTGATAAACCTAAACATTTCTATTATTCCAAGCAGATAAATTATTAATCATACGCCACAGTGTACTTTTATTAAAATTGTATGAATTAAATGAATGCAAATGAATCGATGTCGATTCATTAAACTTCCAGGTGGGGTAGAAAACAAAATCAATGTTTACGACAGAAGTGGTGATTTAAACACACAACTACTTTTTGCGCATTATGCGATAATTATGGTCGTCACAATGGACCGACCTCAAATCTCGGCAATCGTTAAATTTTGAAAAAAATATAGTTGCTACTGAATTATTTTATCGCTTTTCCAGCGTTTACAGCATTTAAACGCCTCCGTTTTTGGCCGTCAACTGAAGACTTTGTTGCTTGAGAAGTAAGCTAGTGGTGCAACTTCAAGTTCCTCTGCGATCACACGATTTTAAAACATTGAATATTTTTGTGTTAGGCTAATAATACATTCTCAAGTTATGGACAAGATACCGGCTATAATGTGCGAAAAAGTTGTTAAAAATGAACTTAAAAGAGTAGCTGCTGGGGTTAGCTGATACAGACATTTAAATTTATTGGTTGATTCCAAACTTTGTAATAAAATAAAATTGTCAATAAAAAAATGTATTGCTTTGTCTATTTTAAAGGGTGATTTCTTAACACTGGTTTAAACAGTTGACACACGTTTTGTGTTTCATTTTACTGTCAAACATCTTCAGTTTGGTCTATAATTTAACCATGAATCGTCTTGCAAACGAACAACGCTTGCAAATTGTTGAATTTTATTATCAAAATGCGTGCTCTGTTAAGAAAGTTCATCGCGAGCTTCTTCCATTTTATGGTCACTTTAATGGACCCATTTGAAGCGGGTATTCCGGCTATTGTGACTAAATTTTGCACCAAATTTACATTGTTGGACATTAAACCACCAACACGCTTACGTAGAGTGCGAACTGAAGAAAATATCGCAGCTGTATGGGCCAGTGTTAGTGATGACCACCAATTATCGATTCGTCACCGTTCGCAGCAAGAGCTTCCAATGCATCCAGAAAAAGCCACAGATTAGTGCGGCTTATGGGCTGGTCGCATCATTGGACCGTGCTTCTTCAAAGATGATGCGAATCGTAACGTAACTGTGATTGATGAGCGCTACCGTAAAACTTTTTTTTTGCCCAAAATGCAAGAGCTTGACTTGCATGACATGTGGTTTCAACAAGACTGTGCCACAATTGACTTATTGAGAGGTGAGTTCGGTGAATATTTTATTTTACGTTCGGGACCGATCAATTGGCCGCCTAGATCGTGCGATTTAATGCCTTTAGACTATTTGTTGTGGGGCTATGTTAAAGCCCATGTCTATACAGACAAAAATCACGTTTTATTTCTTTACTTTACTTTAGAACTGAAAACTAAATAACTTCATGTAAATCTAACCCAAAAGCTTGATATATCTCTTTTTTTGTAATCAGAAGTATTTACCCTGAGATACTTCAATACATAGACACACTATATAAAGACCGGAAACCAATCTGTCATTATGGTTTTGCCTACAAGCTGAAACGTCAATTTTCACGCACCCTTAAGTCTAACATCAATTCCCCACAGTTAAAGTCAATTCACCACCCTCTAAAGTCAATTCACCACGAAAATTTAGTAGAGTGATGAGAAATTCTTTAGGGGAGGCACCTAGTGGCTACAGCGACATTAGCTATTGCATTTTTTGGGAAGAGTACGATAACTCAGGCGACAAAGTTTAATGACGGATTTGTGTAGAACAGCTTTGGTCACTTTATTGACGTAATCTTGTCCGGAGATTTCCCTCACTGAGCCGAAAAGAGCCTTGTCTGCTAATGCTCGCATCTATGCCATTCGTTTGTGACGATATTCCTCGCGAACACTTTCGTCTTCGGAGTCTTCAAGTTCGTCCAATTCGTTCTTGTTCATGTCTTCGATATTTGTCTGCTTCTCACCACCAATTTGCTTCTCAATGGCATTCTCGAGCATGGGTGGAAGGATACCTTTTGCACGGAAGACATCATTCCATTCGGTATCTTCATTTGGATCCTTTTAAACAAATTAACAAAACAACAAATGCGTCATTTAACAGCTAAAATCAAATATAAAATTCTCACCACAGCAATTTAATAAAAAAAGAACCTCTGTCAAATCAAGTAAATACACCGCATCGGATTGTTGTTGGATTTCACATTTCAAAATGGACGTAATGTAAAAATTACAAATACAACAATTTAAACAAATGGGTTTTGGAGGGTAAAGCGTACTAAAGATTCTGGTCTTTATGTGGTGTGTCTATGCTTTAATATAACATGCTTAAGGAACCTACCTTAAAAAACAAAGCAGTTAAAGCTCCTTTCATTATTTCATCTTAGGATTTTGACATTCACAAATCCACTGGTCCGGATAGTATTCCCGCTATTCTTGTAAAGAGGTGTTTTTCAACGCTGGCAAAACCACTACTTCTCTCTTTCCGAGTGGATGGAAAACTGCATTTGTCCAGCCTGTCCCTAAAAAAGGCGAATCCTCCTCCCCTTCTAACTATCGTCCAATCGCTCTTACGTCCCTAATTTCCAAGGTTATGAAAACGCTGATACATTTTCAGCTTAAGAAATGTCTTGAAGAACGGAAGCTTCTTAATGACCGACAGTATGGTTTTCGTAGCAATAGGTCCACTGGTGATCTCATGGCTTATCTCACCGAACTGTGGGACAAATTTTTACATCGTTTTGGAGAAAGTAAGATTATTGCACTTGATATTTCAAGAGTTTGGCATCAAGCTCTCTTATCGAAAAAGTGTGCTTTTGGTATTGATGAATCTCTTCTGCGTTGGGTTAGAAATTACCTATAGGACCGTTCAATTTAAGAAATATTGGACGGCTTCAAATCTGATATCCACAATATAAACGCTGGTATGCCTAGGTATGTGCATTACAAACATATTTGATATTGCCAAAAATGCTGCGATTGGTTTAAGGTTTTCTCCGACGATGCAAGAAGTTTTTACCCTTTCTGATCTGGCTATAATTTACAAAGCCTATTCGTCTAAAACTTGAGTACAATTCTCCATAACCCATTTGAGTCTCTTGGACAGAATTCAAAAGAGAGCTCTAAAAATAATAGGTGACCGTTGTCGTTGAAATTCGTGACACTTGAGAAACTAACTAGTTGCCTCGGTCAAAATTTACGTTCAAAAAACAAAGTTGATTGCAAATGTTCTTATAATCATTTAAACTTATGTAGCTAACAGAACAACCCACGCAAACGAAATAAGGACAACGAACTTCGGATATGTACGTGGAATGTTAGGTCCCTTAACAGACCACGTGCAGCCGAAAAATTAGCGGAAGCCCTAAACTGCTTCAGGGCAGATATTACCGCCATCCAAGAAGTGCGATGGGATGGACCGGGCAAACGCAAACTAAAACACTGCGATATCTACTACGGCGACTGCTACCGAGAACAAAGACAGCGTCTATTTGGGTGTGGATTTGTTGTTGGAACTAAATCCAGGCAGCAAGACTTGAGTTTCAACAGTTTGAGCGAGAGCATCACAACAATCCGCATCAAGGCAAAATTCGCCAACATAAGGCTCATGCACGCACTCCCCAACAGAGGAGAAAGATGAAAACACCAAAGACATATTCTTCGAGCTCTTGGACAAGACATATGAGCAGTGCCCTGGCTATGACATTAAAATTGTCTTAGGAGATTTTAATGCCAAGCTAGGAAGAGAAGACATCTTTGGTGGCACAATCGGGAGATACAGCCTGCACGACACGGATCAATTTCGCTAAGGGGCGAGACGTTCTGGTAGTTAGTACGCAGTTCACACATCTTGATATCCACATCAATCAACTGTCAACCAAATTGACCACATTGCGATCGACGCACGACACTTCTCCAGTATCCAGGATATCCGAACATTCCGAGAGGCCAACATTGACTCGGACCACTACCTCGTTGTTGCCAAGGTACGGCCACGCATAACCCGATCCAAGCCAAAACAAGGAAGTACTGTGAGAAGATTCGACGTTAGACGGCAATCGCAAGAGACTGCCATGTCCTTTGTGATCGAGTCTCTACGAGTAATAACCTCTTAAGGAGTCCTATGCTGCCTGCATTAAGCATTGAAAACCAGTGGCAACATTGCCTTGCAGCCATCAGAGATGCCACCTCTGAAGTGCTAGGTTTCACACGGCCACCACAGTGAAACCCCTGGTTTGACGACGAATGCCGGCAAACGCACGCAGCGAAACAAGAGGCATACAAAACTGCGCTGCACAAAAGGACTAGAGCTGCTCGTGACCTCTACGAGAAGAGGAGAGAGTACCACAGGCTTCTTAGATGAAAAAAAAGAGAGCATGAGAAGCACGCGATCGAGGAGATAGAGGGATGTAACAACAGGAATGAGGTTCGTAAATTTTACCAAAAGGTAAAAAAAAACTCCCTGTAAAGACGATCAGGGGAACATCGTAGTAGAACCGCAGTCGATGCTGAGAATATGGAAAGACGGCGATGACCAACCGAATTCCGCTGTAAGGGAGATTCAACCAATCAACCTAGGCGACGCAGATCAACAATTCCGCCTACCCGACCTTGACTAAGTGAAGATAGCTATATCTAAACTTAAGTCAAACAAAGCTGCTGGAGCTGACGGCATCGCTGCCAAACTGTTCAAAGCAGCAGGCTATGACTTGGTACGGAGCATGCACCAACTCATCTGCAATATGGTCAAAAGAAAGCATGCCCGATGAGTGGAATCTCAGCATAGTGTGCCCGATACATAAGAAAGGAGACCCTCTAAACTGCGCCAACTACAGAGGCATCAGTCTTCTTAACATTGCGTATAAGATCCTCTGTGCCGTATTATGTGAACGTCTGAAGCCAATCGTCAACAACTTGATTGGTCCTTATCAGTGTGGCTTCAGACCTGGAAAGTCCCCTATCGACCAAATATTCACACTACGGCAGATCTTAGAAAAACCCAGGAACTTCAAATCGATACCCACCATCTCTTTATCGATTTTAAAGCCGCGTATGACAGCATCTATAGGGAAGAGCTCTACCGAGCAAAGTCTAGTTTTAGCATCCCTGTCAAACTTATCCGTTTGTGCAGGATGGAGAATGCACGCTGCTCTATCAAGGTCGGAAAAGATCTTACCGATGCATTTGATGTCAAAAAAGGTTTTAGACAAGGCAACATCGTTCTGGAAAGAATTGTGCAAAACTCAATCGGCAACACTAGAGGCAAAATCTTCCAAAGGTCCATCCAATTACTCGGATATGCAGATGATATTGACATAATTGGAAGATCAAAGCGTGATGTCAGTGGAGCGTTTTTGAGTATTGCGGCGGAAGCGAAGAAGGTAGGTTTAGTGGTCAATGAGGGCAAGACCTAGTCTTGGACAAAACGTCACCATGGACAGCTATAACTTTGAGGTAGTTAAGGACTTTGTCTACCTAGGCACCGCTATTAATGCAGACAACGACACCAGCGCTGAAATCAAACGAAGAATAACTCTTGCAAATCGCTGCTTCTTTGGACTTAGAAGGCAATTGAGAAGTAAAGTCCTCTCTCGAGCATGTAAAATCACCATCTATAAGACACTTATCATCCCGGTTCTCATTTATGGCGCTGAGGCCTGGACCCTGTCAAAGAAAGATGAGAGCGTCTTAGGATGCTTCGAGAGAAAAATTCTTCGGGTGATTTTGGGTCCCGTACGCATAGATGGAGAATGGAGGAGAAGATATAACGACGAACTGTACGGGCTGTACAGCGACACTGACCTAGTTAGCAGAATTAAAGTCCAACGGCTTAGATGGTTAGGTCATGTAGAGCGGATAGACATCAACGCTCCAGCCCGGAAGGTCTTCGAATCCAATCCCGAGGGACGGGGCAGTAGAGGAAGACCTTGACTCAGGTGGCGCACCCAGGTGGGAGAGGACCTCAACCAACTTGGCGCGCGAAACTGGATACAGCTACCGAGGGACCGAGCTGGCTGTAGAGGCATGTTGGTTGAGCCCCAGGTCCGTCCGAACTGTAGCGCCACCTTAAGTAAGTAAGTAAGTAAGCTAACAGAATATCCGCTGAATATCCGCTGAATAACAATACTGCTGTTTTCGTATATCAGGCCTGAACATCCATAAAAGATCATTAGAAGGAGGCTTATACTGTGTTTCATACCTTTCGCCTTAGGTATTTAGGTCAAATTACTTCATCTGATTTAGAATTATTTGAAAACGAAGTAAAATTTAAAGGTTCAATAATTGTGATGGCATCTCCCCAGTTCATTCCCCATTCCTCTAAATAAAAGTAAAACTGTGGACTAGGGACAAGCTGACGTTAAAAATAAGCTCTGAATTCCAGGTCTCAGGTGCGTACGGTGTCCTTTTATCCGCTCTTACAATGTACGACAATACTAATCATCAATGGCCTATCGCAATTTAAAGTATTTCGAAAAAAAGAAAGTGAATTTCCATTCATTCAATAAATACTCTCACATACCTAATCGGAAAATTTTCCTATGAAAAACTTACTCAATTGAATGTAAATAAAAATAGTAATAACCTCTAACAACTCTGTGCAACTCTGGTTGTCATTCAAAAGCCAACCACCACACTTCTTTAGCTTTTTATCATTCCATAAAAATATGATGATGATGATGACGATCGACGCCGCCGCGCGCCGCTCCGACGCGACAAAGAACGCAAACGCACAGAGGCGACGACGATACGAACGCCACGTGGCTCCAATCTCATGTGAAATTCAGCATCTACGTGAATACGGTCAGGTTTGCAACAAGCTCAAACAACATCAGCTAAAATGTCCTAATTTGACAAGAAATACAAATACTTGAAGTTGAAGCTCCAAGCTAAACAACAACGCCATCGCATATCGCTTCAAAATGGCAAAAGCATCAATACCAATTGAGGAAATTAAAATCTTTAATAACTTTAATAGATTTACTTGCTAGATCCTTACAAGGTGCTTGTTGTCATCTCAATCGTCACGTTGTCGGTCGCCACTATTACCAGTGCCACCGCACAGCAACTGTAAAACAGTGGCATCTGGGGACCCATACAAGCTTCTTAGCCCCTCTGGCTATTACCTATTGGAACTTGGAACTTAATCCGCATAAATGTTCATCGTGGTTGGTAACATTTTTTAAAGCAATAAAAAAGAAAATTGACGTTAAAACAACAACGATGGCAGCGCCATAAGAGCGGCGGCAGCGTGCAACAGATTAGCGAATGAACTCTTCCTACGAAGCTAAGGACACGTTTCAACATTTCGTTTTCTATTGGAACTGGGACGTTTATTTCATTTGGAATGAGTTCGGTTGATTTATTGCTTATGATGTCGATGTCGTTGTCGCATGCTCAGCTTTTATGGTTGATGGGTTCATCGGGGCAAAAAGTTACCTCTGGAAGTCTTTGTTTCTAATTCTTTGATGTCAATGATGACGATGATGGAGATGCAGATGAAAATGGAAATGGAGAAGTGAATTTGATGTTGTTGCTGATGCTGATGTCAGCAATCAGCATGAATAGTGTCACTTGGTGTAGCAGTGCACGTCACTTTGCATCTCATATCGCACTACCCACGCACCAGAGGCGCCCATGGAACGTGCTGTCGACCGACGACGATCGACGTGGACGTTTATTCCACGGAACCACGTCGTCATCGTCGACATCGCAAATCCCAAATCCCATGTAGTAATGAAACAACAACTGGTTTGCATATTAATTTAATTCCATTTCCATACAATATACCTACATAAGAAAAAAGGTATAACGTCTAAACAAGCTAGGTCTAGCTTAAAGGTGCTATTGCTATTGGTTTTGAGGTTTGCTATCTTATGCTGATATTATTTTAATGGTGGATGTAACTTTTACTATACTTAGATTATTCCTACGCACTGTGTCCTATTTCCGATTGAATTTAAGGTGAGCTTAGTTTATATCATCATCATATGTGTGCAGTGGGTTTTTGTATGGCGCGTGCCGCGTAGGTTTCTTTTTTAACATTGAGCCGCGAATTTGCATCGACTACTCTACAAACACGTTATCAATGGTTATAAGTTTGGTTTTCAAGACCCTCATAAGTAGTTATAGGTTATGAATCTTATGATGTTCGGAAGAGATAATAATTGGTATGAATTAAGGCTTCTTGGAGTTGGAGTCACTTTTTTTATTTTGATTATTATGTCATTTGGAGCACTTTGGTATGTGGTAAGAAATGTCGGCCGTAGATAATTATTTTCATAAAGTCAAGGTAACGGAAGTTATACAGCCTTATATAACGATTGTCAAAGATTAATCAATTGATTGGTAAAATCTATCAATCAGTGGAACAATCGGTATAATGAATTCCCGATGATAAATTGTTCATTAATTGTGAATAACGAACAAATATTTATTGTGAATAACACCTATTAAGGTTTGAAGTTTCGTTAGTTCGTTCTTTTTCTAACCATGTTTACATTAGTTGTTTTTATGTCAAAAAATGTTCAAGTGTAAATGGTACAAATTAAGGAACGACTATTGTTGAAAATTATTGATCTGTCAATCTACCAGTATCAAATATTAAAGGAGTTATCACATGAGAGCGACTAATGACCAACAAATGAGAGAATATTATTCTTTCACATGGCTTTTTTATGTACCATTACAGATGATAACCGAGGCATGATGGTTAGTGCGTTGGACTGTCATGCAAGAGGTTTTGGGTTCGATCCCTGCCTATGGCCTTTATTACGAGTGTCGTTCAACGATCGATGCGATAAATGTGGAAAGCATCGATAATAAACGGTGATTTTTTAAGAGCTTGAGAACTTATTTTAAAAAAAAAAAAACGCATACAATTTGCAAAATCTCATCGATTCTTTATTTGAAACGTTAGATTGGTCCATGACATTTACTTTTTGAAGATAATTTCATTTAAATGTTGACCGCGGCTGCGTCTTAGGTAGTCCATTCGGAAAGTCCAATTTTGGGTAACTTTTTCGAGCATTTCGGCCGGAATAGCCCGAATTTCTTCGGAAATGTTGTCTTCCAAAGCTGGAACAGTTGCTGGCTTATTTGTGTAGACTTTAGACTTGACGTAGCCCCACAAAAAATAGTCTAAAGGCGTCAAATCGCATGATCTTGGTGGCCAACTTACCGGTCCATTCCTTGAGATGAATTGTTCTCCAAAGTTTTCCCTCAAAATGGCCATAGAATCGCGAGCTGTGTGGCATGTAGCGCCATCTTGTTGAAACCACATGTCAACCAAGTTCAGTTCTTCCATTTTTGGCAACAAAAAGTTTGTTAGCATTGAACGATAGCGATCGCCATTCACCGTAACGTTGCGTCCAACAGCATCTTTGAAAAAATACGGTCCAATGATTCCACCAGCGTACAAACCACACCAAACAGTGCATTTTTCGGGATGCATGGGCAGTTCTTGAACGGCTTCTGGTTGCTCTTCACTCCAAATGCGGCAATTTTGCTTATTTACGTAGCCATTCAACCAGAAATGAGCCTCATCGCTGAACAAAATTTGTCGATAAAAAAGCGGATTTTCTGCCAACTTTTCTAGGGCCCATTCACTGAAAATTCGACGTTGTGGCAGATCGTTCGGCTTCAGTTCTTGCACGAGCTGTATTTTATACGGTTTTACACCAAGATCTTTGCGTAAAATCTTCCATGTGGTCGAATAACACAAACCCAATTGCTGCGAACGGCGACGAATCGACATTTCACGGTCTTCAGCAACACTCTCAGAAACAGACGCAATATTCTCTTCTGTACGCACTGTACGCATTCGTGTGGTTGGTTTAATGTCCAATAAAGTAAACTGAGTGCGAAACTTGGTCACAATCGCATTAATTGTTTGCTCACTTGGTCGATTTTATGTAGACCATAAATCGGACGTAAAGCGCGAAACACATTTCGAACCGAACACTGATTTTGGTAATAAAATTCAATAATTTGTTGCTCGTTAGTAAGTCTATTCATGATGAAATGTCAAAGCATACTGAGCATCTTTCTCTTTGACACCATGTCTGAAATCCTGCGTGATCTGTCAAATACTAATGCATGAAAATCCTAACCTCAAAAAAATCACCCTTTAAGTATTTTTGGTATTATGTATCTTCATCGACAGAGTTTCTTGTTACTGTGAACAGCGAACTTTGGGATTGTGAACTACTTTTGACATTTGAGTTAATTTCAGTGATAATTCATGTAGGGAAATTGTTTAATAATTTAATGTGAGTAGTTGAACTTTACAAAAATATAATGCAAACAACTACTTTAGATAGTTAGCATGATTTCCAGCAAGTTTTTTTTATTCAGACGACGATGAAATAGAAAGCGAAAGGATGGACAGGAATAGAAGTTACGACCTGTTGGTGATTGCCAGAAATAGAAGGCTTTTGAGGGACGCTTCGAACCCTCTGGAACTTAAAAAAAATATGTGAATAAATAACATGAACATATTCACCCTTATTCTAATAGTCGTTTTGCTAAAACGCCAATAAAACGACAAAGCTCTGGAAACAAAAATTGGAATCTTATTGAAACAATTATCGTCATAATGCTTAGAAAAGTGAAGCACATAGAGAACGCTGCTCTTTTAGTATTATTTTAAAATACCAAAATATGGTCTCTGGCAACGAATATTGCCTGGGACTTGCACAGTCGACCGTATCCGTCGTGCTAAAAGAAGTGTTAAACTGCCTCGAAAGAATAATTTGCCCAGTGTGGATTAAGTTTCATTATACCGAAGCTGAAAAATCACGCGCTAAACTTTATTTTTATGAGCGCAGCCATATACCAGGAGTAATCGGTTGTGTCGATGGCACGCAGATTAAAATTGCTTCTCCAAAAAAGGATCTCCAACATGCGTACAATAATCGTAAGAGATTTTATAGTATAAATGCAATGATGTAAGAAAACTCTTTTTCAACAATTTCGTCTATTAATTTACAAGTTTTGTTTTAGGTTTGTGACGATACGATGAAAATCCGTTTCATCAATGCAAAATACCCTGGATCAACTCAAGATGCCAATGTTTTTAACATGTCAACCCTAAGGGTTATTCTGGAAAGGGAAACTGAAAGAGGACAATCTAACACTTTCCTTTTAGGTAAGATTTCAAGGAATAGAACATTCGTTACAACATAAAAAAAGAACTGATGTTTTATTATCCCCAAGGAGATGGAGGATATCCCCTTAAACCGTATTTGTTGACTCCATATCGAGATCCCGAATGGGCGTCACGTGAAAGTGCATGCAACAAAATTCGAACGAACATTTGGGGTTCTTAAAAATCGATTCAGATGTTTGCTACGGGCAAGAGACTTGCATTATATTCCGAAGAAAGCAAACTCAAATTACAAACGTGTGCGCAGCATTACATGACATTTGCTTGTTCTACAATACTCCTATAGTTGATGACTCCATAAATAAGCCCGAAGATGATGATGATGACTCAAGTGAAATTCAAATGAAACTGCACAGCAGAGAAACAACAATGCTATCAGTATTGAAAACGAAATTCTAATATGAATTATGGAAAGTTGAAATAAAATAAGATGTGCAACTTTTTTTTAATAAATACTTATTTTATTAGGTACAAAAAGTCTAAAAACACTTGAGTTTTTTTGGTTTCCAGCTTTTGTTGTTTTAATTTAAGTCTTGCAGTGCTGTCTCTTTGTCGGCTTCTCTCATCTTCTTTATACAGGTGAAGCTTTTCTGTCTTAATGGCAAGCAATTCTTTGTTTTTATCCTTCTTTTGATAGTAAGTTTTGTTTGTATATTCTTCCAAACTTGACATTTTTGTTTTTACGAGTAGTTCCTCCATTATAAAAGTCCTCCTACATATTTGTTTGGTTCTTCAGAATTGAAAGCCTCTCGTCCTCTCCTGTTTTTTTTAAACAAGTTTTAATAGGAGCAAGTTTTATCGGGGCTGGGTCTTCCTCAACATGCGTAAAATTTGTTTCCACGTTTTGGATTTCCTCCTGCCCAAACACAATCCCCGGCGGATCTATAGAGGCGCCAATTGAAAGTATTCCTATGACACTTTCCTCCAAATAACTGAACGTATGCAGTCGGTTTGGTCCACCACCTGTTGTCTAGATTTCTGTCTTATTTTCAGTTTTTCTTTTTTATTTTAAATTTGAGATCAGCCCAAACCTATTACGAAAAAGAATTAAAAAATATTTTCAGATGCTAATGCAGAATTACCTTGATCCATTTATCGCAAGTACGTACAGGAAGCCCGAGACTATTAAGTTCCGTTGTAAATCTATCCCATCTTTTCTTCGCTTGGGCTTTTCCGCAAATTCCCTTCGCAATATCTTGCTTCCATTATGGAAACTAGACTTTCTAGCTGTTTCTTATTACTCACTACTTTTACCTTGTGATATCAAAATATTTATTTTTAACAAAAAATAAAATAAATTACAAAGCTTACATTTTTACCCGGGAATTTACACTCAACACCAGCAGTCGAACAGAAAAATGCAGACGATAACCATGGAAAGTGAAAACGAATGATATCGAACAAAATCATTCACAATAGTAATACATAATACCAAATTCAACTATCGATGTTTGACTATCGATAAATGTCGTTTATCGAAAGCCAAACGACACTCGTATCTAATAAGGGCCTATGCCATCTAAAAGTCTTTTCACGAGTACTGCCTCTTGCGAGGAATTGACAAATTCTCCAATATTAACTCTTGTCATGAAAAAGTGCTTTCTCAAATTTGCCGTTTTGATTCGGCATATAAACTGCAGGTCCCCTCCATTCATGACAACATTACTCGCACACAGGAATGGTTGAAAGTTGTAAGTCACTAGGCCCTAGTTCCCAATGAACTGTTGCGCCACCCTATTTATTTTTTTTATAAACAATTTAGTAACGAACAAATATTTGACAAACAAAATAGCAATATTGTCCATTTGAACCATTCACAATAGCTCGTATATCTGAAACTTGTTTATAGACAACCTTATGTTCTTATTATCAAAGATCGACCACTAACCGATTGACGTTTGATATAATTTATTAGTTGAAATAAAAATCAATGTATATTAGGAAAGTGGGTTGATAAAATATCAAACCACTGTGAATACTTGAAATTGTTTTATATTGCGAATGTGTATCTCATAGATTTGCAACTACTTAAGGTAGCATTACAGTTCTGTGCGAGCTAGGGCATCACTCAACAAAAATCAACATCTAGATCGGACCCTATCTAGATGTCTCCAGTTGCGCACTCCAAATTGAGTGAGATCACTTTTC
Organism: Eupeodes corollae; assembly: GCF_945859685.1. NCBI lineage: Eukaryota > Metazoa > Arthropoda > Insecta > Diptera > Syrphidae > Eupeodes > Eupeodes corollae. The sequence goes on from NC_079147.1 coordinate 52,121,836, forward strand.
ACTGATCTGCGGCCTAGCTCTACAGCTCTGTCATATGGGCGTGGATTCGAAGACTTTACGGCCCGGAGCATGCATAGGCTTACATTTGCTCTGCGTGATCCAGAATGTGACATAAAGTGCCTCTTGTGTTAACATGGGAGCTATGATCTTTCAAAGACGATGTTAAACGACGATGACAGTGCCTTAAGCCTTTTTTGACATCGCAAATGCTTAGATCAAGTTGTTTCCAACCTTTATGGAGCAGCGCGACTGTCTCGCGTGACAGTCCAACTCACTAACCATCATGCCACGGGTACTACTTTTGGTGGTGGTGGTGCAGTTTAGAGGGTCTGGTTTCAGTGTCGGTCAAACAATACTGAGATTACATTAATCGGGCATGCTTTCTTTATATCAAAATTTACAGTTAAGTTGGTGCACGCTCCTTAACAAATTATCTCCAGCTGCTTTTAAAAGTTCTGCATTTAAGACATCTTATCCAGCAACTTTTTAAGAATACAGCTATGATATGGCAATCTTTATCGAGGTTTATGGCTGAAACACAAACACGCTTCCGCTTCGACACTTCCAATTTGACATTTCTAAAATGGCATTTCTGTCATTAGCAGCTGTTATTTTTTCTCCAAATAAAAAAATATAATTTTTGAAATCGAAAAAAATTAATTTATCGCGGAAGTAGCCTACGCCTATATCAACCAATTGAAATCCCTCCAAAAGCAAATGTATTTCGTTTGTTGACTTTTTTACAGCTGTTGAGCTGTCAAACAAAGCGAATTTTCAGCAAATTTGAACTAGAGCTTTCGTTTGGAGTCACATTACGTTATTTTCTTACGATTGTAAAATGAAACCTGAGGTCGAAGCTTCATTGTGATAGCATGCATTGAATTCCTATGAATGAACTCGTAAACGTCAGGCAAAGCCGAAGCTGAAGCATATCAAACTAAACGATAAGAGGTTCCACTTTAATCCGTACATTATTTAGGCACCTGTCACTTTTGAACTTGTCATCTTTCGAAATTTGACAAGTAAATACTACCGTTAGGAAAAATGGATTGAAAAACTCTTTAAAAACGCTTTGCAATTGTAAAAAAAATCATTACTAAAATGGTAAGCATTTTCTCGAAGGACTGTGGATGTTCGCATATTTTGACTTTTCTTTTTCTATTCTTTCTTTATTTCTATTCGCAGACAGCTACGAATTGTCAATTTATAATCAACCCTTTCTCCTTATTTACCTTAGCCATGATCTTTCACACAAAAACCAAAACATGAGTGGTATAATTTTGAGGTTAAGTTGCGTCCGAACGATTTATTCGTTGTAGTGTGGATGTTATGTGGAACGCGAACAGAGTTTGACAGTTCGTAGCAACACACTGGAATTCGTTACTACCAAATTGTTTTTACAAAATTTTCTTGTTTTAGAGAACAAAATGCAAATTTTATTATCCTATAATTAGTGTCAACTGGTTTTCTATAATTTTCATGTGCTTTTGAAAAATGCTTTTTAAAATGTGTAAACTCAAGTCCATTCGTTCCTTCGTTGTTCGTTCTCATGTGCAAAGCCCTTTAGACTTTTCCTTTCACGTGGCTTTAAATATAATCTCAATCCATGACCTTAAAGATGGAATTCTTGAAGTTATTGAAAATATCCGAATTGTTAATGGACAATTTCAATAAAATAATGTGATGTGACTGTAGTGGTGTCGGCCATTTAAATTGAAACAAACATAAGTTGATTTTTTTACAAATTACTTTCTTTTTAAGTAAATAAACGAGTCCTCTTATTATTCCTCATAATTAATTAAAGCAATATTTCAAGAGCGGCCATTTGATGAGTTTTATTTCTTTTTGTCTGTTTTGACTACCTGTCAAACTTTTTACTATTGTGACATATGTGACATAAAACTTAATGTCCATAAAGAGCTACAACTGTATTAACCTTCAACTGTCTTTGTTATTTCGTCAAATATTATTTGACGTTTACCCAAAACAATACTTTGACAAGTGACATTTGATAAAATTCGCCTTTCTATTTCTGTCAAAAAGTTACTTGTAAATCTTTATCATAAACCTTGATAAGCCTTTTTTTGTTTCACCTTCCGTTACCTGTGTTTCGTTTTACCATCTTAAGCTTCTGATGTCAAAATCAGTCAAAACTTTTATAATTGTGTTTTCCCTCCAACGCTTTTTACTATGTACCTATAATTTAAAGAGCAATTATAATGTTTCTGTTTATGTCAAGAAGATTAAGATTGCTCGTATACCTCCGTTAATATAACTAAACGAAAATAGAAAAGTTTTAAGGTATTTCTTCTTTAAGATGAAACTCAAGATCAGTAATTACTCGCACCTTCAAACCCATAGTACCTAACCTACACTCATATCTCGTACCTATCTAGACCGATAATAATCTTATAAATACAATAACAGGGGGGGGTATTTGTTTTAACTTATAACTCATTTATGTACAGATACTGTGTGTAGGATGCTATAAGTTTATATTATCTTAATACAATAAATGTACATATGTACAGTACATGTTTTGTACGTCAAAACCAAACTAAGTACACCAGGCAGGCCTTTACTGTAGAGGCAACCATCGCGCATTTCCTGTGATCTCACCAAAAATCTATGCAAATGGTATCAGGTGAGTGGCGATAGTGAGACGTTGGAGGTGGCGGGCGTTCCTATCGTCGTCGTCGGCATCGTTGGCATCGTCGGTCGTCATCACCATGTTATTGCCTTAGACTCGATCGGGCTATTATAAGGCTCTGGTTAGATGGCGAAAATGGTAAACACTAGTTTGTCAAATAGCTTGTGGAAAATTGGCTTTGGGTAGGGTTTTGAGTTGGCGCATTTTATGTTTTTGTCTTAATTGTTTATTTGTTGAGGACTTTAGCTTCTTAGCAAACGACACAGAAAGTTTAAATGTTATAACTTCAAACAATAGAAAGCAGTTGGCAGGCTACAAAATACTTAAACTGTTTAACATCGGATTTAAGACCACACAACTTCTTGTATTCAATTTTTGTTTCTTAATCTAAAGGTGTCCTAATGTAGAAGAGGTGCAATGATTTGAATAATTTGTCAAGCAGTCTCGTGTACCGATAACTTATTTATACGTGTTTTTAATTGGAATACTGTTGGGTTTATGGCTTTATCATATAATTAAGGCAATATCTGTAGATGAAATAATGAAAGGAGATTATACTGCTTTGTTTTTTAAGGTAGGTTCCTTAAGTTTGATAAAATTAAATATTTCAGGTTAAATACTTTTTATCAAAACAAGAGGTAAATTAATCTTTTGGGTTACATTGTCATGAAGTTATGGGAAAGTTTAAAAAAAAACACCTACAATTCAAAAAATGCATGAAATCTTAATTTGAATCGATAGGTAGGTAGGTAGAAATGGCGATCTCAAGGCAACCTAGCCTGAGATCCAATTACCAAAAACCAAAGATCCAAAAACTCGTTTGACCTTTGATTGAAAGGGATAGATTTATAGAGAAGCTTCATAGCGATTATGTTAGAGCCATTTTGTCGCATTGAGAAAAAAGATAAGGTCTCTAATCTTTGTCTCAGATAGCTAATCAAGTTCGTGAAAGAATGCTTTTCCAAAGTATTTCATTCTAGTGTTTGCCAAAGCAGGACATTTGCAGAGGAAATGGATTATCGTTTCACTTTCTCTTTGGTCACTACAACTACGGCAAAAGGTGTTGTAAGAGATACGCAACTTCTCTGCATGAACTCCTATAGGCCAATGTCCGGTACAAACCGCAACAATCCTGGCTATGTCTTGCCTTGGCCTGCATAGAAGATCGTTTGTACGGGTTTTATTATAGGTGGACCATATCTTCCTAGATATAATGCAGTTGGGTAAATTGTTCCACCTTCGGTTTGATTCAGTTTGGTAGATAGAAAAGATTTTACCCTTCATAGCACCAAGAGGAATGTTAACCTTTTCCGCAAGTGAGCTATGAAGGGCCAATCCTTGCCTGGCTCGCTCGTCAGCCCGTTCATTTCCCACGATACCACTATGGCCCGGAACAGAGATCAGGGTGACACCGAGGTTAATATTCAGGCTCTCAAGCTCATCGCGACATTGCTGGACCAATTTAGATGAGGATATGGCCGAGTTAATGGCTTTGACAGCTGCCTGACTGTCTGTAAAGATAGCCGCATTTCGGTTTTGGTTTAGGTTTTGTTTAAGTATCTTACATGCCTCCCTTATTGCCAGCAGTTCAGCCTGAAAAACGCTAGCAAAGTCAGGAAGCTTAAAGGGTTTGGCTACATTTAGGGACTCAGAAAAGATCCCAGAACCAACTCCGCACTCCATCTTTGAGCCGGCAGTAAAAATGGTTATGTCGAAACCTATCGACACGATGTCATCCTCCTAATCTTCTCTGGATGGAAAAATAACCTTCAAACCCAGTACCCGTGCCATGATGGTTAGTGTGTAAGGGGTCTTGGGTTCAATCCCTGCCTGTGCCACCTTAATTTAAAAAAAAAATTCGCGAGTACTGCCTCTTGCGAGGAATTGACAAATCCTTCAAGAGTAATTCTTGCCATGAAAAAGTGCTTTCTCAAATTAGCCGTTCGGATTCGGCCTAAAATTGTAGGTCCCTTCCATTCCTGACAACAGTACTCGCACACAGGAATGGTTGAGAGTTGTAAGTCACTAGGCCCTGGTTCACAACGGACTGTTGCACCACCCAATTTAATTTAATTTAACCTTAAAACCCTTACTAAGGCTCAAAGTAGGAGTGCAGTAGTCAGTGCCTACCGAGATAATATCTGAGGGAATCAATCGTTGTGTTGCTGTAACCATAAGGTTTTGACAACCAGCTGTTTGATTCCTTCAGCCTAATAGCGCTGCAGGAAACTATGTATTTAATAAAAAGGTCAATTGGTAGAAGATCCAAAATAACGTTTAAGGCGTCCGTTGGGCAAGTAGACATGGCCCCTGTGGTGCCCACGCAAGCTGTTCTCTGAACCTTCATTAGCTTATTAATATTATAGGCTTTGCTAAGAGCAGGCCACCACAGAATCGAACCATATGTTAAGATTGGACGTACTAGGGCTGTGTACGTCCATGAAATCATCTTCGACTGAAGTCCCACATCCTCCAAGACTGTGGATGGTTCTACGTTCGTCATGTCTAGTTCGTCCATTTTATAAAAGTTTTTGAATGTTGGTCCCACGAGTAGGTCGGAAAAAAAGGTCAGGCCCGGCAGAGCCGATATACCGGGGTAAGGCAGAAGATAAGACGGACCCTGCCAAGGCATCCGAATGAGTTCGATAGCCACTGGTTTGCCCCCAGCCTTTCATTCTTCGGCACGGATTATGTAAGACGCTCACACCACCAATGAAATTAGGGACACCGTATCTATGGTCAAATGCTTGCTACTATTAAGGAGTAAGAAACTTCAGCAATTCGACCTGACCTTAGCTGATCTCCATCTTGACAACGTACAAGACAACTGTGGTGATCATTACCGCCCGGCACCCACTGGGAGGGTTTGAAACGAGGATTTTTTCCAGCTAATCGATAGTAAGGTCCATATAATTTAATGTTTAAAATATATTTCATGCAAATGTTGACCTTCTCTGCGCCTTAAATGATCCATCCGCTTATTCTAATTTTGGCATACTCTTTTGAGGACCTCAACCAACTTGGCGTGCGACCCTGGAGACCGCTAGCTAGGGACCGAGCTGGCTGGAGAGGCATGTTGGTTGAGACCCAGGTCTGCCCGGACTGTAGCGCCATCTTAAGTTTCCTGAGCTCTAGACACAATGAAATCCAACCAACCGAAGAACTTTTCTCTCAAAAGAACCCAAGGTGCTTTCATCCGCTTTTTTCATAGTCAATGCTTCTGCAGCAGTATACCAGAACGGGTATGATAAAGGTCTTATATATCGACTTTGGTTACTCGAGAGAGGGCTTTACTAATCAATTGCTTTCTTAGCCCCAAAAAGCAGTGGTTAGCAAGAATAATTTTTTGTTCAACCTCAGGTATTGGCTGGTGTTGTTTTCTGTATATCTGAGCCTAGGTAAAAAAAAGTTCTAACCTGCCTCAAAGCTACGTCCGTCGATGGTGAGGTTTTAATGTCGTCGGTGTTGTAGGTCCTTTCTTGACTCGTCTTGCCCTCATTAACCGTTAAAACCCATTTTTACCGCCTCCGTCTCAATACTCACAAAAGCTAAATTAACATCAAGCTGACTCTTCCAATTTATCAGAATATGGGAGTAATTAGACAGAGTTTTGAAATATTGGGCATGCTTCTTGTTTAGCTGCATTTGCCTGCCGACATTTGTCATCAAACCCGGGGTTTCTTGTTGGTTTTGTTTAAAACCCAGCATTTCAGAGTGGACTTTTTTAGTCTTGGCAATGTTGCTACTGGTTCGATATATTGTGTTGGTGGCAGAGAACTTCGAAAGTGGTTACTTTTGACTCGGTTAGAATAAGATTTAGCGATCTCTTCCGATTGTAGACATTCAACGTTGATGTATTTTCTCCCACCATCTCCTGTTTTGCCTTAGGTTTGGAGACCCGAAGTGCTACCTTGGCCACGTAAAGGTAGTGGTCAGAGTCAATGTGAGCTCCTCGGGAAGTTCGGACATATGCTGCTGGAAGCGTGTCTCGCGTCAATCGCAATATGTATGATTAATCTGGTTGAAGGTAGATCTGATATCGGTTCCACAAGACGCTACGGAGACTTGTTGAAAAACATCAATTCCTAATCATTTCGTAATTTATTGTTTGTCTTCATAATATAGGTAATATTATTAAAAATGTTGAACGATAATACATTCCAAATAATAAAATTCCAAATAATATATTGAAAAGCCTCAGACGACATAAGAGACTTGAAATTAAGGTAAGCTTCTAATGGCAGGTACAGGCGACATGAGGGACTAAAAAGTAAGGCAAGTTTCTGGTATCTGATTGGCTAGCTGCCAAAAAATTACATTCCAATTAAGACAGCTTTAATGGAACGTTAGTCAAGAAAAATCTCCTTAACTATCGAGTCAAGTCACATTATGTCTACTACTTCTACTTCGGTTGTTATTTGCTGCTACTGTTCTCTTGTTTGGTGCTTTCTGTTTACTCTAAATGTTATTTTAAAATTTAATGTCACAGTTTTATGATGCTGTATATATCGCAATGCTGAGTTCAAATCCGCACAACTAGTGTTGAATTATTTATCTAAAGCGAGGTCTGGTTTTAAGGTATGCCACTTTAATGCTAGAAGTTTGAATGATCAAAAATTTGACTACATAAAAACTGTTTTCGATGGTACAAAAGTAGATGTTATTTGTGTGAGTGAGACCTGGTTTGATCCTGAAATTCCTGACCACATTCGTAATTTAAGTAACTACACCCTAATACGGAATGATAGGGTCACTTCTACAACGGGCGGTGGTGTTGCAATTTATTGTAGATCGAGTCTAAAATGTAAAATATTATCCAGGTCAGATAATAATGGCATAGAATTCATTATAGTAGAAATCTCTGATTCGAATACAAAATGTTTGCTAGCATGTGTCTACAACCCTAAAAGAACCTGTTCATTCACTCCTTTCTTCACAGCACTAGAATCTTTCATTATATCATATGAACAAATAATTGTCAGTGGTGACTTCAATGTTGATCTACTTAAAAGGAACTCTACTTCATTTCAACTTCTTGACGCTATTGCTGGTTCAGGTCTTAATGTTATCAATAAATACCCAACTAGATACGCTCCAAATTGTTCCCCAAGCCTACTTGACCTCATTATTGTATCTGAACCAACAAACATTATTCTCAATGATCAATTATGTTTTGATGGAATATCAGACCACGACTTAGTTTTTTGTACTTATGGTATTGATTTCTCTCATTCCCAAGTTCCTTCCACATTTACTTTTAAAAATTTTAAAGCCCTCGATGTAGAAGCTTTTTATATTGATGCCAGCAGCGTGGCCTGGAGTGATTGTTACAATTTAGTGCATGTAGATAACAAACTAAACTTCATTTACAACCAAGTGAAGAGCTTGTTCGAAACGCATGCTCCTTTAAAAACGGTAAGAATTCAAAACGAGAAATGTCCATGGTACAACTTTGAAGTAAAGAATGCGATTAAAAGTCGCAGAAAATACTACCTCAAGTGGCGGCTTTCTCCAAATCCTACAACTTGGCGACAATACTGCTACTTTCGCAATCAGGCAACTCTCATTACCCGTTGCGCCAAACGTAACTTTTTCGCCTCGAAACTCAATACAAATCTTTCTTCTAAACAGCTCTGGAAAAATCTTCGTGACATTGGTATTGGTAAAAAGCCAATTTCTAAGTGTGAACTTGATCCTAATGACCTCAACAATCAGTTTACTCAAACAAATCAATTAGCTACTAGCTTTGAGCCCAAGGCTGGCTTACTTTATGATGGAGTTAACGATTTTTGCTTTGAGACGGTAACTGAAGACGAAATTATACGAATTTTTAAATCCTTGAGGTCCGAAGCTATAGGCGAAGACGGTATTCCGCTAAGATTTTTGAAACTTGTCCTACCCTGCTTGATTAACGCTCTCACTCATGTTTTTAATCACTGTATTGTCACTTCTACGTTTCCTATTGCGTGGAAAGCAGCCAGGATAACTCCTGTTCCGAAAAAGTCCACACCTTCCCAACTCGCCGACTACCGGCCTGTAAGCATTTTACCTTGCTTACTAAACAAATTATTGACCATTTTACGTCCAAAAGATTGCTGTCTCCATACCAATCTGGATTAAGAGCTAACCATTCCTGCTCTACAGCAATGGTAAAGATCTTAGAGGATATAAGACTCGAATACGATAAAGACAATATCTCAGTACTGTTCCTATTGGACTTCTCGAAGGCTTTTGACAAAGTTGATCATCGAGTTCTTTGTCAAAAACTTGAGCACTACTTTGGTTTTTCGAATTCAGCTGTTCGTCTCATTGGTAGTTATTTGTGTAACAGAACTCAGCGTTTATGTGTTGGAAACAATTTTTCAGCACATACGTACTTAAAGATGGGCGTGCCACAAGGCTCTATTCTGGGGCCAATTTTGTTTTGTGCCTTTATCAACGATTTGCCTTCGGTTTGTGAGCACGTCTCTTTTCATCTATATGCAGATGATATACAAATTTATCTCTCACGTAGAATCGGTTTAATAGAGGATCTTGTCTTTCGCGTTAATGAAGATCTTGAGAGAATTTCTAACTGGGCTAAGGAAAATGGTCTAGTGCTCAATCCCAATAAAAGTCAAGCCCTACTAATTTCTAAGAAGACATACAACCATAGAGATCTACCTTCGATTACTTTGAATAGTGCCCATGTTAGTTTTGTAGATTCTGTGACCAGTCTTGGATTCAAAATCTCTAGGGATCTCTCTTGCAGAGACCATATAAATTATGTCATTGCACGTATTTACGGAACTTTAAGAAAACTATGGGTATCTAATCTGAATACAAACTACGTGTGGCGCTTAATGACATGACTCGCTACTTTTATGGTATTCGCCGATATGACCATATCTCTGCTTTCAGCAAATAATAATAATACGTAAATTTCCGTATTTGTATCTTTCTCCACAGAATTATTCGCAAAAGAACACCTGAGTACCTTTATGAAAAAATTGAGTTCTGTACATCGTCAAGAACAAATAATCTAGTTATTCCAACTTTTAGATATCTAAATTCCTCACGGTTGTTCTTCGTTCACAGCATTCGCCTTTTTAACTCTTTGCCGGTTAGCATTAAGAGGATAACGGATGCAGTAAGTTTCAAGACCGAGGTTTTTAAACATTTTCGAACAACTAGGATGTTAAGGGGGAAATAGGAAAGAAGAAGAGAGGAAAAGCCTTATATGTATTATTAAAAAAAAAAAAAATATTTTTAGCAGCCTAAGTATTATCTTATTGTATATAGAATCAAACAGCACTTTAATTTTTCAACCAAAGTACAAATACTATAAAAGACATTGTCTTAGTGTATTGTTAACAATAAAGAAATTGAAATTGAATTGAAATTGAAATTGAATACGTCAAAATGACAGTAAACCATGTTTTTTCATTCAACTGAAAGTTGAACTTTATATCTCTATGATTTTTTTAATTTCTGACCAGTTTTATTAAATGTTTTGTGGAAAAGGGTTCCTTGTCAAATTGGAAAAGAAATACATAAGTAATACATTTGAACAATACAAAATTCAAATGTTGATTGACATTTAGCTTGCCTGAGGAGTGTTTTGTAGACAATATTGTTTTTGGTACTTTTTGTACGATGAACTGAAGGTAGAAGTTAGTGAAGTAAAGTTCTGAGTTTGAAATGTATGACACTTGAAAAATTATTTAGCTGCCTTGTTCAAAACTTGCTTTCAAAGAATGCAGTTGACTACAAATTAAGTCCCTTATGTTGTCTGAACCTAAACAATATCTGAATATCCACCTGCCAAAAGTTAGTATAGAAAAATATTCTTTACTATCAAGTCAATGGTCGCATTCACAAAGCTAGTGGCTACGTAGTCAAGGGATTCTGATTGGCTAAATCTAACTACAAAAGTAGTTGAAATTTCCCCTCCGACTTAGTGTAAACATTTTTGGCTACAAAGTTATTGGAGAATTATTTTGACGTTTCAGAATCAAGTGCTCGGTAAAGACACACGAATTCAAAATGAAATAAATGGTTCGGTATTTAAATACTAATATAAATCATTCAAATTGTGTCTTAAATTTAATTTAATTTTATTGAATAAGATAAGTTAAAGTTATCAAATCAAAAATGTTTCTTATTTTATATATTTGCATTTATCAATTATATGACAGTTCCAGATTGACTACTTTGTAGTCTAGTTTGGCGTTCACAAAGCTAGCTTAATTTTGACTACTTAGCAGCTAGCTTTGTGAATGCGCCCAATTCTAGTTATATCAAAATGTCAGCTGATCATGTCTTGTCATTCAACTGAAAGCTGAACTTCATAACTGTTTGATATAAACATATTTTTAATTACTGCAGTTAATTTGAAGTTCAGTGTAAAAGGGTTCCTTGTCATTTTGAAAAATAAACAAGGCCTTTTTCGTTACAACATAAAACACAACTTATGATGGACGTGTACCTTGTTTAAGGAGTTTCAACTAAAAGCAAGAGATAGTGTATTTAAGTTCCAAATTTGAAACATAGGCATTCAAAAAATGTTAATGAAGTCTCTTATTATTATGATTGAGTAGCGCAACAGTCCGTTGAGAACTGGGGCCTAGTGACTTAAAACTCCCAACCATTCCTGCGTGCGAGTAATGTTGTCAGGAATGGAGGGGACCTACAGTTTATATGCCGAATCCGAACGGCTAATTTGAGAACGCACTTTTTCATGACAAGAGTTGCTCGTGGACAATTTGTCAATTCCTCGCAAGAGGCAGTACCTGTGAAAAGACTTTAGATGGCATAGGCAGGGAGCGAGCCCAAGATCTCTGGCATGACAGTCCAACGCACTAACCATCATGCAACGGGTACTACAATGAAGTCTCTTATGTTGCCTAAACCCGCCCATTAATAATTGACAAGTACCTAATATGGTTGTTATTATACTCTCTAAAGAAAATGGCCACTGGAATCAAAACTTTGACAAATTAAAACTTAAGGCAAGTTGCCAATAACATATTTAGGCATGTTATGCAACAAATTGAGTGATACATCCGCGTGAATCAAATCAATTTCCTTCCTTGGTCACTTCTTTGATTCCTCCTAAACCAATAACCACACCATGTTAGCTCTTTTAAGTCAGTGTTCAAAATTAAAATTCAATTGAATGATGATGTCATATCACCTTAAATTCAATAAAATTTATATTTAGTTGCTTTTTGTTTTTGTTATCCAGATCAGATGAGCAGGCTCTATTTTAGTCAGCACCATCACGATCATTGGTTATATTTGACGGTGTGTCCATCTTTGGAAATATTATAACGTCTTGAGTTGACATATTTGGTCATTGAATCGTGGGAGCGTATCCATGACTCTCTTTATTAGTATATCTTTCGAAAATATTTATTATCACATGTTGCGTGTGTCCAAGTCCAACTCCTCTCCGCCTCTGCCACAGAAATACCATCAAAGTGACAACAAATCGATTTTGGTGGGCCCATGTCATGGCGATGGCGATAGCGATGTCGATGGTGACTGTAAATTCAGTTCACTTATAAGGAAGCTAACTTCGAAGCGCGGAGGAGTTTTGATTCTGTTTTTGTTAATTCAGTTTTTTAATGCTTCAATAAACAAGCTCTCGACTTTTGACGATGTTGATGATGATAATCGTCAAATCAAACAATCAATGCGAGGGATGATGCTTTGAATTCCGTTCAAGTATTACCTTCCTATGGAATGGACGAGTATGCTTTCTATTGGTTTCGCTGGGCTGAATTTGATGTCAGATGATTAGTTTATGTTATGTCATTTAATAGGCCGTGATGAGGATGGGCTGCATCTGGGCACGGCCAACTGAACGGTGGAACCACACAAGTACCTACCATATGGCGTTGTAATCATTGTTAATAGCCATCCAAACGATTGAAAAACAAGCTTGCATTGAAGAAGCGATAAATTATATTCAACAATTATCATTTGGTCAGAAGTTTTTATTTTTGTGGAAGGTTTAAAAAAGTGTGTCATTAATTGTTGTTCCCATTTCAATTTAATACCCGCCTACAAAAATTAAATGAAATTATCTGATAATTAAATTAAGAATTTTATAGAACTTTAAGTAGGTTTTTATTATTGCAATAAAAAAAAAACAGAAGACTTTAAGATGAAACATTTTCTTTATACCTTTCTTATCTCCTTAAAACATATTTTGTTGTTTAATTATTTAAGGAAGAGTAATTATTACGTAGCAGTTTTATGCTTAAAATTCTTCTATTTCATACCCTCAATTCACAAACAATGGTTTTTATAACTGCGCAATTGGTGAAATTGTTAATGTATCAATATACACTTTAATATCGACAAATTTAAAAGGCTGGCAATACCTAGGCTCTTTGATCTTTCCCATCGTATACACAAGTGTAAACCCTGCACTTTTCACCACCCGAATTACACATGCAATAACTTTAAGTACCATGCAGCGTTTTAAGTGCAATTTTTGATGATGTTCCAAATTTACGGTATAACGATATCAGTAAATTGATTTTATCGCATAGTTTTCCGACAAGTACGTACTAACGCCAAAACTCTGCCTCTATCCCGAACTGGTAGAAGTGATAGCTTCCTAGAAGGGATCGCTGTGCAAGTTCACTATATCTGACGAATATGGATACTAAAAGCTTTAAGCTTTGGGCTAGAGGCTATAGACCCCTTCCGAGAAAACCCAATATAATTACGTGCCGAAAGAGATGCTTCGGAAACTAAATGAAACAACAACACCGACCAGTGATGCCACTTTGCTGCAAAAGCAGTAAATCTACTGCACATTTCGCAAAATCTAAATAAATTCAATCTACTGCACTTTTTTATGTTAATCAAACCTTCTCTTGGAAAGCTGTCTCAAAACATAGGGTGTTCCAATAGTTTCAATCCAAAGCATTAAGTTTTCACCTGCTCGTTAAACTGCAGTTATAATATATTTCACAACCATAAACCAGGATAGGAATTACCAAGGTTTTAGCGAGAAGCAAACGTATTTTTAATGGAGTGAAAGATTATGTAACTCATAACGTACGAAGTACTCCATAAATCTTACCAACGAGTCCATTTATATGATCATCTCAAGTCAAAAGACGATTAAAAGTCATAGCAAGATTCTTTTCTGTAACCACATATTCGATTGCAGCATTGCTCAGAAAAATCGGTGGAAAATAAGGGTCAAGAGATTTTCTATTTTTCTATTTTTGGGTTCAACAGAAGTCCGTTTGGCCAAGAAAAAATTTGCCCAGAAAGGTCCATGTTCGATAAGGTCAACTGGATACCTGAAGTATTATTTATAAATGATATTGAAGACTATATCCCTGGTGGTGTTACTTTTGGTGATTTGTCTATTAAAGTTTTGCTTTACGCCTATGACTTGGTGTACTTAACTGATGATGCAGTCACACTTCAGCTTCAAATAAACACCTCAAAGTCGAAGATTATGGTCTTTAGGTCCCAACATCGTAGCATTAGAACAGACCGCAACTGGACCCTCAATGGTTCCAACTTAGAAGTGGTGAAAGAATTTAAATATTTAGGCTACACATTACCTCATAACCTGAATTTTGTTGTTCACATAAAAGATAAGGTGAGAGTTGCAAAAACTGCAATAAATTGTATGTGGTCAAACTTTTTTAATAACAGACTTGTTGATCCTACGTCTAAGTTCAAAGTGTTTGAAGCAACTATCAAAAGCTGTGTGTTATGGCAACCAAATCTATGGGTACAAACAAATAGAAGATATCGAATCTGTCCAAAGATATTTTTTCAAGCGTATCTTTAGACTCCCAACTAACACGCCCAATTATGCTATACATATCGAATCGGGACTTGCTCCAATATTTATTATGAACTTAAAAGCAAACGCTGATTATACATTGAGGGTAATGCAAAGGTCGGCCAACAATTTGCAAAAGAGGGTACTATCAGTGTGTTTTAGATGCCGGTATACTCTATTTAAAGACTGGTATGATTTGGCCTCGGCACACAACTTTCCTCTGTCTCCATCTGTTGATAGTTTAGATACGTGGAGAAGCGCTCTCTGCAAAGCCATCTAGATAGGGCGGTTGAGTCTATGTCGAGATCAATTTACAGTAAACTTAACCTTAGACTCAGGTCTTCTAATTACTTTAGAGATACATTTATTTACTTACTTACTTAAGGTGGCGCTACAGTCCTGTGTGAACTAGGGCCTCACCCAACAAACTTCTCCATCTAGCTCGGTCCCTAGCTAGATGTCTCCAGTTTCGCGCTCCAAGTTGGGTGAGGTCACCTTCCACTTGTGCGCGCCACCTGATCCGCGGTCTTCCTCTACTGCGCTGTCCTGTGGGTGCGGATTCGAAGACTTTCCGGGCCGGAGCATTGGTTTCCATGCGCTCTACGTGACCCAGCCATCTTAGTCGTTGGACTTTTACTCTTCTGGCTAAGTCTACGTCGCTGTACAGCCCGTACAGTTCGTCGTTCCATCTTCTCCTCCACTCCCCTTCGATGCATACGGGACCGTAGATCACACGAAGAACTTTTCTCTCGAACCGACCCAAGGTGCTTTCATCCATGTTTCTGCACCGTATATAGCAGGACGGGGATGATAAGGGTCTTATATAGCAACACTTTGGTCCCTCGAGAGAGGACTTTACCACTCAATTGTTTTCTTAGTCCAAAGAAACAGCGGTTAGCAAGAGTTATTCTGCGTTTCATCTCAGCGCTGGTGTTGTTTTCTGCGTTTACAGCGGAGCCTAGGTAGACGAAGTCCTTGACTAACTCAAAGTTACGTCGTCAAAACGTCGGTGTTGTATGTCCTTTCTAGACTACAGCATGTACTTTGTTTTGCCCTCATTAACCGTTAAACACATTTTTGCCGCTTCTGCCTCAATACTCACAAAAGCTCCATTTACATCACGCTGAGTTCTTCCGATTATGTCAATGTCATCAGCATATGGCAGTAATTGGACAGACTTTTGAAAGATAGTGCCTCTAGTGTTGACGAGTGAGCTCTGCACTATTCTTTCAAGTATGCATGTAAGCGCATCACCTTGTCTAAAGCCGTTTTTGACATCAAAAGGTTCTGTTAAGTTGTTTCCAACCTTTTTGGAGCAGCGTGAATTCTCCATGGTCATCCTGCACAAACGGACGAGTTTGGCAGGGATGCCAAAACTAGACATGGCTCTATACAGCTCGGTACTGTAGATACTGTCATATGCGGCCTTGAAATCGATGAAAAGATGGTGGGTGTCGATTTGGTGTTCTTGAGTTTTTTCCAGGATCTGCCGTAATGTGAATATTTGATCAACTTTTCTGGTCTAAAACCACACTGATAAGGACCTATCAGGTTGTTGACGATGGGCTTTAGACGTTCACATATTACGGCAGAGAAGATTTTATAGGCGATGTTAAGTAGACTGATTCCTCTATAGTTGGTGCAGTTTAGAGGGTCTCCTTTTTTCAGGATCGGGCAAACAATACTGAGGTTCCATTCATCGGGCATACTGTCACCCGACCATAGCTAACAGATAGGTTGGTGCGCGCTCCTAACCAACTTATCTCCAGCTGCTTTAAAGAGCTCGGCATTCTAGCCATCCGCTCCAGCGGCTTTATTAGACTTCAGCTTAGATATGGCAATCTTTACTTCGTCTAAGTCGGGGGGACGGGATTGTTGGCTTTCGTCGTCTATGTTGAATGGATCATCCTGCCCGACAGCGGAATTCAGTTCGTCGTCGACGTTATACAGTCTGCTGAAGTGGTCCTTCCATATCCTCAGCATTGACTGCGGTTCCACTATGATGTTTCCACTTTCGGCTTTGCAGCCTTCGGTTCTAGGTTTATGTACCTGTGAATTTCGTTTCACCTGTTCATAAAACTTTCGAACTTCTTTCCTGCTTTTAAACCTCTCAACATCTTCGACCGCACGCTTCTCATGCCCTCTCTTTTTCTTTTTAAGAAGTCGGCGTTCCTCTCGCCTCTTCTGCTCATAGAGCTCATGAGCAGCTCCCGTCCTTTTATGCAACGCCGCTTTGCGTGCCAGTTGTTTGGCTGCATTTGCCTGCCGACATTCCTCATCAAACCAGGGGTTCCTTGTTGGTGGCTGTTTGAAACCCAGCACATCAGAGGCGGCTTCTCTGATTGCATCTTGGCAATGTTGCCACTGGTTTTCGATACATTGTGTTGGTGGCAGAGAACTTCGAGAGAGGTTACTTGTAACTCGGTCGGAAAACGATTTGGCGATCTCTAGCGATTGTAACCGTTCGACGTTGTATCTTCTCCCAGGAAATCCGAAGTGCTACCTTGGCTACAACGAGGTAGTGGTCCAAGTCGATGTTAGCTCCTCGGAAAGTTCGTACATCCATAATGCTGGAAGCGTGTCTGGCGTCGATCGCAATATGGTCAATCTGGTTGACGGTAGATTGATCTGGAGAAGTCCAAGTACCTTTGTGGATGTTGAGGTGTGGAAAACGCGTACTGGTGGAGCCTGAATCCATTGTCGGAAGTGTTGTCGTGCAGGCCGTTTTTCCCGATTATTCCACCAAAGATGTCTTCCCTTCCTAGCTTGGCATTAATATCGCCCAGGACTATTTTAATATCGTAGCTAGGGCACTGCTCATATGTTTTGTCTAAGAGCTCGAAGAACATATCTTTGGTGTTGTCGTCTTTCTCTTCTGTGGGGGCGTGCGCGCATATCAGGCTAATGTTGCCGAATTTAGCCTTGATGCGTATGGTCATGAGGCGCTCATTGATGCACCTATAGCTCAAGACTTCTTGCCTAAGTCTGGCTCCGATGACGAATCCGCATCCAAATAAGCGCTGTTGGTTTTCGTGGTAGCAGTCACCATAGTAGATATCGCAGTTTTTCATCCTCTTTTTGCCTGGCCCATCCCATCGTATTTCCTGGATGGCGGTGATATCTGCTTTATAGCGGTCTAGGGCCTCCGCTAATTCTCCGGCCGCACGTGGTCTGTTAAGGGACCTAACATTCCACGTGCATATCCAAAGTTCGTTGTCCTTTATTCGTTTGCGTTGGTTGTCAACAGTAAATCCGTCCGTATCCGAGGCTTGTTGGTGCTTCGCAACTTTGAAAGCTTTTACGTGGCCAGGAAGTCACCCCGACGCACAACCCCCAACCTGGAGGACCAGATCCTAAGTATAACTCCAAGGATGGGGAGCCGGATAAAACCGCTCCTTACAGGCCTGGGCTCCGAATAAGTCGAAGAAGCCCTATAAGGTGTTCACTAAGTAGTTTAACCTTACTGGAACTGTAGACGCCACCGTTGATTCCATCTCGGGAATTCCTCCGCTGCCGTCTGGATAAGGATAGGTGCCTTAGTGGAAACACCTCTCCCCACCTCTCTCGTTTGCTGCCCCCAACAACTTTCCACTGGGGTTGGAACCCAATCTCCAGTTGAGGTACTAGGCACCCGATGTTCACCACGTGGAGGTGACACTTAAGGATTATTAAATTAATTTTAGAGATAAAACGGAAATTTTAATATTAATGATTACAATTTTCAGATAAATCATCTTCTTCTGTTTCTGGTAATTCTTCTGGTTTCTCACCGACTTTATTTTCTATATCCTCGTATTCTTGAATATATCGTTCAGGAATTAACTTTCTTTTGAGTAGACTCTCTAAATCCTTCGTTTCGGGCCTGATATTAACAGTTTGGAAGAATATAGAATTTTAGGTTCATTGAATTCTTCAATGCATTTCACTTGGGTATATAAAGGAGAAGGTGGTGTTTGAAATTGCGAATACTTTATTTCAGGGGATGATTTAGAAAAAATGAAAATATTAGATTCCGTAATCTTGAAATTAGTTTGCTCCTTGGTTTTTACTCCTTTCATTGGAAAATATTTCAGCGCTTCTTTTTTCCAATCACGGAAATCTTTATATTTCAACACTACCACCTCATAAGGTTTGAGATTTATGCTTGAATTCGAAATCAGAGTAACCCATTCTGATGGTGTCCAAATTGCCCTTTTTTTAGCAAATCGCTCTATAGTAGCATGCCCAGAACCAAGAGGCATGTAGGGTTGGCCAGGAAGTAGAAATGTTAATTTAATTTCGTTAATGTGTTGAGCTTGTTTTTGTAAAAAAAAAAATCATTGTTATGATTTGGCGATTTTTATTTTGTCCAGGACAGCTATCGCAGTATAAGGAAATTGAAATAACAGTTTTTCTCTCATCCACGATTTTCAAGTACTGATTGAGGATTGAACAAATTTCATTTGCTCCTCGCATTCCATCAACTTCGCCCCAAACAAAAGCATACGCATTATGAGTACTGTTGCCACATTATTTTTATTAAACAAAATTCGAGTTATCGAGTTTATGTTCGTGCTAAAGGGTCCGTTTCATGTAAAAGGTTGAAAAACACTGCTCTAGAACTAAGCTTTAAACACGAATTTCAATAAATATAAATGTCCTAAAAACAATAAAAGTGACACTTTTGTTAAACTAATGGCTGATTGAAAAACGTAATAAACGTTTCAGCCCGACAGTTCTTCATATCAGATCGTCTCGCTCGAATTGTTTTAGCGTTCTTCGCGTTAATAGAAATGGAAACAAGAAAAATATATTTCATTTTTCGAAAAAAAGCTACGTTTCAAAACAATTTCTTACATTTCTGCTTGAAATGTTTTAGCTCTTAAATATGGCAGATTTAGAAAATTGTTCGAATCTTGGAATGCTTTCATATGTAATGAGTCATCCAAATTAAATAGACCACAACTTGCTGGACCACAGTGTTCTAAAATAGTTTGATAACTAAAGTTGTAACTTTAGCAATTGAAATCTTTAAATGTAAGGTTAATATACACATTATGTTATTCAAATTTTGTTAGCCTTATTTACAAAACATTAAAGAACATTTTAAAGCGGTGAGTAAAAACTCATCTAAGTGGGTGACCCCCCCCCCCCCTCCTCTTGATAAAAAGTCTAGATCCGGTCTTTTTCATACGCAACTCTTGATCGAAGTTCTCCGGTTCTTAGTCTTCTACTTTTGTCACTTGATTTCACAAAAGATTTTCAGGGGAGCACTTCGGCTAACCTTTATACTGAAACAAAATCTTTAATCTTTTGAAAATGTGTAGATGATATAGATCATCCCATTTAGCCAACCCACAAACCTTGATTTGGTTCGTTCAGCTTTCGGCTGAACCAACATGTTTATTATGTTATTATAATTACATGTTGAAAGCCACAATAAAGTTAAAAGTAATTCACTTTAATTTTAGTTCTTTTTAAACAAAAACCGACCGTTAGATTAAAACTACAAATAAAATACATGTGTACACTTTTCTATAGTATACCTTCTATATTTTAATTGTTATCAAACTTGAAAATTAACAAAATACAAATTTTCATTAAATCTTAACTAATTCAAATTAAAAAAAAAATCTTTACAAATTGAACATAATTTGATATCGAGTGATAAAATTTTCATCTTGTAAATTTCTTCTTCTTCAATTGTTCGCGTGTCACTTGTTTGTAGACCTTTTGGCTGGATTTCTCTTCGTTCAATTCTCTGTAGTAGCCATAACCACCTCCACCTACACGTTTCTCGGGACGTTTTCTTCTAAAACCAATCTTCAAATCAACCACTGGCGGCACTAGGAATCCAAAACTTTTCGCCACCGTTTGTAAGTCCAGAGTGTTCACATCGAATATTGTTTTCAATTGATGCGAATCATATGCCCGAACGTATCCCTTGAATGCCTCCTTGGCCGATTGATTGAGGAAGTAATTCTTCGAAATTAGTTTCTCCAACTGAAAGAATAACAAACAAAGGAATTAATTTATTTCATATATAATTGAACACAGTGATGGGTGCACAGCACATTTCATATCGAATGACATAATCAGAAATCTTAAACGCACTCGAAGAAGGGATGGATTCTTTGAATTGGATTGATAAATTAAATAAAAATCATAAATAATGAACTAACGGTAGTGCGATGGAATGGAAAAAGATTACGTGCTTTAAGGGACAGTAAGAAATTGATTTATGCACGTGGGTGTATAGGAGGCAGATCTAAGACATCTGAGCATGACGAAATTCTTGTCAAACAGATGTGCAAAGAAGACTCAGCAAATATTTCAAAGATTTACATATATGTATGCATTCTATTAAAATTAAATGCATGCATTTAGGAAGGAAATCCATAAGACCCTGTAGTACATAATGTTGTTCTATGTACGAATCTAGCACGTATATTGGTTGTCTTTAGTCGATTTTTGGTAATTTTTGTATGCTCAAGACAACTTTTGACGAAATTGATTTGCTTAAGTGAGTGAAGGACTTAAAATGTATCAATTCTTGAGCTGACGAACTGAATGGGTAATAGGAGGTTTAATTTTAATAGATCGGCAATTGAAGCTTTTGACATTTAAAAAGTAAAAACTAAGAATGGAACGATACTCACTTTATCAACACACTTAAATCGTAAAAATGGTTAAATTTTGCAGCCACATGTTCGAAAAACTAAAGTTCTGTCCGGTCGTCCAAAGACTCCGTCTTGCGTGGCCACAGTGAAACTGGTTGTCGAATTTGAGGTGTTTTATGTTTTTAAAGTTTAGTTGACATAAGAACAACAACAAGCTATTCAATCATCAGCAACATCGTGTCTTTGGGTTCTTAAAATCAAAGGTTAACAAAATTGTCACATTTAGGAATCGGAAAATTCAAGAATAATACTTAGAAAGTTTGTTCACCCTCAACACAGTGTTATTAGACCTCAATTATTTGAAAACGGAGCTGATGCAACTGTTACTGTTAATGGATTCAGCTACTGAGCTATGATTGACGATTTTTGTATTGCAAACAAACCAATCGCAATTTTGCAGGAAAAGTTTCCTTACAGTAAGATTTTTAAAAAAGGGACACAAATTGCTGATATTGATGATGAGGACATGTACAGTTGATCGTGAAAAATTTTATGAAATGGATTTCCGACTGTAACTGATGTCGAAGCAACCATTTGGTTGATATCGTTTTCCGTTGTTAATTACATAATTCCTCTTTACAGTGAAATAAAGATTCAATTAATATTCCTAAAATATAATAGAAACCTCCTATTGAAAAACACTGGTAAGGTTAGGTTGAAGTGGTCGTTAAGAATGAAGTGGGATATACTTGGGCCAGTTGTTGGCTCATTGTGATACTACTTGAATCTTGAGTCCTTCTTTTAAACTCAATGAAACCAATAGAACTTTCTGGTGAAACGTAGGGACCAACATATTAGTGTGTTGAGATCGTTATAGAAGAATTCTCCTAGGTAAGCCTTTCTTTTTTGAGCATGTACAGAGGAGGCGAAAAACTGTTTCTTCCTCCTCCTCGTTCATACGGCTTCTACCAGTCATTTAAGAGTACGCCTAATCGCATTTTTTTATAATTAGCGAACACTAAAGGGGGTTTTGTATACCTTTAATATGTCAAAGACACGTTGTGAGCATTAGGAAAAGAGGGAAAGGTTGGATAGGAGGTGTCGGTGTATATTGATTTTGAATTCCTGAACATTGCAATGACAGGGAAAGATAGAGCATGGCAAGGCATTCCACATTCGAGTACGGCTTAAAAATTAATCTATGTACTTCATAGTACGACCGAAGTTGGGCTCAAGGGTAAAATGATGGGCATTCTAAGAAGCGCGGGTATTACGGTTAAATTGTTTAATGGGAAGAATGCAACTGGCTCTTTCACTACAGCATAGTCCGTTATAATGACGGTAAAAAAGGACAAGGTGAATCCTAGCTTTCGTCCTTATCACGACCTGAAGAATTGAGTCCTGCAGCACCACTTCTACCTGCGTAACGACATAACGCAGTGGCAATCCGAGAACCTCGGTTTTACCTCGGTTCAATGACAAAAACTTGGCAAATGCCATCATCGCCGGGCAAAACGGGACTAATACCCTATTAGCGACGAAGATAGAGCTCAAGCTCATCTTCGATTCATTAAAGAAAAAGAAGTCAGCAGGGGTCGATGGTATACCCAACATTGATGATTGCCTATGGGTGCCTGGTATGGTTCAACGTTGCCCCATCTGAAATGGAAAAGATTCGGGTGTTTGAGACTACACAGAACATCAGAGTCGGAGTACAAACATAACTATTCCAACCAGGCTCTATACAACAGAGCCAACATAAACAAAATATATAATTTCTTGCTGAAGCTTGGTACTACTAACAGTTTAATTTTTGGGGGTTACTACCCCAACAACAAGTACTACGAAAGTGCACGTTTAAGTGGCAACATTCCGCCCGAAGCTTTTCTCTATTTAGACAATCGAGGGCTGATACAGGATAGGGTGGCGGTTCCACGAATCTTCCTCGTCAGCCGTAAAATTGTAGATAGGCGACTCCTTTATAGTCGAGACGTCCTCGCACTGGACGGAGCTGGGTGCCTCCGGTTCAGTAGGACTTTTTCTGATAGGGACCGATGAGATAGGGTAAGACAGGAGAACCAGTTTTGGTAGCTTTAAATTGAGAATGTCATTTAAAGTTGTCTAAGGCGTTTGGTCTTGGCCGGCTTACTTAAAGATTAGGTTAGGGACAGCCAGGGTGGCACAAAAAAAAAATTATAAAAATTATTATAGTAGTTTTAAGTATTTTTAAGTAGTATTATTGGTTTCGGTTAGTTTTAAGTAGCTTAAGTATTATAATGGCTTTCGGTTTTTTTTTTTTTGTATTTAGTGTTAAGTTGTATATAAAATAAAAAATAATGATAAAGAAACTAAGTTTTTTTTTTTTAATTTTCTTAGTTTTAGATTAAGTTCTTGTTATTTATTATTAAAAATTGTTCTTAGGCCGAAAGGCAGTAGTTATAAGATAATGAATTAACTTAGAGCACCCGCATAGGGCCAGTAAGACAATTCTTAAGTTTTTGAAATGTACCTTAGTTTTTTTAAGAGTTTTTGTCTAGCTTTAGATAGCTTTAAGATTTTGATAAACAAAAAAAATCTTGTGATGTTATTCCACCTGTTGTTGGTTTTTTTATAGCTTATTACTGTATTACTAAAATCTTACACGTACCGTTTGGTGTGTCAGCGTTAGCCAAACGTGGTAAGATGGCAAGTTTCTTTGCTTTGTTTTGTTTGTTTTTTTTTCAGCCAAGACAAGACTTCTTGTAAAACCCTGTATTTATTTTAATAAACAATTGAATTCTTTTAATAAAGAAGTAAGAGAAAATTGAATTCTATTTTGTTCTTTCTGAACCTGAATTTTTTGCTGCATAATAAACTGATGTTGTAAGAAAAAACTGATGTATTAGCGTACGCAGATTGAACTTTTATCGACTTAGAATATCATCAAATCTGGTAATGCAAGATTTGGAAATAGGGGATACCTTAAACATTAGTATGGAAAGCATTAGCAAAATATTACATAAATACTTAATTATGATCTAAGGTCCTTCACGTTGGAATCCGCATATTTTAACGCTCACTCAAAAAAAAAGGATTGAATTTATTTTTGTAGGGGACTGATCAAGAATTTGAGTGATGAATTATGGATATTTTCTTATCATATTGAAACTAAACAGATGCTTATACTGGAGGTACTTCCAAAATAGAAACAGTTTCGTTTTTATAACCGTAAAATATAGAATAAAGTAATTTAGAACAGAACACAAAAAAAATTATGGCATAAACAAGTATTTTCTATACTAAAGCTCATATAATGTTTTATTTTAATTTAAGTCTTAGTGTTAACACCCATTATTTAAATAAAATTATACCTATAAGTGGGGAAGGGTCAAAAGCAGTTTGAGGTTATAGGTGTTGTTTGAAATCAAATAAATTTTGATTCGAATTGACCAACCGAAACATACAGGTCAGAGGTTTTTAAATGCCATATAAGGTGTGGTTTGTTGTTAAAAAAGATCAAAGGCTTTTGCCAAGGAAGGTATTGAAGTGCAAAACGAAGAAATCTTCGATCAATCTTTTCTATTCTTGATATAGTAAGAAGATAGTAATGCCTGTGAGGTGTTTTATTGCGTTTACGCGAAAATATCATTGTCTGGCATTTGTTTATGTTCATTTCCATTTTATAGCGCTCTTAGAGTGATTGAAACAAACCAAGTTTTATAATGTAATGATATAAGAAACCGTGCTGTACAGGGCTAATAAGGGATCGGCTTAAAAATTGTTGGGATATGAGAAAGTAAGATTTTTGCATCCACTTTCGAACCCAACTTGTGAATTGGGGTTATAAAAGATGTTAATTTAGATAGAGGAACATTTTTTTTAGAAAAATGGCAGGAAGACCACAAGAAGAAGAGGTATCTTTTGCCGAGTGGCTATAAATGGTGCATACCAATATTTTTTGAATTTTGTTGAAAAAGTTTCAGCTTTTTGTTTTCTCCCAATTTGATTCAACCAAGCTGGAATATAGTAGTAACATTATGGAGAAGTCTTATTTCCATATTCGATTTTTGTCAAGTCGTACAGACGGAAACGTCATGATTGGTAAAATATACGTTTTTACAGCTTTGGAGCTGTAAACTGAATCCATATGATATCAGCAAGATTTTTTAAAGACTACAATATTAAGATGGGCTTCTACAACCAAAAAGCTAAGTAAAATTATCATATTTCTTAGTTAGTTCCCGTAATATCTATCAACTACATTTCTTGTAATTTAAGTGAAGAGCAGTAGAAAACATGTCACACTTGCTTCGCCTTCCGTTCTATTTTAGCTGAAAATTGTAAAGAAGTAACCGAAAACAAGCAGATTGTGTTATAATTTTCCGCAAATAATACTTAGAGTAATTTGCTTTTCTTCTTATTCAAGTCAGTTCAACGCTAACCTCTCTTTTTACTATTTTTCTATATGAAATGTATTAAAATATCTAAGTTCTTAGAACACTCACCTGCAATTGAATATCAGCAATTTTATTCCATGAAAACTCGAACTCATTCAATGGCACTTTAGCCATTTTCAAATATCTCAAGAATCCCAATTCTTCGGGTCTTAAAATAAGCAATGCATGTCCTGAACTACCTTGTCCACGAGCCGTTCGGCCAACACGATGGATGTATTCCTTTGGATCATCTGGAGGATCATATTGAACAATCCAATCAACTGCAGGAATATCCAAACCACGAGCTGCTACATCTGTACACAACAAGATACCCGATTCAGCATTGCAGAACCCAAAGAAAGTTGTTGTTCGCTTGGTTTGTTTTTGTTTTCCCTAAATCACAAAAAGATATATTAATTTATCTGACATAGTTAAAATAGAGAGAATTAACTTACATGAATCGATGTGACTGGAAGATCAATATAGTTGAATAATTCATGATGATATTTAACAGACATGCACGATGAAAAGAATACCATAACCTTCTTCTTGCGATTCTTTTTCAGGAACGTAAAAAGCACTAATAGACGTTTTTCAGATGGACACACAATGTAGCCCTGTTCCAAGCCACTTACTGTAGCTGTTTCCTCTTGATCGTCGACCCCAACATAGATTGGTTCTTTTTTCAAGGCTAATTTCGAAAGGGCATCGATTTTGTCGGTTTGTGTGGCAGAGAATAACATTGTTTGGCGGCGTTCTACATTTTGGAAGAAAGATGAAGTAAGTATTGTTCATAGTTTTTAAGTAATAATTAATAAGTAATAAGACTTTAAAGCAAGTTAATACAATACAATACAAGGCTGACGTAACAGCTTAACAAGAGAAACGATGGACAGGGAATACTGTTTTACGGAAGAGAGAATATGACGTATACTACAGCTTTCATACGAAACACCATGTGCTCGGAATAGGTTTCCTAGATAGAGAAAAAATTAAGTCTACTATTATCGGCTTTAACCTTATGAGCGATATATAACCATGAGTTCAATAGTGGATCTTTAGCTAAGCAAGCCATAATTCCGATATTTACAAAGATTTACTTTTTCAAGATATGTATTTCTTAAGCTTATTTCCATATTCTTGGAAGAAGGGAGGTAAGAGTAATTGGACGACAGCCAAAGGGGGAGGAGGCTTCGCCTTTTTTAGGACAAGTAAGGCGTTTTCCATCCCGTTAAAAAGATACCCGTAGAATAGGACAGTTCGTACGCAGTTGTTGATGACCTTGAAGAACACTCCTTCAGAACAATAGAAAATACTGTTCTCAAGCAACTGAAAAAAATTGATGAAAAGATCAAACTTATTAATGAATTATGCCCTAAGGGCTAAGTTTGATTACCAAACACAAGGAGAAGAAGAAGACTGGAAGACTGCATCTGGAAGAGCCAGCATGGCATTTGCCGAACAAGTATCTTCTTCTTCTTCGTTTCCGGCTGCTAGCAGCACTTTAGCTACTCCTGGAGCATAGGGCGGCAACTAGTTCCTTAAATCTTTCTCTATTCCTAGCACGATACCTCAGCTGGGACCACATCTCCAAGTTTTGGGACCGAGATTCCTTCATGACAGATGATCTCCATGTTTCTCTTGGCCTTCCAGGCCGCCTTCTACCTTGAGGATTCCATTGAAAGCACTGCTTTGGTATGTTGTCGTCCCGCTTATTCAATGTATGGCCAATCCAGCGCCACTTTCTCTGTTTGATTTCAACATCCACTTTTGTTTGCCCAGTCTTGAGCCACAGTTCATCGTTAGATATGGTTTGTGGCCACCGAATGTTCAGGATGTAACGTAGACAGCGGTTGACAGAAGTTTGCAACCTTCTCAAGATTTCAGCAGAGCACTTCCACGTTTCGCAAGCTTATAGCAGCACGGATTTTACGTTCAAACAGCTTTAACTTGGTACGGAGCGCTATTTTCTTGGAGTTCCACGCTTTAGAAAGCATTCCGAAGGCACTACGGGCTTTATTTATTCTATTGTTGACATACAGGTCCGTTTCACCACTTGTCTCACAATAACCTGTTGTTGTTGGTTTTGGCTGGTGTGCATTAACTTAGTCTTACTGGCATTAGTTTTAAGCCGGCCATCTCCCCATTTTGTTCAAGAGAGTGGCACGTTTGGCTGAGGTCTCCATTTCTGTTTGCCATATGTCGTCAGCATAGTCCAAATGGCTTGATGTTTCCTTCAGGCGCCATTGGATACCCAGTCTCTCGTGTTCACCCACCGTAGCAGTCATAATATCATCAATAGCAAGCAAGAACAGAATCGGTGACAATACATCACCCGGTCTTACTCCCTGTCGCACTTCAAATGCGTCGGAAAGCTGTCCATTGTGCAAAAGGAAACACCTTGCGTTGTTGTAAGACTCTTTTATTATAGCAACAATTTTATCAGGAATGCATCTAGCAACAAGCGTTATCCAGATAACACCACGACTAACGCGAACGAAGGCCTTTTCAAAATAGACGAACATGAGGTAAAGCGGCGATTGGTACTCCGACGATTGTTCAAGAATAATTCGCAAGTTTCTAATGTGGTCGAAACACGGTCGACCACTGCGAAATCCCGCTTGATGCCTCTTGAGCGTAGACTCGATCTTAGATTTTATCCTCTCGAGAATGATGGTTGCCATTAGCTTTGGAAATACGGACAGAATGGTGATTCCACGCCAGCTAATGCAGTACTTAAGATCACCTTTTTTTGGTAGCTTGACGATTGTCCCGTCCTTCCATTCCCTGGGAAAGGTTTCGTTTTTCCAAACAGACTTAAAAAGTGGCAACAAAATACCAGCAGCCAAGTCGGGGTCTGCTTTGAGGAATTCGGAAGGTATGCCATCCAGTCCAGCTGCTTTGTTCTTTAAAAGATGTATCGCGGTTCTTATTTCCGTGCATGTTGGGGGGTCATTATTTATGCTTCTGGTAGATCAACGTATGTCCGGCAGTTGATGATTTGCATTAACATTCTGGTCATCGTTCAGCAATGTACAGAAGTGCTCCTTCCATCTCCACAATTGATTTTCCATTGACCATAAAGGCTACCGTTCGTGTCACGAACAGGATGGTTGGCCTACAAGATCTTTAGTGGTTTTGTACAGCATCCTCGCCTTAACTATTCTTGAAGCTTCCTCAGCGCTTTCTGCAAATTGTATATTCTGGCCCTCCTACCTCGTCTCACACACCTGCGCTACCTTTTGAACTACTCTATACTCATTTCGCAAAACCGTTTTTCGATGAGCATCAGCTTCATTATTTATATTTATTTTGAGTGATCTAGAGAACAACCGTCGTCGGTAACAGGACATCAAGTCGATCACTCAGCCAGCGGATTTGGTGACTTCGCTGGTGTCCGATTGGAGTGTTGGCGATGAGGCTAATGCAGACGACATACACCGAGGGAAGTCCTTCGCCAGCAAAAAAGAAGATAGCAATTACTGCTCAGCAGGCCAATGTTACGCTAGCAAAGCCAACAGCTCAACCTTCTAAACCATCGACGGCTGCAGCTAAACCCGCACAGCCAATCAAATCAGCTTTCCCAGTAAGGGCAGCGGCCAAGGCACCACAGAGAACAATTCAAAAACCAGAGCCTTCCACAGACAAGGATAGAGCTCCAGCGACCTCGACTGCCGGTTCAGCGCCGCCCTTAGCACCAGCGCCAGCATCAAAGAAAGTCATAAATACAGTTCAGCCAAAGAAACTGATTAATGCTGATAAGAAACAGCCAGACCAGCATCCGCTGTCGACATTCAAGCGAACCAGAATCATAAAAAGAAAGACTCAGTTCTCTTATGCCAAGCTGGTGAAACCAAGTACGCCAGTTACCCCAAAGAAGGAAAAGGTTGCTACCTCAATAAAGTTGAAAGAAGACGTCGACGAGGTTTCGAGAGCTGGAACGCCGCCCATCAAGCGACCAGAATCTACAACCCCATCGGTGAATGGAGGCAACAGAAATTAGAATTCGAGGCAGATCGATAGGCTGTTGGGCGATGAGGAAGCCATAAATATGTTGTATTTCTTCGAGACCGAGAAATCCAAGCGCACACCGGACACTGAGACGAACTCATCGAAACTTTCGACCGCTCGTAAAACAACAGTAGCTGCAGCATCACTTTCACCAGTTGAAAAGCCTTTAGTGACGCCGCCAGCAAAAAAACAAACTATTGTTGCGAAAAACCGCAAAACAAAACCAAAAGCATCCGCCTCTTGGGTTTGGGATGTGTACAAACGTAAAAAGCAACAAGACGATAATGCCATGATCATCCGTCGTCGGTCGAACAGTTCGTACTCGAGTTCGGTCAACATCAGAAATGAAGCAAGCATCAAAAACAGCAACACCAACAGCATCAGCAAATGCTTCCATGGCGGCAGCGGGAACACCCAACACCCCAGAAAGTGACGATCAATTTGAGTTTGCCAAGCCCGAGAACAAGTCGTTAAGTTAAAAGTTAAGTGATTTTGGTGAATCCATTTTCAGCCGATATGAAGAGAGCTGCAACAGCCAAGCGAAATGCCAAGAATTCGCCAAACCCGGAAGACGATGCCGATAATTAGGAAGCAAAAGAAGATGTTAAAATTGTAAACATTGGAAATTTTAGACAAGTGACCTTCAATACACATCGCGCTAAGTTAGCAAATACCTTAACTGTTGCGCTGCTCAACGAATTGTGCAGAGTATTGAAAGTCTTGGACGATGACACAGAATGCAATGCTGTATTGATGCTATCAGAAGGTCAAAAACTTGTGTTAGGGAATCGATTTTACCGATCTTACTGTAGGGACGGTAGAAAAGAGAAAAAATGCTGCTGTTTAATAGGCAAGAGCAGTGAAAAACTTCCTTATGACTATGGCTGAATTTAGTAAGCCATTGATAGCATGCGTAAATGGCTCCAACTCTGGCCTGGGAGTAACAATGTTACCTTTGTTCGATGTAGTAATTGGCAGTGAAAAAAGGGACCTATAAAACACCTTATGCTAAAATTGGACAATTACCCGAATTATATTTTATATTCTCGGAAACAACTTAAATTCGTTCAACTTTTAAAACAAAACTTCTGTGGCTATCGGAAAAATTACACTCAACAGAAAAGTCACTAGGCCCTGGTTCTTTAAGGACTGTTGCACCACTTAATTTATTTATAACGAAGACCTAGAAATACCAACCTATAAGTACACAACGCGTGTTTAGTTGCTTTGTTCATAGATTTTAAAGATCACCCAAACTTAGAGCTTTGTTAACCGAATTTAGGAAAGGAACGCGACAATCGATATGAAATATTCCACGCTTGAAGTTTTCAAGGAAAAGTTTGATGACTGCCGCCGTAGGCACCGATTATTTGAATTGAAACTGTATCCATTGCATGTGTAGTCGTAAAAGACAAGCACTTTGAAAAAGCTTAAGATTAAGTTTGGATCTGTTGTTGCCGGAATAACCCCGAGTATATTGGACTAAATTATTAAAATTTAGATTGACCACTGAAAGCACTAACAGCAAAGTCGAAACATGCATTTAAATATAAATTCAGCTTTAAGAAAAAATCCAAAACGAATGTTATACCTTTGTTTTGTTTCAACCTTGTTTTACCCTTTAGCCGCTATATAAAATATAAATACCCGGCTAGTCTCTTTTATCTTTCTACTTACTTGGAAGCAAATTGACAATTTGCCTAAGTTCCTCTTCGAAACCAATTTCAAGAATTCGATCGACTTCATCAATAATCAGGCATTGCAGGTTCTTGTAAAGGAAATCCGGAGAATTCTGCAAGTGATCCAGTAGCCGACCAGGAGTCGCCACAAGAATGTTAACACCTAAGACATGATTCCCAATATGTTAATATTATGTTGGATTAGTAAACATTTAAGTCACTTACCTTTTCCTAACTTCTCACTCTCGACCGAACGATTGGAACCTCCCATTACCAACCCATAGGTATGATGATGATGAGCCATCAATTCTTTGAGTACTCCAAATGTCTGCATAGACAATTCACGGGTTGGTGAGATGATGATGACACCTGTGCCATTTCTTGGCATAAACCTTAACTTGTAAATTAGCTCCACAGCAGGTATAAGAAAAGCTAGGGTCTTTCCTGATCCAGTCTTGGCAGCACCAACTAAATCACGTCCCTCCAACAATGGTGGAATGGATTTGGCTTGAATTTCCGTCATGGAAGTGAAACCCATCTCGGCGATTGCCTTAAGGGATTCATCAGACACCAGGCCTTTGAGAGAAGCAAAGGACAAGTCGTCGGGGTCACGAGTGCTGACGTTGTTTCCGTTGCTTTCTCCATTCTCTTCACCGTTTTCATCGGAAGATTCTTCTTCTTCTGGTTCTTCTTGAACGGTGGGTTTTTCAAGTTTTTTCTTCTTGTTTATAGGCTCTGCTTTTGATGACTTTTTGCTCTTTTCTACTGGTGCCTGGACTTCTTCTTCTGCTGAGGAATCTAGAATGAGAAGGGTGCTTTAAGAAATCTTCCTAAACAAAGCCTTCGGCACAATTTAAACATTTCAATCAGTTTTGAATAAGTAGAATATTTCATAAGTACGCATTCCCTGACTAACTAGGGAAGCTTCTTCAAATTCGCCTTTAAATCATCATCTTTTGATTGAGATATTTCTGGATGAATAATTACGCCTTCTTACCATTTTCCTGGGTAACTTCTTGAACAATTTGTTTCTTCTTCTTTTTTGGAACCTTTTTCACTTGTGGAGCTTCTGAGAAGTCTTCTTCTAATCCTAAAAGTAAAGAAATATTTATTTTCCACGTTTCTCTAAAATTCCTAAATCGTTTTAAACTAAGGACATACCATTCTCATCGTTACCGTTTTGTATTTGTCCCTTTTTAACAGCAAGTTCTTTCTTCATTTTTTCTCGTTTTTTGATTTTCTTCATGAGGATTTTTTCGCGAAGAGACATTTTTAAATGAAATTATTTTATTTTAATAGAATTATTAAAGAAATAAACAATAATTGCAGCGAGAAGATGAAAAAATATTGTGCTGTACGCTCGCACGTGTTGGTTTGGCGGTGTGGTGACAGTTCAAATGACATCTATAGTAATTTGGTTAATAGTGTACTATTTTATACTATGCGATAAGTAGATGGCGTTGAAATCGTATTGAGGAAAAACGTTAATCTATCATTAGTACAGGGTGCTATTTTAAATTATTCAATTGAGTTAATCCAGGAGGCTTTTAAATTTCCATATGTAATTTCAATAAGAAAATTATTTATTTTAAGTGGTGAATTTAACGGAGATTGTTATTGTTCAAATTTATAAGTACGGCGCCAATAATGATCTGATAAATAAGATTACTTCGGAGTTTAGCCATATTTTGGATAGTGGATCTATACCAGAAGGGTTTAATCTTTTCTATCCACAAAAGGAAATCCACAAAACCCAGACAATTATAGTGCAATAAGTTTTTTGAACGCTTTATACAAAATTTTTACGGCGATTTTGCAAAGACGACGTAATTTGTGGATTACACATGATTGTTTATTCAAGCCGGTTTCAGATCTGGTTACTCCAAATATTTGTCCTTAAGAGCCTTGCCGAGAACTTCTTACGAAGCAAAAAGAAACTTTACAGTTTCTTCGAGGATTTTAAGGCAGCGTTTGATGCGGTGGACATGAATGTTCTCTTATACATTTATCCCTTTATGGACTAAGGATGTCCAGGAAATTCGGTAAAGTCCTCAGAAATATATACGATGATGCTAAAGCCGAGGTTTGGAATTTAGAGGAAATCGCTAAATGGTTTCAGACTGAAACAGGCGTCCAGCAGGAGTGTGCACTGCGTCCTCTTCTATTTGCGCTCTTTGTGGATGACCTTACCGACAATTTTGGTCGAGGAGTGAAATTTTTCGCGACAACTATCAAAGCACTATTTTTTGCCGGTGAAATTGTGCTATTTTCCAATTCACCCTAATCACTGCAACTAATGATAAACCAGTTGCATAGGTACAGTGTAACGTGCAATCTTAAGGTCAAATCAAGTAAATCTAAAACAATTCTATTCAAGAACGGAGGTGGAAGAAATAGCTCAAATGAAAGATGGAGCTACGATTTCAACTTGATTGAGTGTGCTTTACAAAGAATCTTAGTATGGAAAGACATCTTAGTGAAAACTTATGAAAGCAAAAAGCGCAATCGGAACTTCCTGGGCAAAGTGTTTCTCAAACAAGAACATACCACATACTAGCAAATTTCAAGTGTTTGAAACAGTTAGGTCTATTATGCTTTAAGCAGCACAGGTTTGGGGTTACAAACAGTGCGAAAGTGTGAAAAAACTTCTAAGATTCTTTATTAAAAGAATATTTCATTCCCCCAACAGAACACTAAATTACATGTTTTTACTGGAAACTGGACTATCTGTGCTTTTTATTCAAACCAAAAAACTAAATATAGACTACATCGTCAAAGTCCTGCAAATCCACAATGAAAGATTACCAAAGAAAACGGCTCTCTATGCAATCAATCAAAGAAGTAGTTAGTACGCAGAATGGCACGAGCTGACCTTGTGGTGTGAAATGTCACTGGATTTGGATTTCGGTAAATTTGATGATTGCATGGTTTAGCTTTATAAATTAATCCCAAGGGTTGATCAAAAACTCCGCAGTCGCTCTATAGAAGAAGCTCAAAATCAACTCATAGGTTAATTTACAAACATCTCTGTTATAACCTTGGCCCAAAATAGCTATTTTAGAGATGAGAACAGTGTGGAGGTAATTTCTATGATGCTGAGACTTCGAGGGGAGCTCCTGCATCTCAACTATATACCGCATAGGGAGGATCGAACCGGGCAATGCAGTTTATGTAACGCAAGTGAAAGAGAAGATGTTTTCACTTCTTAGGAAAATGCCATTTCCTAGTAGAAATTAGGAGAGCCTTCTCTAGATACCTTACCTGACGAAAGAGGAAATGATAAGACTCTTAAATGAGATGACGATGACGTTGGAAAACATCTTTATGTACTGTAAAGTGTCTAAAACTAACAGGGACAGAATAATCTGCGAAAGTTTCTTTATTTTGATTTTAAATTATACGTATATACAGTGGTGGACATGAATTTAGCACATTGAAAATAGTACAAGTATTTTTCTACTTTAAATTCTTTATTACTTGCAAGTAACGGTTATTTTTATGTTGGTACTATGACTACCTTATATGGTAATAAAAATGTGTAAATGATTGAAAAGTCAAATACCGTTTTGCGAAAAATAAAGATTGTTTGGGATTTGCGTTGTTTTTAGCTGGACATAAATTTAGCCCGTTTTGTAATCAAAGAGTGTATTTTTAATTTTTGTATTTTTTTTAAAGAAAATAATAATTGTTGAGGTAATTTAATATTCCTTTAATGATCTATATTTAAAAAAATTAATTAGTCATGGCAAAAGGAAAATGATGCTCAAAGGAAAAAAGAAGTCTGATCTTGAAAATGAAGTCAAAAGGGCGGAGGGTAATAGACATTTCTAGGTTGTTTGAATACTCCAGGAAGCTGGTTTATAATGCCCTTCGTCATTTCAAGAAGTTTGGAGTGATTAAAACGTTAAACAAAACCCCCGGGCCAGAAAGAACTACAAATGAAGATAAAATTATTTATAGGTTATCGACCCACATTTATTTACCATATTCGATTCGTCCCACACAATAAACTTCGTTTCTTTAAGCATTTTAGCTTGTGAGCTTTGTTTCGAGATACTACACAATGGACGCTCTTGACTTTGCAAATCTAAAGGCAATTTAAAAGTTGCTCGAGCGGGTTTCCATTCTGTAGTAATGTTGCAGCAATCCCAGATGATGCTACTGCTAAGCAATTCTTCCTTGCATTCTAAATTTAGCAAGCAAAAGATTGATCAAGAACATTTTACCAGTCTCGCCAGGTGCATCAAGAAAGAACATTTTACCACTGTTATGCATTACGTTGTCTATTATAGTGTTGTATGCAAGTCGCTGGTCGTCGGTTAATTTTTGTCCATTTTCTTAAACAAAATTTGAAAGTTGGTTGGTATCATACGTCGTTTCTGGAAGATAATCCCTGTCCTGAAGAAATTGTCTGTCACGTTCTTCAATCCGTGTAGAAGATTCCATATCAAAGTCTAACATCATTTTTAGAAGTTGATCTTCAACCAATATTAACGCCTCATTCAAAATTTGTAGCGTGATTGCTAATTCCCGGTTGTTCAAATTTTGCCTGTGTTGTTGCAATATGTCAGAAGCCATATATTCTTTGCATTTATTTTATAATTCATTCAAATTTGATATATGACAACAAATTATCATGGTTACAAAAAGTTCGCGTTATGTGATGCAGAGCGAAAAAGAGCTGCTTCTGTTAAAGTATCGTCCCAATGTTTAGAGACCTGGTGGTTCTTTAGGCTATTTGAATGCACTACAGAAATTGCACTTGGTATTCATATTTCCTATCGAAACGTGAGATCAGTGATATTTGGATTATTGAACAAATTATTGACTTACATAATCGGACTTTATTTATGACTGAAATCTGCTCCGTGATATCCTCTTTCACTTAAAAAAAAAACTGCATGACAATTGGATAAGAAGTTTCGAAGCTAAACCGTAATAAAGATTTCCTCTTTTGCTTGATTTCAGTTTTATAAATGTACTAGCGGACCCGACAGATTTCGTCCTGTCATAAAGATTTGTAAAGTGGCAGTTGTTGTTCCTACTTATTTTATAGTCGAGTTTAAAAATTCCGATGGATAATTGACTACATCATCTTGGTTAGTAGCCGAATCAACTGATTTATATATCCTCGGTTCGCCTGTAATTTGTTCTTGAATTTTAAAATTCAATTCATTTATATCAATTTTTGTTTGCAGCCAATTTAGCTCATTCGCTCAACCAATCATGGTTTCTGTACATTTGAGAAACATCTGGAAACACCTTCTGAATAAGTTCATCTTTTGATTGCGTTAACTGACAAAAAGTTTTAGGAAAGTTAATGTAGCCAGTCAACATGCCTATAAGAAATTTGCCATTACCAATGTCAATGAGTTGTTTAGAGAATATGTTTCCAGGCACGCACGCATATTCTTACTTTCATAAATGAAGCACTTCGACATGTTTCCACAAATTGGATTACTTTAGACATGGGGTGTATTCATAAACGTCGGCCTAACTAAGAACTGCGTTATCTGCATTCATAAATTCAGATTTTCGATCGAACTAACCTAGTCGAACTGCAGTAACTACCGTTCATAAACGTCACACTGTCGTCAGCGTTGGGCAGATTGTGCAGCTGAATTTGT
The DNA here is from genome assembly GCF_945859685.1 of Eupeodes corollae. Taxonomy (NCBI): domain Eukaryota; kingdom Metazoa; phylum Arthropoda; class Insecta; order Diptera; family Syrphidae; genus Eupeodes; species Eupeodes corollae. The sequence goes on from NC_079147.1 coordinate 52,158,620, forward strand.
CTGGCTGCAGAAAGAGCGGAAATTATTAAAATAATTTGTACAACCACAAGAAGGACGAAGCGGCACTGACTCGTAAAGAATTTAAGTAATGGCAAATAGTTTGTTCAAATGGTAGACATGTGCATTCAAGAGGACACAAGCGTCCATAGGTTTTTTCTTAAAACCAACCTCTGTCTATCAACTCCTACTCTCACCTCCACGTGGTGAACATCGGGTGCCTAGTACCTCAACTGGAGATTGGGTTCCAACCCCAGTGGAAAGTTGTTGGGGGCAGCAAACGAGAGAGGTGGGGAGAGGTGTTTCCACTAAGGCACCTCTCCTTATCCAGACGGCAGCGGAGGAATTCCCGAGATGGAATCAACGGTGGGGTCTACAGTTCCAGTAAGGTTGAACTACTTAGTGAACACCTTATAGGGCTTCTTCGACTTATTCGGAGCCCAGGCCTGTAAGGAGCGGTTTTATCCGGCTCCCCATCCTTGGAGTTATACTTAGGATCTGGCCCTCCAGGTTGGAGGTTGTGCGTCGGGGTGACTTCCTGGCCACGTAAAAGCTTTCAAAGTTGCGAAGCACCAACAAGCCTCGGATACGGACGGATTTACTGTTGACAACCAACGCAAACGAATAAAGGACAACGAACTTCGGATATGCACGTGGAATGTTAGGTCCCTTAACAGACCACGTGCGGCCGAAGAATTAGCGGAGGCCCTAGAACGATATAAAGCAGATATCACCGCCATCCAGGAAATACGATGGGATGGGCCGGGCAAAAAGAGGATGAAAAACTGCGATATTTACTATGGTGACTGCTACCACGAAAACCAACAGCGCTTATTTGGATGCGGATTCGTCATTGGAGCCAGACTTAGGCAAGAAGTCTTGAGCTATAGGTGCATCAATGAGCGCCTCATGACCATACGCATCAAGGCTAAATTCGGCAACATTAGCCTGATATGCGCGCACGCCCCCACAGAAGAGAAAGACGACAACACCAAAGATATGTTCTTCGAGCTCTTAGACAAAACATATGAGCAGTGCCCTAGCTACGATATTAAAATAGTCCTGGGCGATTTTAATGCCAAGCTAGGAAGGGAAGACATCTTTGGTGGAATAATCGGGAAAAACAGCCTGCACGACAACACTTCCGATAATGGATTCAGGCTCATAGATTTTGCTGCGGGGCGAAACGTCATGGTAGCCAGTACGCGTTTTCCACACCTCAACATCCACAAAGGAACTTGGACTTCTCCAGATCAATCTACCGTCAACCAGATTGACCATATTGCGATCGACGCCAGACACGCTTCCAGCATTATGGATGTACGAACTTTCCGAGGAGCTAACATCGACTCGGACCACTACCTCGTTGTAGCCAGGGTAGCACTTCGGATTTCCAGACCCAAGGCAAAACAGGGAGGTGCTGGGAGAAGATACAACGTCGAACGGCTACAATCGCCAGAGATCGCCAAATCCTTTTCCGACCGAGTGACAAGTAACCTCTCTCGAAGTTCTCTGCCGCCAACACAATGTATCGAAAACCAGTGGCAACATTGCCAAGATGCTATCAGAGAAGCCGCCTCTGATGTGCTGGGTTTCAAACAGCCACCAACAAGGAACCCCTGGTTTGATGAGGAATGTCGGCAGGCAAATGCAGCCAAACAAGAGGCACGCAAAGCGGCGCTGCATAAAAGGACGAGAGCTGCTCGTGAGCTCTATGAGCAGAAGAGGCGAGAGGAACGCCGACTTTTCAGAAGGAAAAAGAGAGGGCATGAGAAGCGTGCGGTCGAAGATATTGAGAGGTATAAAAGCAGGAATGAGGTTCGAAAGTTTTATGAACAGGTGAAACGAAATTCACAGGTACATAAACCTAGAACCGAAGGCTGCAAAGACGAAAGTGGAAACATCATAGTGGAACCGCAGTCAATGCTGAGGATATGGAAGGACCACTTCTGCAGACTGTATAACGGCGACGAAAAACTGAATCCCGCTGTCAGGCAGGATGACCCATTTGATATAGACGACGAAAGCCAACAATCCCGTCCTCCCGACTTAGACGAAGTAAAGATTGCCATATCTAAGTTGAAGTCTAATAAAGCCGCTGGAGCAGATGGCTTGAATGCCGAGCTCTTTAAAGCAGCTGGAGATAAGTTGGTTAGGAGCATGCACCATCTTATCTGTAAGATATGGTCGGAAGAAAACATGCCCGATGAATGGAACCTCAGTATTGTTTGCCCGATCCTGAAAAAAGGAGACCCTCTAAACTGCACCAACTATAGAGGAATAAGTCTACTTAACATCGCCTATAAAATCTTATCTGCCATAATATGTGAACGTCTAAAGCCCATCGTCAACAACCTGATAGGTCCTTATCAGTGTGGTTTTAGACCAGGAAAGTCCACAGTTGATCAAATATTCACATTACGGCAGATCCTGGAAAAAACTCAAGAGCACCAAATCGACACCCACCATCTTTTCATCGATTTCAAGGCCGCATATGACAGCATCTACAGGGACGAGCTGTATAGAGCCATGTCTAGTTTTGGCATCCCTGCCAAACTCGTCCGTTTGTGCAGGATGACCATGGAGAATTCACGCTGCTCCATAAAGGTTGGAAACAACTTAACAGAACCTTTTGATGTCAAAAAAGGTTTTAGACAAGGTGATGCGCTGTCATGCGATTTTTTTAACATCGTGTTTGAAAGAATAGTGCAGAGCTCACACGTCAACACTAGAGGCACTATCTTTCAAAAGTCTGTCCAATTACTGGCATATGCTGATGACATTGACATAATCGGAAGAACTCAGCGTGATGTCAATGGGGCTTTTGTGAGTATTGAGGCAGAGGCGGCAAAAATGGGTTTAACGGTTAATGAGGGCAAAACAAAGTACATGCTGTCGTCTAGAAAGGACATACAACACCGACGTTTTGGACAAAACGTCACAATCGACAGACGTACCTTTGAGGTAGTCAAGGACTTCGTCTACCTAGGCTCCGCTGTAAACGCAGAAAACAACACCAGCGCTGAGATCAAACGCAGAATAACTCTTGCTAACCGCTGTTTCTTTGGACTAAGAAAGCAATTGAGTAGTAATGTCCTCTCTCGAGGGACCAAAGTGTTGCTATATAAGACCCTTATCATCCCCGTCCTGCTATACGGTGCAGAAGCATGGACCATGACAAAAGCGGATGAAAGCACCTTGGGTCGCTTCGAGAGAAAAGTTCTTCGTGTGATCTACGGTCCCGTATGCATCGAAGGGGAGTGGAGGAGAAGATGGAACGACGAACTGTACGGGCTGTACAGCGACGTAGACTTAGCAAGAAGAGTAAAAGTCCAACGACTAAGATGGCTGGGTCACGTAGAGCGCATGGAAACCAATGCTCCGGCCCGGAAAGTCTTCGAATCCGCACCCACAGGACAGCGCAGTAGAGGAAGGCCGCGGATCAGGTGGCGCGCACAAGTGGAAGGTGACCTCACCCAACTTGGAGCGCGAAACTGGAGACATCTAGCTAGGGACCGAGCTAGATGGAGAAGTTTGTTGGGTGAGGCCCTAGTTCACACAGGACTGTAGCGCCACCTTAAGTAAGTAAGTAAATAGTTTGTTAATTTTTTGGTAAAAATAATTTAAATTATTGTTTTTAAAGTTTCAACAAAATTTGTTTGGCAGCCATTTTTCTCCGACGTTTATGAACTCTGTTAACATACAAATCGGACTAAGTCAGACCTTTTTGTTTACTGCAGACATTCTGCATTTGGAGTGCGTTCAAAATGCATCAGAAAAGAAATGCGATTGTACTAACGCAGCTTTTCTGCGTTTATGATTGATCTCATCAGCTGGCGTTGATCGTGGAATCACTGGTAATGTTTGACGAAAATGTCCTGCTAATGAATTATTGCACCAGCAAATATGATATTATTGCTTCGTAGATCTTTTAAGGTTCTGTCTAAAGAATCCAAAGATTTTGTATGTGCAGGCTCTTCAAAATGTTGCAGGTTTCAGTTTCATCGCTTTGCATATTTAATGGCAATTTAAGTGCTGCATGGGCTGTTTCGACCACCTTCAAGAAAAGTTGCTGCGATTTCCGACGAAGCGAGTGTAAGTTCAATTTTATTTTGTGAGGGAATTGCTGCTAATATTATTGAAATCAAAAAACTTTTGAATTAACAGTTTGTTTAAAATTATCAAGCACATGTCCTCAATTGATATCAATGCTTTATTGTAAATTTCTTCACTGACTTGTATATTTGGATTTCCCATTCTACTTAAACAAAAATTTATTTTTGTACAAAACACTATAAAATAATATAGATAAGCAATATCTATATTAAACTGTTCAAACTTAATTAATATTTGATCGTTAAAATTATGTTTTTAGTTGTAACTTATATCTATAAATAAACATATTAACTTATGTAGGTGATAGAACATTTTGTTCGATAAAATAATTATGAATAACTGCTATAATACATACCTTGAAAGTTGGCCTGAAATTTTCATTTGTTGCCCCAAATGAAGTCATTTGAAATCAATTGTTATAGTGTTGGATATGTGTCAAAAAGTGTATGGAATCTGTTCCTATTCCGCAACGCAATCCATTACCTTTGTTTTGGTATATCAATGCCTTACAATGTGAGCAAACCGAGTTCATAAAACCAATAACAACACATTGGTAATTACTGTAGTCAATTGACACATCGTAACTGAAAGAAGCTCGATATGACTTGAAGTCAAATTCTTTAAGCCGACTACGTTTAAGTTAGAAAATATTTGTATGGGATAAAGAAAAGGACTGTTTTTATGGTTTTTCCGGCAATTATTCGATTTTTTCTCGGCGTAAAAGCCATCCTTGAACTTCAACGAAAATTTAAAAAAAGAATTGGCCAAATTGGTAGAGGCGTTGTTGAGTTATGCGGTAACCAACACATTTTGCGATTCATTTTTATATATAAGATATAGATTTCAGGAATATTCTCAGAAATTCACAGTCAACTAGCTGAGGCTTGGACCTTGTCAAAGGAAGGCGAGAACGTCTAAGGATGCTACGAAAGAAAAATACTCTTGGGGTGACTTTGGGTCCCGTCTGCATAGATGGAGAGTAAAGCAGAGACCATGGGCTCTACAGCGACACTGGTCTAGTGAAAGTAATAAAGCCCTACGACTTATGTAGTTATCTGACGGAAAGGTCTTCGAATCAAATCCCGAGGGACAGCGCATAAATCTTCAACCGAATTGGGTTGCAAAACTGGAAACTTTATGTTTCTGGCTAAAGGGAGCCCGATATATTAGCATAAAATTAATAAAAACACTTGTAAATATTTTTTTAAATAAGTTTTTAATATGTATTTTTTTACACAAAAAAAGAGAACAACAATTATTATACACTAAAATATTAATCTAACTATACATTTCTTTTGTTTTTTCTTTTTATCTTCAATTCAATATAATGCAATCATTCGCTTGTTTATTTATTCTTTTTTTTTCTAAACAGTCACTTAAAAATAATTTAATTGTATACAAAAAATAAAACAAATTACTAAAAAAAAACCTATAGATTTGTTAATAAAATTTCTTTTATTTTCAATTTATATATAATTAGAGAAAAAATCTTATCATGACAATAAAATAAAATAACTAAATTTACTCGCAATTAAAACTTAGATTTTTGTTTAGTTTAAAAATAAAATGACGACGAGAAAATGTTTTCTCTTTTCTTCTACCTACAGTTATAATTTTCTCTTGATATATTTAAGTTAATAATAATATTATTAAGGACTAAATAAAAAAATTAAATTAAAATATTTGTATACATAAAAGAAAAATTAAAATAAAATAAAAAACACTATTTACATTGTTATTTAAATAAAAATAAAATAAAAAATAATATTAATAAGAATTTTGAATTAATAATAAATGAAAAGTTTTAATAATAAATGTATGTATGTATGTATGTATGTAAAAATGTATGTTTTTTTTTAATTAGTTGAGTAATTTATATTTTGTGGCATTTTGATGATACTTTTGTTTTTGATTTTTCAAAGAAATTCGATATGTTTTAGTTTTGCTTATGATTTGTTTTACATTATTTTTTTTTTTTCTAATATGTGTAAGTTAGGACATGCAAGTTGATCAAAACCTTATAAGACCAGCTTATAGGATTGGTAGATATGATTTTATGTTTTATTGAGGTTTTTTTTTTAAAAAATGTTTAAGGCCACATGTTACAATAGTACAGTACGGTATTTATTATGATTGTTTATTATTGAGACAAAATGTTTATTGTTTTTTTTTTTATTTGGCAAAAGTTAGACTTTAAAAGTTATTTTATGTTGGTGTTTGACTTAATTCATTGGGGTGCTAATCCAGCCAGCTGGATATTTTTGTGTAGTGTTCCTTTTTTTTGGTTACAGTTTAAGGAAAATTTGTTTAACAAGAAATTATAAATTAAATACATAAATTTCGTTCAAACTTTTCTACTGTTAATACAGTTTTGTTTTTACTGAGCACCGTTTTTAAATAAATGACAAATGATGTTGATGTTGTTGTTTTTTTTTTAATTGAAGTTGAATTTTTAATAAATTTGATATGAATAATCTTTTTATCAATTGCCTGCATAACCATAAGCTCTGATAAAACTAGGGAGTTAAAAGTCGTTCTTTTTTTCTTCACTTAACCCGATACCTTTCCTAACAAGTTCTATCCAATGAATGTTTAACATTTTTCTGATTTATGTTTTAAGGACTAAGATCATCCTAGAATCTTTGAGAAATTGATTTGTTTAAATGATGAAGATTGTTGGGATTAGTTCACACAGGACTGTACTGCTACCAAAAGTCAGTAAGAAGATTAAGCAAGGACAAAACCTTTAAGTTTTTCCATTTTCGAATCTGGTATTGCAAAATAAGTTTATCTCAATACTCCATTTCTTAGCTTGGCCGGACTCATAAATGAGACAATTTTCAGCAGATTTACTTGTATTTTTAAATATATCTTGGAAAATACAATCTCTTTGGATGACTTTTATACATTGAAAAGTTTAGTTATCAACAATACAATTTTGAATTAAAAAATTCGGCCCTTATAAGCAAAGATCTTACGTTCACGTTCATCAAAATGATATTTGAAATCCATTTTCTGGAAAACTTTCTTTATTGCTCTTCCATTATTTAGGATATATTGGCATTCAATAAAGACCATACCTAACTAACTATATAAATCCAAGAATTCGAAATTATTACACAGATATTTAAATCCAGAACTCCAATTTTTGAGTTATGAGGTTTGATTTTATGTACTCATAAGAACGCAAAAATCATACGTACTTCTATAGAAGTTATTACATATAATCAAGATAAAAGGATTTGGATCTTTATGATAAACAAAAATGTTGAAGCTGTGAGTCCGACCAAGTTCCTTAAAGAAGAGAAATAAATTAATTAATTCCTTTAATTTACTTATTAAAGCATTTACGTTTCTGAAGCTTCGATTTACTTTTTAGTATCTGTGATAAGAAATACCGAGAAAGTTCTTACGGTGGCTTACCCCTTTAATGAGCTATAGAATAAAGAAGATTGAGTATTCAGTCGTATAAAATTGAAGTTAATTTTTTTTAAATGAATTATCTGTTCCAAAAACATTTTAATGTTTTTCCCAAATTTGTATCTATTCTAGCTAATAGAGCAAAAACATAAATTAAGGCTTTTTTTCAAAAATCGACTAGCATTTTATGTAAAACTTTTATAAAACCTAAGCTTCGTCAACTAAAGAGAACTTGAAATAGGTTTTAATATTAACTTTCATCAAATGCAACTATTATCAACAAGGTTCTAGAAGTTGAATTTATTTTAAAAGTTCTACATTTTGATCGTCTTATAATATGTTTTTCAATAGTCTTATTTCATTTTCTATAATTTACAGTTAGTCCAGTCATTTTAGCTATTTTAAACCGAAAATCAGTTTTTCGCAAATATCTCGCGATCTATTGCTTCGTGCCCGTGAATGCCTCAAATGACCTCCACTTGTTGGTAGATGTTTTCTATTGGAACCCTTATATCTGCTATTGCCTGTTGTTTGAGTGTGACGTTATTTTAGTAGTATTGCTCTTGAACAGTTTTCATAATGAGTTATACATGTTTTGTATGCAAAGAAGTGTTATCGGATGGTAATGTAGTAAAAGTTCGGCGTGGTCTTTAGACATTAAAAAATGCTAGTATACCTAGAGGTGATGGTAGTATTGAAAATTTAGATATTGTGACTTTTATAAATGTTCAAAACAATTGTCATAAAAATTATACGAACACGGCTGTAGTATAGCAGCTTTTAAAAGACCCTAAGAAGAACCGAATACATCAATATCTACACGTAAGAAAAGAATCAGCTCTTTTGGTCTCAAAAAATTATGTTTGTTTTGTGGAGGAAAAGCGAGTGAGGTAATTAAGAAAAAAAAAAATACAGACGCGTTATTAGAGAAGTGAGTACTCTTACTTTAAAGACACAGTATTAAGAGCTGCAAAGGCGCGTGGTGATAAATATGGAAGAAGTGTAAAGGAGCGTGTGAATTTTGAGTATGACTTAGCATCTGTCGGAGCCAAGTATCATGATAAATGTTTCTCAAATTTTGTATTAGTCTGTGGAAAGGGTGACACAGGCTTCCCATTAGATGAAAATATTAGAATTGCCTTGGAAAATGTTTTTCATTACATAGAAAATAATGGCGATTGTCAATTGGCTGAGTTAAAAAATATAATGAAAGATTACGTTCCAGATGATAAACTCTATATAGGAATAATATTGTAATTACCACGAAAAGTAAATCATTAACAATTATTTGCTTTGGAGATACTGCAAGCAATATTTTAAAAAATTCGTGGTACAAAATAAAAAAACAAAATCATTGTGATGAACGTCTTCGAATTGTAGAAGCTGCTGCATCAATAATTAAAGAAGATATTCGTTTTGTTAAAATTATTCATGACTCATATCCACCACCAAAAAAAAGAAAAAAACAATGTTGAAACAAAAATATACTCGACTGAGAGCCTCAACAAATGTCTACATTGCAAGAAAAATACTCTGTTTCTACATGCCATGACCGAATGTCATACTTCAGCACTTTTTGGAAAAGGAAAATTGAAAATGAAATGACGATGTTTGAAAAAAGACCCGATTTAACCAATTCTACAGAAATATTCCAACAAGAAAATTGCTCTCGAGATGTCATGGTCAATGCTGGGACATATTTTCCACTAGCAATGCACGGTGCTCCAAAAACAGAACTTTCGATAGATAATTACAGAGCAGCTGTAAAATTTCCACTATTACCTACTTCTTCAGCAGTTTAACAGCATATCTATCGAGGGTATTATCAAATACAAACTTGGCTAGGAAGAGAAATTGAACCAGAACAGTGGGGTTGGGAGTTATAAAATAATATACTGCAACCAATAACAACATTATTACCACCAGCACCCTATAATCTTATAAACACAATCTTCTGTAATTGTACAAAACGTTCCAGTCATGCTTAAACGCAGTGATAAAAATGATGAATATGTTAATTTAAATTATATAATAAACTTATTTTTTCAGTATTCAAATGAAAAATTATGAACTCGTAAATAAAATAAGCCATTTATTACATATTATGGATTATGCCTACGGGGAAAACCATGTAGAAAGAACCCTTTTAAGGTGGTGAGGAAACGAGTGCATCGTAATAATATAGTCACAGTTAATTCTACAGAAAAAAACATGAGACATAGATCGCGAGATATTTGCGAAAAACTGATTTTCGTGACCTTTATAACTTTTTTAGCCGGCACGATATCAATGTCGATTTCTCACATCTTCATTACAATGTCGTAATAAAGGTGTATACAAAATATTAGCTCACTTGGAATTTTTCCGCAGATAAAACCTAAAATGACTGGACTAAGTGGCTTCAACGACTTATAAGGCACATGAAACATACATTTTCGCAATGCGATTTTTCCAAGAAACATTTTTATATAAACTCAATTAATTTTGAAAAAAAAAAATACATTTCAAAGCCATTAAACAGCAAATTAATATTAAAAATAACTCCATAATGTAACACCTCGCACATAATCGCATATTAAATATTTACTACTTCGTAACGTATTCGATTTAATGGCTTCACCAAGGCGACAAATTTTTAGCATACCTCAGGGCTTATACTGAATATTTCTAAAGTTCCTTTAAGCAAGTCAACGATAGACTCGATCTTTCTGTATAAGATGTGTTCGATGTTTTGGTAAAAGATGAAATTGCCTTGAGTTCTGACACTGACCAAATGTTGCTTCAAAATAAAGCCATTTGAACTTTTAGAATTTATAAGTTACCAGAACTTTCAACACACCCTCACACACCCATGATCGATCCGAAAAAAAATGTTGAGATTCCGAAGATATAAAGAGGAAACTAGCTCCTCGTCTTACTTCTCCAGAATCTTTGCTTGTCCTTTTCTGCTCAACTTTTGTATATATCCTATTTTCGTGTTTAATTCGAAAAATTTCTTCATAAACTGTAAAAAGGGCTTCGTTGTACAATTTTGTATATTTTTCGTACTGATTTACCGTCCAGGCTATGCATTAAACATATTTTCGAAATTCCACAGACGCTTGTTTTATTATTGGTGCTATTTTTACGTAGAACAGAAAATATTAGATTTTCTTACAAGTGAATATTTATCAGAAGTACAGCATGGTTTTGTATCCGGTTGATCATCTGTTACTAATTTAACTTATTTCACAACAAAGATTTCAAGTGGACGCTGTATACACTGACTTTAGTAAGACCTTTGATTTTGTGAACCACCAAACTGAAAAAACTTGAGATTTTTGGTTTTCATTCTCACTTTCTTCGTTGGTGATCGTCATATTTATCTTGTAGAACACAACAAGTTAGGATTGGAGATACATACTCAAAGGAAATTCAGTGTACTTCAGGTGTCCCGCAAGGTAGCCACCTAGGTCCGCTTCTTTTCATAATGTTCATTAACGATATTTTCTCGGTCTTTATTTATTGTCAATGCTTATTATATGCGGACGATCTGAAAATATTTTCAAAAGTTACGAGCTTGGACGATTTTCAACTTATGCAATCTGACATTGATTCTTTATCAAATTGGTGTCACATCAATAGCCTTAAATTGAATATCAAAAAGTGTAAGTGTAACACGATTTCTTTTTCCATAAAATCTCATATTTTGTTATTCAACTATGCAATTATTAAAGACTTAGGAGTTATTCTTGATACCCAACTGCCTTTTAAATGCCATTTCGATTATTATATTCATAAAACAAAATGGAAAAGACTTGTTATTATCCTTGTATATATCTCTCGTCAGATCAATTTTGGAATGCGCAGATGTTATTTGGAGTCATTCATTCAGATCGGATTGAAAAAATTCAAAGACGATTTACAAAATATATATTTAAGAAAATTTGTTGGAACTTTAGTCCTAGTTATGAGGCTAGATACCAATTACTTGGAATAAAGTCGTTACAATCAAGAAGAAAAATTCATAGTGAAATGCTTATGAGAGACTAACAATGCTACCATTTTTAATGTCCATCTCTTCTTGCCTTGGTACGAATCTATGTTCCCGCTAGGTCTAAGAGAGCTAGAGACTTCTTATTCCAAAGAATTCATATGACAAAAATTATGGTAGTAATGAAAATTTATCAAAAATTTATAAATCTATTGTATATTTCAATGAAGTGTCTTCAAATATTGACTTTTTTAATTTTAATCGTAATAAATTTAAAACTGAAGTGTTATATTCATTCACTTTTAAATTTGCTCTTGGAGTGCTTATACCTGTTAGCTGTAATATTGGTTGTAGATAAAATAAATAAAAACAGAAAATAGCTTTAAATGTAAAAGTTTTCCATAATATGACGTTAAAACTAATATTGCCACATGCCTGGAAAAGTAAAGTCACTACAGTCTAAAAACAGCGAACATTAGATTATGAGTGAATAGTTATTTTGTATTTAATTGTTCATTAATATCTCAAAATTTTGTATTTGCAATAAATTTGAGTTTAAATATGTTATAAAATGATAAATGATTGTTAAAGAATTTTCATTGCGAAAATTTTCACTTCATGACTGCGACTATTCCATTCAAATCAAAGTCGATTAAATTCCAAACAGAAAACAAGATACATTAAAATAAAGAAAAATATGGTTAGCCAAACCAAAAAGATATACAAGAAGAAAAAGCCACAAAACTCAAGAACTTATTGAAACTGATTCCCTGGATTAACCTGAGAACAAAATCTATACTCAAAAAAATTACTGCATTTCGACTCTCAACTTTAAAAATCTTCCTATAAAATGAATATCAAATATAATACTTTTTAAAACGCATTCAAAACATTTCTATTCTGTTATTCCCACCCACATGATTTTTCTATTTAATATTATGTTTTCTTTTTTTTTAAATATTTATCTATAATTTTCGAAAATCTAATTTGATTGTAATATTTTTTTCAAATAAACAAAATAAAATATTTGCGGTGGATTTTGGATTTGGCCTTTCACGAGAAATTTTGTCCTAATAACAAAAGTTTTGCAATTTATTGCTAAAAAAGGAGGAGCAAGCAGACAAGGAAGAACTTAAAATAAAAATAATTTATTAGTAAAGTTTTGGTTAGGGATGAAAAAAAGAAAGAAAGAAGAAAGGTCTGTAAGAAAAGAACAAATAAAAACATTTGTTTGTTTTTGTTTTCTTTTGTTGAATATAAACTAAACTTTCGTCGCCCTATTTGTGGTTGATTTGTTGTTACTTTTTTCTCTCACTTTTATACATATACCGGTGCTTGATCGTCCATCATGTCCGGATTGAGCTTATCATCGAAAAATCTCCTAAATGTGAATTCAAAGAATCCATGATACGGCTTACCCGTATCGTCCAAATCATCCATACTCAAATTTGACTCATTAGCTGAGCGCAGTTTATCCGGGTCAATAGGATCAAAGTTGGACGTATCCGTGGGGTGCTCAATCTTTGGAATATATGGGGCTATTTGTTTGCGCATGTCTGCAAAATCGACACCTTTGAAGAAGTCGTGTGCCTTCACTTCGTCAGCCTTCTTGCCCAGCCGTTTGTCGGCTGATGAACACAATCGGCATATTAGATCGCTACCTTCGCGGCTTAACTTTGCCTGTGGTGGGATGTGTAAAGTTTTTTCCCAGTTTATAACCTACAAACCAATACAATTTTGAGATCCTATTTTATTTCACCAAAGATATGAATTTATACCTTTTGTTGTGTCTCAACTGGTGTATTTGCTAAGAATGGGGGTTGGCCGACTAACATCTCATAGAGAATAACACCGACGCTCCACCAATCACATAGTTGCGTATAACCACTGCGCTCGAGTACTTCAGGTGCAATGTAATTTGGTGTACCAACTAATGAATGGGCTAGAACACGTTGATGATCCCGCATTCGTCTCCTAAAAGAAACAAAACAAAAAATGTAATTAATATAAAATTTTAACACATCATTCAATTTCTCAAGATTTACCTTTCCAGCACAGTTGGTCGGGTACCATTTTCCATCATATCTTCCCATGGTTCCATTGAGTCTTGCCGTGAGTGATTACCTTTGAATTGAACGTAAATTCTATCAACTTAAAAATCTTGTTAAAAAATGTTGAAAATTTACCATTTTCTTGGTAATATTTTGAATTATGAGTCCACCTAAAGCCCGTACATAACCCAAAATCGGTTAATTTAATATGACCATCTCTGTCGATCAGAATATTATCTGGTTTAATGTCCCTGAGAAGAAATACATTTTTAATTTTATTTGATTTATGTGGAAACAATGTTTAATGTTACCTATGAATGAAACCCATTTTATGGACACTTTCAACGGCACATGTTAGTTCAGCTATGTAGAACCTAGCCAGAGGTTCTTCAAAAACTCCTTTTTTAATAAGTAACGACATCAGATCCCCACCTATAATGGAAACAAATGAATTAGAAACTTTGAAAGAGTCGTTTTATTAATGACAATAAAATTGAACTTTTTCTATGAATTTTTATACCCTTTATTATAATGTGCTTATCTAAATTCATGAAGAAGTTTGTTATTTATCCAAATCTATAATCCCTATATTCATATTCAATGTAAATATTTATGGTAGGTTAGGAAGTAGAAATGACAGTCACGACTAGCTCTTGCTTCGCAACTTAATTAGCGCTGGAGGGCTCTGTTTTGAATCTATAAACTGTTAAGACCTGTAGATGTGAGATTATAATATGTAATACCGAATTGATATAATTCTATCTAAGCGAGTTAAAGGGCCCAGGTCTCGTACATTAGAAGAAAATTGCATCCAATGATTTGAAGGTCTCTGCAGATAAGCTTGAAGGTCCTAACGATTGTACGAAATGGAAATGGTAAATGGGTATGCTTTTTCGTGCATATGATCTCAAGGGGAACGTTTCCGGAGAGAAAAATGTCCTACAGTCACACCAACATTAAAAGCGGAAGAAAAGAGAGAAAAAAGCAATTGGTTGAAGCAAGATGCAAAAGCTGCTGGCTTGATTGATGCATCGCTTAGCGCACCGATCGCAGAACTTGTCTTAACATGTGAATATTCCAAGGACATTTGGGATAAATTATGCGCTCGTTTCGAAAGAAGCAGCATCCAAAGGCTTAACATGTTAATAGACAATTTCTTCCCAGCAAGAAAAGAAGAACAAGAGGACATACTCGTAAGTGCACACATTGTGAAATTTCAAAAGCTATTTGTGATGAACTAGCCAAGCATAAGGAAAATATCCTCTCTGAACGGATTCTTAATGGCAGAATCATGTCAAAGCTTGGTAAGGCATTTGACAATTTTAGAGACTTGTGGGATACGATTCCTGCTGAAAAACAAATCCTGAACTTATTAATCGAAAAGCTATGCACCATCGAAACAAGAGAAACGAAGAAAATATCAAGAGTGATGGTTTTGCTTTTTTTGCAAGAGGAAATTTTAAGAAAAAGAGGAAGCAACTAGAAAATGCAAATAGTAAACTGGAACGTGCTAAGATGAAATTTAAATGCAATAAGTGCAAAAAAACTCGGGCAATGGGCTCCAGAATGTCCGCAGAAGCGACCTGCTTTGATGGCGTTCTCTTTAAATGCAACAAAAGGACATTTTTTTGAGACAAAATTTATGGTATTGTGACAGTGGTGCTTCAACACATATTATACCAAACAAATCGCACTTTGAAACGTTCATGCGATTCGATACAAGTTGAGAAACCATCAGAGCTTGTGGAGGTATACATTTCAAAGGCTTCAAAAAGTCTTCAAGTATATCACGAAAGATTTGCCAATATGAATATTAGTTTTCGCGAAAGTGTTAAAGAGTTATGTGATAGATGTGCAGCTGGTAAAATGCATCGACTTCCTTTCAAGTCCAGAAGTGATCGACCAATTACTGTTGGTGAGTTATTCCATGCAGATGTTCTTGGCCCGATTGAAACAATATCAGTAGGAGGATCCCGATACTATATTTGTTTCAAAGATGATTTCAGCAATTTTCGTAGGCTTTCCTTTTTGAGCACAAGAGCGAGGTATGTAAATCACTTGAAACATTCTTGAATGAAGCCAAAACTAACGGACACATAGTCAAAAAGTTGAGATGTGATGCCGGTAGAGAGTTTGACAATAAAGAAAATATTGGACCCCCTTATATACCACAACAAAATGAAAACGTGAAAACATAAAAATTGTGGAAGCAGCTAGAAGTATGAGAGTCGCCAGTAAGTTGTCAAAATGTCTGTGAACCGTACAGGACCGACAACAATCGAAAACAAGGTTATATATGAATTATGGTATGGAAAAGAACTGGAAACTCTAAGCTATTCACGCATCTTTGGCACTGGATGTTATGTCCACATACCGAAGGAACTTTATTTTTCGATGATGAAAATTCAATGGAAAACGAATTGAACGCCAACATAGAGAAAGAAAAAAGCCAAGTTGGATGACAGGTGGGCAGTATCTCATGTTTGCAGGAGAAGGTGGTTCTAGTCAACAACCGAGTTCATACTTCGAAGCCTTGAAGTCAGCAGATAAAGCACCGTGGCTCTCGGCAATGGTATGAGTTATCATCTCTTAAAGAAAATCAAACATGGAAACTTGTTAAACGATCTAAAAACGTCAAAGTAGTCCAAAATCGATGGGTATTTCGAGTGAAAAATGCAGGAAACGATGGGAATAGGCGATACAAAGCACGACTTGTTGCAAAAAAGTATGTTCAACAAAAAGGTATCGATTACGATGAAATATTTAGTCCTGTAGCCCGTTACTGCCCAGTTCGCACTTAGCCCTCGCTGCAACCAAAAGACTGAAAAATCAACAATTTGACAATTTGCCTTTCATTTAGATAATCCTTATCATTGAGTAAGACGCTTAAACAAATAGAATCACATAAATTGCCTAATAATAGGAATGATTTCTAGCGAAATTTTCTTGTTTCTGGGAACTGCAATAGTGTTAGGGAATCAGATTCTTCGCCAATTTGATATGTCTTTAAGAATAAATGTCAGACCAAAAAGTAAAAAACGCTGCCCACATTTTTTTTTATATTGTAGGCGCACTAAAGGGGTTATGAATACCCTTGCAATGATTAAACATAGTGCGAGGAATTAGGAAAGGGGGTTAGGATTAAAAAGGAGAAACCGATGCCTATTGGTTTTGAATGTCTGCACATTGTAGTGAGTGGAAAATATTGAGTCTGGTAAAGCATTGCACATTCGTGTATGGCGACTAAAAAAAGAATCTCTGCACTTTACAGTACGACCGAAATTGGGCTCAAGGGTAAACTGATGGGCATTCCTAAAAAACGAGTATTACGTTGTTTGAAAGAAGAAATGCATTTCATTAGGAAGTAGCGATAAAGCAATGAGAGACATGAAACCTTATGACCGCGACGGTGCTCAAGAGATGAAAACGTTTCAGTAAGACACCGGTCACCTATCATTTTCAGAGCTCTCTTTCGAATTCTGTTCAAGAGACTCAAGTGGGTTATATGGGAATTGTACTCAAGTTTTGGACGAATATAGGCTTTATAAATTATAGCCAGATTAGAATGGGTAAAAAACTTCTTGTGTCGTCGAAGAAAACCTAAACACTTAGCTAGGATTGATAGCTGTTCAGTTTCCTCGATGCAAGTACCAGCAAGGGTTATGGGTTTTGGGGGAGGGTTACGCTTGTGTGACATTAGATAGCATTGAGTTTTCGAAGCATTAAATTCTACACGGTTTTTGAATCCCCATTGAACAATGCTGTCACGATCAGAATTTAATGAGCTTATAATACACTGCCGTTGTTAGTCCACATTCGCAGAACAAGGATGAAAATCTAAAAACGAATATGAAAAGCACAGGGTTCTGCCATTAGCGAAACAATGTAGTGGGTAACAAGTATATATATAAGGAAGAATGTTGGAGTCAAAATGGAGCCCTGGGGCACACCAGCGTTTATCCATTACACTGAATTAAACGATTCGAAAGGTAATTTCTAACCCAAAGAAGAGATAAATCAATACCAAAAGCACGCATTTTCGATAAGAAAGCTTGATGCAAAACTCTATCAAATGCATTTGATAGAGTTCAATAATCTTACTTTCACCAAAACCATGTAAAGATTTGTCCCACAGTTCGGTGAGATAAACCATGAAAGCCATCCGTCCTTTAAGATATTTCTTAAGCTGAAACTTGATCAGTGTTTCTATAACCTTGGAAAGAAGGGAAAGAAGTGTAATTGGACGATAGTTAGATGGTGAGGACGAATAGCCTTTTTTAGGGACAGACTGGACAAATGCAGTTTTCCATAAACTCGGAAAGAGACCAACAGAATAGGACAGATGGAAAAGCTTACGCAGTGGTTTTGCCAGCGTCGAAGAAGCGGGGATACTATCCCGGCCAGCGGATTTGTGAATGTCAAAATCTTTTGTACTCTAGCAACTGTACGAGTGCGAAAGAAAGAAAAGATTCGTCATTGGCAGCATCGAATTAACAGCAAACTGTGCAACAAGCAAATTGGCTTTATCCATCGAGCGCACATAGGGAGGGTCATTGTGGACGAGCGTTGGAACTGACGATTAGTGTTACGCACATTTTTTACAAATGACCAGAAATTTGTACTACCTTTGGGAATTTGTAGTATTTTTTGCCGTAATTTCTGGTCATGTAAAAATGTAATGCGTCGAATACGTCTTTCTAGCTTGTTTGCACTTATTCCGGTATTCCTCAGTAGGGTTGGCTTTATAAATCCGGAAACTTACATCTTTGATTCTAATAACCTCTTTACAGCTCGAATCGTAGGTCTTAAGATTACCTCTCGGGGACTAAACTTTGAATCATTCCGATAATTATTTTTGTCAGAGTTGGAAAGCGTTTTTGAAATACTTCCTACAGGAGTGTTTTAATTCTTAAGATAGATTAAACGGTAGCAATGTCAAAATATGGTACGGCTATGTAAATTAGTTTGTGCGAGAAATTAATAGAATGGTTTTTGTTATAGGTAGGCCACATTTTCCCAGATATAATACATTCAGTTAGAGTGTTGCACCTGCTCTTAAATTCTGTCAGAAAAATTGAAAGAGGGGATGAAGTAGTCGGTGTTTGTCATACAAATATCTGAGGGAAACAGTTCCTTGCTTTTGCCATACTCGTAAGGGTGTGTAAAACCAACAGATTGATTCTTTAAGTATTAGTAGTCGAGTGGTAGAAGGTACAGAATTCCATTTAAGGGAACTGTTGGACAGGATCAAAGATACAGTAGCCAAAATACTTCAGAGCTTCTCCCAGAGCAATAAAACAAAACCACCAGCATAAGGTACCACCTTTACCTCACAACACTTTACTTTAACGACTATTTTACTCATGACCTGCGATGTTCCTTTACTCTCTTTCTATTACTTAGCAAAGAAATTGTCCTTATTTGGATGAAATTCTTTATACAGAATTGAATAGGAGAATCATAAAAAGATTCAGTTAGGACGTTCTTGAAAGCACATTCTACGTCTTTTCAATTCTGCGCCCTACCTCATACATGGCTGTCTCTATAGACTTGCCTCTGTATTATGCGATATTCTTCTAGAGGACATTTTTGCAGAATGTCTCTGATATCAGTATCCAGGATGTGTTCTAGTGGTTTAAATATTTATATAAATAAAATATATAAATATTTATTTCACATATTTTTCGAAAAATCACTAGATTCACCTATCATCAAATTAATCTTCAAGAAACGCTAAACCGTTCATGCTACACAGTTTTTAATAGAAAAATGCAAAACGTTTCGAAAGTACTTCTTGGTTTTTGTAACGAATCCGTCGCCTAAACAAATCACACCAAGTTTTTGAAATATATATTTCTAAAAAAAATATGAAGATAAACGGGAATTCGAAATCAACTCAGAAAAATGAATAATTTTTGGAAACAATAAAGTATTAAATTTACGGTATCTCTAAGCTTTAGATAAATTCAAATGAAGACTAATAACAGATAAGAATTTCCAAAAACTAAATGAGATACTAAATCAGAACAACTACAAATGTCTAAAAAAATTAAATTCCCTTCCCGTTTACTTACCGGGAATATAATCCATTACAAAGTATAAATTCTCTTTATCCTGAAAGCTATAGTACAGCTTAACAACCCAATTATTATCCGCCTCGGCCAAAATATCCCTCTCGGCCTTCACGTGCGCCACTTGGTTCCTCTTCAAAACATCGGCTTTACGCAAAGTTTTCATCGCATACAAATGATTTGTTGTATCGATTTTCCTCACCAATGTCACCTCTCCAAATGCACCCACCCCGATGTGTTTAATTTGCACAAACATTGACTTATCCATTTTCGCTCGCTTCAGTCGGATGTAGTTGCTCTCCTTCTGGTTTAGCATTTTACGCATTTCAACTTGGGTCTGCGCTGACAGACCGATCTTGAGCATTTCCTTTTCTAGTTGATTTTTGCGATAGGTTCGCTGTTTGTATGACTTTAGCACGTTCTCAATGTGCTGTTCCATAAAGAATTTAAAGGCTTGCGGCGAATAGTGCCGTATTCGAAATTCTTTACGTTCCTCCTCCTTTTCCTTGGAGACTTTTTTACGCTCAGGAATTGGTGACTGGTGTTTGATCTTTCGGCAATTATCACTTTTGCTTGATGGATTGTTGGCATTGTTAATGTTGTTGTTGTTGCTGTTGGCAACTTGGCTGATCATGGGAGCACTGCTGGAGGCGGTGCCGTTGTTTTTCGATGGCGGGATTGGTGGTGGAGTTGTTGTGGAGTTGATGTTTAATAAATTATTATTACTATTCGAAGGATGTAGAGTTGTGGTGTTGTTGTTGTTGCTATTGTTATTGTTGCTACTATTTGGCTTACTATCTAGATTGTTGTTATTTCTATTGTTGTTGTTATTATTGCTGTTCGCATGGTATGGCGGAGGAGGAGGAAGTTGCCTGCTACTAACCGGAACTTGCTTTTGCTGTTGTTGTTGTTGCTGCTGCTGCTGCTGCTGTTGTTGTTGTTGCTGCTGTTGTTGCTGAAGTTGTTGTTGCTGAAGTTGTTGCTGTTGTTGTTGTTGTTGTTGCTGCTGCTGTTGTTGCTGTTGGTGCTGCTGTTGCTGTTGTTGCTGTTGATGCTTTTGCTGCTGAACTTGATGGTGTTGAGCAGCCTTGGCTTGCATACTAGTAGCATAAGACGGAGGTTCTTTAAGCCCACCTACAATGAGAGGTGGTGGCGTTGATGGGATTTGAGCATTTGGGGCAGAAACAGATGGTTTCGGCGATATCGTGGTTGTTCCAGCAATCATAGGCGAAGCCACCTGTTGCTGTTGTTGGGCAACTTTAGCTTGAATTGTTGGCGCATACGATGGTGGCGCTGCAAGAATGTGCACAGGTGAGTTGCAACCCGATGGTGAGACAGGCGATTGTGGTGCCACGGCAGTTTGAAGGACTGGTTTTTGAACCTGCGTGGATTTAACCGATTGCATTATGATTGGAGGCTGGGTGCGCGTTTGGTAAGCTCCCCATGGCTGTGGTCTCGCCAGCGAGGATGCTTGTAGGGGGTGAATTGCACTGTTTGTAACGGTGATTGGTGATGGTGAGCCAGCTGATGTTGCCGAATAGATTCCGCTGCTGGGTGATTTCCGATAGTCGGATTGTGATTGCGTCGGACTCTGTCGACTTTGCATTGAGGCTGTGTAGCTGGGTGGTGGCGCTGACCCTTGGCCTGTACTTATGGGATACGGTGGTGGTGGTTCACCAGAATTTCCACCGCTTTGGTAGAGGGTTAGGGCTTTCATTTGATGCGTAAGTTGCTGTTGAGCTTTCGAACCATTTTGAGCGATCACAGGTGCTTGACGAAGATTTGCCGCTGCTACCGAATTGGCCGACACTGTAACCGATACGGGTGATGTACCCCGTGTAGGATTTGGAGCTGACAATGCCACTGGCCGGGCAGTTGCCGGTGATCTTCGTTTATAGAACTGGGCGGGTGGCGGGGGTGTTGACGATGTTGAGGAGTTTCGTGGTGGCGGCGCTGGCGGTGGTGGGCCCACATCACTGAAACTTGATGGCGATGGACTGTATTGGCCGGTGCTGGCGCGACTTGCACATGTCACTTGCTGAGAGTGCGAATGTGGACTATCCGAACGAGAACTGCCTGCACCAGAATCCAGTGCTGGACTACAGCGATGATATGGCAGAGGTAATTCACGTTCGATACTTGGTTTGCGATTAAGTTTTGGCGCCAGCATCGACATCACCTTCGGCATATGACCGTTCCCCTGTGATGTGGGTTGTTGTGGTGGTGGCGGCTCCATTGGAGGTTTGGGATGGTACTCGGGTAGATCAGGTCGGCCATTGGCCGCCTTGTACCGGAGAGCAGCAACAGTCTGTAAATAGAAAAATGAAGATTAATTTAATTATAAATAAAACAACAAATTGAGGATACATAAAGTCAAAAAAGTCTCACCCCAAGAGAATAAAAAATAATTCACCGATGAGTAAATCCCAACAGAAATAGAAATAGGAATGCAATGCAGCAACAAAGAAGGAAATCCGAAAATATTATTCATAGCCCCGCTTCAAGGGAGCGACAAATTGTGTTGCACATAGCTCCCGAAAATATCTACATCAAGCAAATTCCCAATTGTTTAACCACCACGCTAATGAACTACAGGGATTCCAAAAAAATAATCCAAAACAAGAAAAGAAACAAGATCAAAAGCAAAAGCAGAAGCACAGAGCCACCAAGCCATCATCAACAACAACAACAAGAAAATCCAGATGTGCAGCCGCGACGTACATAATAATGTTTGCCTGCTGCTTAATAATTCCTCAACCTAACGTCCCCAGCCAATCACTTCTCATCCCACCTGCTTTTAAGTTTTCAATTTGTGTGATTTGACTGTCATCCTGCTACTGTGCTACGCGCACGTTCTTCAAACACCACCAACAAAAAAAAATCAGCACCGAGCGAGAGTAGTTCCCAGTTGTAGGTTGTTGCCAGTTGCCTGCCACATGGAGGAAGCTGTGTTTCTTTTATGAAAAGATGAAGAAGAATCAAGGAACATAAAAAGAAATTAACACAAAAAAAACAACAAGGTGAAGGTATTACCGATCCCAGAAGATTGTGAGATGAGAGGTTGAAACAAGAATATTTTACGCATGGAATTGAGACTACGACATTTCGGAGATCGTTTTATTTTGATTTTAGATTTGAGGGTACTTTTTATTATTTATTTGCTTCTTTAAAGAATTTCATTCGTTTCAGTCAATGCGATGTTTCGCTTAAAAATTTGCATATTCTTTTGAAATCTTATTTAAGCTTTTCACTTTCAAAGATTATTGTTCAAAAGAATAAGCAAACTATTTGTCCAAAAGTGGATAGTGAGTAGTTTAATGTAAAATTATAAAAAACCAAGCTTTTTTAATGGATTTTGATTCCTTGATTTAGAAATCCTCGGATTTACTCCATGGCGTAAGGTTTATGTGATATCTGTAATTTTTGAGATAATCCAGATCGCAAAGTTTTTAGCGGTCTTAGGAAAGGAATTAAACAACGTTTATTTCAATTTATAGTTTTTATTTAATTTCAATAAGATAAAATACACGAATTCCGTGAAGCGGTGATGTTTTTTTTTTCAAATGCTCAAAATCAACTGAACTCATTTGAAAACCAAAATAGAGAAGAACATATTTATATTTAGTTTTTTAGACACCTGCCCTCTTCTTTCATATTATGGTGATAACACAAGAAATCTTTGTAGTGAGGCCACATTACAATATATTTTGACAATCATTTGGGTCCTAACACAAAGTAGTTTTTTTTTTGCAAAATAACAGCTGCTAATGACAGAAGTGTCATTTTGGAAATGTCATTCAAAGCAACCTCGAAAACGTAACGCAAACGATGCCGAAGCTGAAGAGTGTTTGTGCTTCAGCCATTATAGCTGAAATGTTCCTAAAAAGTTAGAGATTAATGTTCCTTACATTTGCATTGAGGTTCATATATCATGTTGATTCTTTTTGAGATCGGTTGATGTCTGTTTAAGTAATAAACAAACATATCGAATGTACTTAAGTTACGTTTAACCTTGTGATGTATCAGTAATGGCCGAAGGAAGAATATGATGATCATTAGGATAGGTGGAGATTAAGTGAAGGTTTGTTTAGATTTTGTTTAGTACCAAACTGATTTTTGAGAAGTTTCGGAATCTCTTCAGTAGCAAAGACGAAGATAGGATAGGATTGGATATTCGCAGAGAAAGTGAGATGTGTCTTCTTTAGTCTTCTTGTGGTAACACCTTCTACGTTAATCAGATGACCAAATTCTGTTCTTAAGGGTACTTATATTAAGTCGTGATCTCTTAGGAAGCCAATAGGGATGATTGAGTCCTGCTTGATTGCAAAGAGTACCCTGTTTTTCTTTGGAAATTTTCGGATATAGAACTTACTAAAGCCAGTATTCTTCAAGAGCAATCTTTGATGAAATTTCCATTTTATTTATTCTATTGTCTAATGCTTTATATCGGTTGAAGCAGTGATTTGTTTTTGGATAATTTCTATGCTCTTTAGTCCCGTTAATATTCTGGAACCTATACGCTCAGTTCATTTTCAAAATAAATAAGTCAAAGAAACGTTTCTATGGTTGTGGTGTATACCTCATGGCACTAGTAGATATGTACAAATAAGATTATATGAGTTTAAGTTCAGTCCCTGTGTCAATATTAAAAAGTATTGAACGTAGAGCATTTAGATTGATTGGTGATATTACAATCATAAGATCATTTACGTCACTTGAACATCGTCGAAATGTTTCTTGTCTCACCCTGTTTTACCGTTATTTTAATGGTTTATGCTCTAGAGAAATAGCCAGTTGCATTCCTCCCCTTAAACAGTTCAACCGTAATACTCGCGCTTCTAGGAATGCTCATCAATATACCCTCGAGCCCATCTTCGGTCGTACTGTCAAGTACAGAGATTCGTTCTTTAGCCGTACTATGCGAATGTGGAATGCCTTGCCACACTTTGTCTTTCCCAGCTATTGCAATATTCAGGAATTCAAAACCAATGTGCACCGACATCTCCTTTCAACCCCTCTCTCCCTTTCCTAGTGCTCACACTGTGTCTACATAATAAGGGTAATATATCCCCTTGAGTGTGCGCTTATTATAAAAAAAAAAAAAAAAAAAAAAAGGATCCGATTTACTGATACATGTGGTTTTTTGCTTATTGTCTTGAGGTACTTACTTACTTACTTAAGGTGGCGCTACAGTCCGGGGCGGACCTGGGCCTCAACCAACAAGCGTCTCCAGCCAGCTCGGTCCCTAGCTAGCTGTCTCCAGTTTCGCACGCCAAGTTGGTTGAGGTCCTCTACCACCTGGGTGCGCCACCTGAGTCGCGGTCTTCCTCTACTGCGCCGTCCCTCGGGATTGGATTCGAAGACCTTCCGGGCTGGAGCGTTGATGTCCATCCGCTCTACATGACCAAGCCATCTTAGCCGTTGGACTTTAATTCTGCTAACAAGGTCAGTGTCGCTGTACAGCCCGTACAGCTCGTCGTTATATCTTCTCCTCCATTCTCCATCTATGCGTACGGGACCAAAAATCGCCCGAAGAATTTTTCTCTCCAAGCATCCTCAGACGCTCTCATCTTTCTTTGACAGGGTCCAGGCCTCAGCGCCATAAATGAGAACCGGGATGATGAGTGTCTTATAGATGGTGATTTTAGATGCTCGAGAGGACTTTACTTCTCAATTGCCTTCTAAGTCCAAAGAAGCAGCAATTTGCAAGAGTTATTCTTTGTTTGATTTCAGCGCTGGTGTCGTTGTCTGCATTAATAGCGGTGCCTAGGTA
This sequence comes from Eupeodes corollae, assembly GCF_945859685.1. Taxonomy (NCBI): domain Eukaryota; kingdom Metazoa; phylum Arthropoda; class Insecta; order Diptera; family Syrphidae; genus Eupeodes; species Eupeodes corollae. The sequence goes on from NC_079147.1 coordinate 52,184,021, forward strand.
GACAAAGTCCTTAACTACCTCAAAGTTAAAGCTGTCCATGGTGACGTTTTGTCCAAGACGTCGTCGTTCAGTGTCCTTTTTTGATGACAGCATATACTTGGTCTTGCCCTCATTGACCACTAAACTCATCTTCTTCGCTTCCGTCGCAATGCTCAAAAACGCTCCACTGACATCACGCTTTGATCTTCCAATTATGTCAATATCATCTGCGTATCCGAGTAATTGGATGGATCTTTGGAAGATTGTGCCTCTAATGTTTACGGTTGAGTTTTGCACAATTCTTTCCAGAACGATGTTGAAGAAGTCGCATGACAGTACATCGCCTTGTCTAAAACCTTTTTTGACATCAAATGCATCTTTTCCGAACTTGATAGAGCAGCGTGCATTCTACATCGTCATTCTGCACAAATGGATAAGTTTGACAGGGATGCCAAAACCAGGCATTGCTCTGTAGAGCTCTTCCCTATAGAAACTGTCATACGCGGCTTTAAAATCGATAAAGAGATGGTAGGTTCAATTTGAAGCTCCTGGGTTTTTCCAAGATCTGCCGAAGTGTGAATATTTGGTCGATAGTGGACTTTCCTGGTCTGAAGCCCCACTGATAAGGACCGATCAGGTTGTTGACGAACGGCTTCAGACGTTCACATCGTACGGCAGAGAGGATCTTATACGCAATGTTAAGGAGACTGATGCCTCTGTAGTTGGCTCAGTTTAGAGGGTCTCCTTTCGTATCGCCTGCTGCTTTGAATAGTTCGGCAGCGTCAGCTCCAGCAGCTTTGTTTGACTTAAGTTTAGATATAGCTATCTTCACTTCGTCAAGGTCGGGTAGGCGGAATTGTTGATCTGCGTCGCCGAGGTTGAGTGGTTCTATCTCCCTTACAGCGGAATTCGGTTCGTCATCGCCGTTATATAATTTGGAGAAGTGATCTTTCCATATTCTCAGCATCGACTGTGGTTCTACTACGATGTTCCCTTGATCGTCTTTACAGGCTTCGGTTCGTGGCTGGTACCCTTGGGAGGTTTTTTTTTACCTTTTGGTAAAATTTACGAACCTCATTCCTGTTGTGACATCCCTCTATCTCCTCGATCGCGCGCTTCTCATGCTCTCTTTTTTTCCGTCTAAGAAGCCGGTGTTCCTCTCTCCTCTTCTGCTCGTAGAGCTCGCGAGCAGCTCTAGTCCTTTTGTGCAGCGCCGTTTTGTATGCCTTTTGTTTCGCTGCGTGAGCTTGTCGGCATTCGTCGTCAAACCAGGGGTTTCGCTGTGGTGGCCGTGTGAAACCTAGCAATTCAGAGGCGACATCTCTGATGGCTGCAAGGCAATGTTGCCACTGGTTTTCAATGCTTAATGCAGAAAGCACAGGACTCCTTAGGAGGTTATTAGAGACTCGATCGGAAAAGGGCATGGCAGTCTCTTGCGATTGTAGCCGTCTAACGTCGAATCTTCTCACAGTACTTCTTTGTTTTGGCTTGGATCGGGATATCCGTAGCCGTACCTTGGCTACAACGAGGTAGTGGTCCGAGTCAATGTTGGCCTCTCGGTATGTTCGGATATCCTGGATACTGGAGAAGTGTCGTGCGTCGATCGCAATGTGGTCAATCTGGTTGACGGTTGATTGATCAGGAGATTTCCATGTCCCCTTGTGGATATTAAGATGCGTGAACTGCGTACAAGCTACCAGAACGTCTCGCCCCGCAGCGAAATCGACCAGCCTGAATCCGTTGTCGGAGGTAGTGTCGTGCAGGCTGTATCTACCGATTATGCCACCAAAGATGTCTTCTCTTCCTAGCTTGGCATTAAAATCTCCTAAGACAATTTTAATGTCATAGCCAGGGCACTGCTCATATGTCTTGTCCAAGAGCTCGAAAAATATATCTTTGGTGTCTTCATCTTTCTCCTCTGTTGGGGCATGCGCGTATATTAGGCTTATGTTGGCCTAGTTCCAACAACAAATCCACATCCAAATAGACGCTGTCTTTGTTCTCGGTAGCAGTTGCCGTAGTAGATATCGCAGTCTTTTAGTTTGCGTTTACCCGGTCCATCCCATCGCACTTCTTGGATGGCTGTAATATCTGCCTTGCAGCAGTTTAGGGCTTCCGCTAATTGTTCGGCTGCACGTGGTCTGTTAAGGGACCTAACATTCCACGTACATATCCGAAGTTCGTTGTCCTTATTTCGTTTGCGTGGGTTGTCAACAGTGAATCCGTCCGTATCCTAGGCTTGTTGTTGCTTCGAAACTATGATGTTTTTACGTGGCCAGGAAGTAACCCCGACGGCACAACCCCCAACCTGTCTTTGAGGTAGTCTATTATCAAAATGGCCAGACGAAACTTAAATATTTTTGTCTCTACTTCTGTGCCTGTAAAGACGATCAGAGGAACATCGTAGTAGAACCGCAGTCTATGTTGAGAATATGGAAAGACCACTTCTCCAAATTATATAACGGCGATGACGAACCGAATTCCGCTGTAAGGGAGATAGAACCAATCAACCTTTGCGACGCAGATCAACAATTCCGCCTACCCCACCTTGAAGAAGTGAAGATAGCTATACCTAAACTTAAGTCTTTGGACGTAGAAGGCAATTGAGAAGTAAAGTCCACTCTCGCGCATCTAAAATCACCATCTATAAGACACTCATCACCCCAGTTCTTATTTATGGCGCTGTGGCCTGGACCCTGTCAAAGAAAGATAAGAGCGTCTTAGGATGCTCCGAGAGAAAAATTCTTTGGGTGATTTTTGATCCTGTATGTATAGATGGAGAATGAAGGAGAGGAACTGTACGGGCTGTACAGAGACACTGACCTAGTTACCAGAATAAAAGTCCAACGGCTTAGATGGCTGGGTCATGTAGAGCGAATGTACATCAACGCCCAAGCCCGGGAGGTCTTCGAATCAAATCCCGAGGGACGGGGCAGTAGAGGAAGACCCCGACTCAGATGGCGCACTCAGTTGGGTGAAGATCTCAACCAACTTGGCATGCGAAACTAAAGGCAGCTAGCTAGGGACCGATTTGGCTGGAGACGCATGTTGGTTGAGGCCCAGGTCCACCACGGACTGAAGCGCCACCTTAAGTAAGTAAGTATGTATTTATTTTTGAGTGCAATTTCTTGAAGCATTGTTAAAAATGTTCTTCAACTTCTTTTACATATGGACTTTTAAATAAGTGTGACCTAGTTTATGGATGAAAATTAGAAACAAATCCACAGAAGCAAAATATGTGATCATAATATTATAATTTATGAATATATCTTCAAAAGTATGTGTATCGAATTTTTGAGAAATCGTTTTCCTTTTACATGAAGAAATAAATTTAAAAAAAAACAGTTGATTCACGATGACAAAGTGTGTTTCCATCTTCTGTGATCCACATAAAAGTCTCAAAAGATTATAACTTAAATAAAAAAAAAAATAATCTTGACTTCACCCAAATGCTCCTTAAGAAAAAAAAAGAAGAGAAACACAAAAGCATGATACACTTAACTAACCATAATCATAATACACAATCGCACAGCACAGTAGCCAAGAGTCATAAAATTTCAAATTAATGGTCCGTCAGATCATACTTAAGAATTTTTACGACACCAAAAGGGTAAATGGATTCTTCTCATTCAGAGCAGTTAACAATCAAAAAGAACCAGCTTGCCATCAGTAAAGATGATGATCAGCAACATCACCATGAGCTTGAGTTGAGCATGGACAGCATCAGCATCACTATAGCATCACCAGCAACCAACAACCATCAACCACTAACAGCAACAGCAACAGCAACATCATCAGCCAGAAGAAGCATTGAGAGACATGACACGAACAAAAATACCTTGACCATCGTTGACCATCATCAGGAGTACATTCCAGGTATTCGTCGAATCGAAACGTAGGTAGGTTAGGTATAGCCAATTCGTTTTTTGAATGGTATTGGTAGGTCGGTTAGTTGGATTGTTCGGAGTAAAAATTATGTTCGGAATGACGACGACGATGATGCGACAGTTGGTGATGCGCTACCTCATGGTGGTGCATCTTTTCTTAAGTAATACTACCAAGACTAAGACCTGCTGAGTGCTGATGAAGCTGATGTCCACTTGGGTTTTTGTTCCTTTGGCATCAGTTCACTGCCTACACAAAGTAGTCGTTACGATTTTATTACTTTTAAGCTATGCTTAGGCATGTGTTTTAATCTTTTTAAAAGTCAATATTCGCTTTTGGTCTTTTCTTTAGTTTAATTTTTTTTTTTGTAAATTCTTTAAGGTATCAAGGCTTATGAGAGACTTTGTATTAAATGGTTTTGATAATAGTCAACTTTAAGTAGATATTAAAGATATAATGCATGGTTAATTTTATCATATGATTGTAAAATAATGTTTCTAATTATTGTTTATTGATATAGCAGTAATTTAACCTCACTTAAATAAACAATTTGATCTGAACTTTCTAAAATTGCATGACCATTTTTTAAACAAATTATTTACGTTTAAATCACCACTTTTGTAAATAGCCTTTCTGGCGATTCATCATCGTAAATAGCAAACTTTTAAGTAAATATTCCTTTAACTGTCAGCTAAATTTGACAGGAGTCAAATGTCAGTTCCAAAACTTTTTTAAATGTATAGATTGGGCGCATTCACAAAGCTAGTGACTACGTAGTCAAAATTCAACTAGCTTTGTGAATGCAAAATTGCACTACAAAAAGCTAGCCGATCCGGAACTGTTATATTAATGATAAATACAAATAAACGGTGATTTTTTAAGAGCTTGAGAACTTTAAAAAAAAAGCATAAAATTTGCAAAATCTCATCGATTCTTTATTTGAAACGTTAGATTGGTCCATGACATTTACTTTTTGAAGATAATTCATTTAAATGTTGACCGCGGCTGCGTCTTAGGTGGTCCATTCGGAAAGTCCAATTTTGGGTAACTTTTTCGAGCATTTCGGCCGGAATAGCCCGAATTTGTTCGGAAATGTTGTCTTCCAAAGCTGGAATAGTTGCTGGCTTATTTGTTGCGTCCAACAGCATCTTTGAAATAATACGGTCCAATGATTCCACAAGCGTACAAACCACACCAAACAGTGCATTTTTCGGGATGCATGGGCAGTTCTTGAACGGCTTCTGGTTGCTCTTCACTCCAAATGCGGCAATTTTGCTTATTTACGTAGCCATTCAACCAGAAATGAGCCTCTTCGCTGAACAAAATTTGTCGATAAAAAAGCGGATTTTCTGCCAACTTTTCTAGGGCCCATTCACTGAAAATTCGACGTTGTGGCAGATCGTTCGGCTTCAGTTCTTGCACGAGCTATATTTTATACGGTTTTACACCAAGATCTATGCGTAAAATCTTCCATGTGGTCGAATAACACAAACCCAATTGCTGCGAACGGCGACGAATCGACATTTCACGGTCTTCAGCAACACTCTCAGAAACAGACGCAATATTCTCTTCTGTACGCACTGTACGCATTCGTGTGGTTGGTTTAATGTCCACTAAAGTAAACTGAGTGCGAAACTTGGTCACAAACGCATTAATTGTTTGCTCACTTGGTCGATTATTTAGACCATAAATCGGACGTAAAGCGCGAAACACATTTCGAACCGAACACTGATTTTGGTAATAAAATTCAATGATTTGCAAGCGTTGCTCGTTAGTAGGTCTATTCATGATGAAATATCAAAGCATACTGAGCATCTTTCTCTTTGACACCATGTCTGAAATCCCGCGTGATCTGTCAAATAATAATGCATAAAAATCCTAACCTCAAAAAAATCACCCTTTATATAAATAAAGAGGCTGGGATACGACCCACACTGATAACTTCATATCCCGTCGGTAGATTTGTCTTGCTTAAAAGTTTGTAGGTTTTCGTGTTGGTTTAAAAAAGTTGTCAGTTAAATTATTCTTAAAAAAATTTAAATTACCAACAATATTTTTTATATAAAAAAATAGTTTAGCTTGAAAGTCTAGTTTTGTTGAATAGATTTTTATTTGAAAACAAATTTTTAACAATGAATAAATGAATGAAATTAATTTGAGAGATTTGAACCAAACATCAATTTTAACCAAATTTGCGTACTATTTTTTGTAGATTTTAACGGACTGTTGGATTTTTATAAAAAAAAAAAACTACTGAATATCGAAAACAATATTTTCTGTGAAATAAAAAAAAGTTTGAAAACAATATTTTTTATTTTTTAAAAGCTATTTGAGTCAGAAGTAAAAAAAAGTAAAGTTTTTTTGTAAGGTTTTTATTTTTTGTAAGAAAACTGTCAATTCGATTTTTCTCAAAATTTTTCTGAATGTTGAAAACAATATTTCTTATAAGTTAAAATTAGTTCGAAGCCATAATCTTAATTTTTGAAAAGATATTTGAATCGAAAATCAATTTTTACTAACTTTCGTTAAATTTTCTTTTTTTTATCGATTTATCTTAAAATTTTACTGAATGTTGTAAATAATATTTTTTAAAAGATAAAATAAGCTTTAAGCCAATATCTCAAATTTTTGAAAAGATATTTGAGCCAAAATTTATTTTTGCCAACTTTGAGTAATGTTTTTATTAGCTTTTTATTTTTTTATAAAAAAAACTGTCAATTCGGTTTTTCTCAAAATTTTACTGAATGTTAAAAACAATATTTCTTATAAGTTAAAATTAGTTCGAAGCCATAATCTCAAATTTTTAAAAAGATATTTGAATCGAAAATCAATTTTTACTAACTTTTGTTTAATTGTCTTTTAAGTTTCTATTTTTTGTAAAAAAAAACTGTCAATTCGATTCTTTTCAAAATTGTTTTGAATGATGAAAACAATATTTCTTATAAGTTGAAATTAGTTGGAAGCCATAATCTCAAATTTTTAAAAAGATATTTGAATCGAAAATCAATTTTTACTAACTTTTGTTAAATTGTCTTTTAAGTTTCTATTTTTTGTAAAAAAAAAACTGTCAATTCGATTCTTTTCAAAATTGTTCTGAATGTTGAAAACAATATTTCTTATAAGTTGAAATTAGTTGAAAGGCATTATCTTAAATTTTTAAAAAGATATTTGAGTCGAAATTCAATTTTTACCAACTATGAGTTTTTATTTTTTATAAAAAATACTGTCAAGTCGATTTTTCTAAAAATTTTACCACATGTTGAAAACGTTTTTTTTCGTTCCACAAAACTGTTTTGGAGATAAAATCGTATTATATTCGTAAAATTTTCGAGGTGAATTTTTTTTTTTCAGTTTGGAAACTAAAACAATGTTTCTAAAATGTTCTTTTCTGTCATTTAATTTTTTGAAGGTCTGTTGATTTTGAGCGAAATTGACGGGAGCAGAGCATTGCTAAGATTCAGACATAATACATTCAGACATGTAGATAAGGCAAGTTTCTGATATCTGATTGGTCAGCTGTCAAAAAATGTTCCTTTAAATGTGACAATTAGTTGTGAAAGTTATTTGAGAAGTTGGACAAGAAAAAATCTTTTTTACTTTCAAAATATCAGATATGCAACCGAAAGCTGAACTTCATTATTAAGTCAATATTCCAGGGAAAAGAAATTGGGAATTGCAATTGTAAATTTGTAATTGAAATTCGTTTTAAAATTTAAAAAATAAACAGACTGATTCCACAATTTCAATTTGGTGAAAGATAAACTTTCTAAGATTTTTCAGAATATTCTCAATCAGCTAAAAAAAGCAGAAGAAAAATAAACTGACCTCTTGAATTTCAAATGGGGTTTGTATGTATTTATTTTCTTCCTATTTGAATTACAAATGTGACAGAAAATAATTGAGAAATGAAATCATAAACATTCGTTTGAAACCAAAAAATACATAAACGTGCAATTTATATATTGCAAGTAAAAGACTATTAATGACAAGTAAATTATGACATATGTCAAAATTTTAGACTGGCAAATCGTGTCTAAATTTTTGACTCAAAAATTTCAACAAAATTAGCTCTCACCTGAAAGTTTGTGTTCCCCTTAAAAAATCTTTATTTTATTTATTTTGGCCATGGTACGCAAGAACAGGGGAAAATTGTGTTTTGACAGGTCTAGATCAAAAATACTTTTTAACATTTTTTTTCACTCTTAAAATCAAGTGTCAAATTTGTTTTCCAGAATTCTTTCTATCAATTTGACTTTTGTTTCCAGTACAACGTGCATAATCATCAGTCAAATATTTATCATTGGATGACATTAAGGTATTTCTGGAATCACAATTACAACGGTTATTAGCAACAGACTCTACTTAATTACATTTAAAACGGAATAAAACAAAAAAAACTTCAAAGATGAATTTCGAGAAATTTGTAATTACTGTCAAATGCATGATGTTCGGTAACATCCCCTTCCTTTTAATACCACCTATGTACGAGTATATCCACCACCAACCAGCAACTGCTGTGTCTGTTTCGATTGCCTGCATCTCTGCAGTCCCTGCCGCTTTATGTCAACATCAGGCTGACGTGTGAAGTAGCAAACTGCATTATGCACTCGAACTACTCTCGATTTGAAAAATTCCAAAGTAATAAATGATGGCTTGGGCCGGCAGAGATACATATCCGATACATTAAGTTATGACATTATGACGAATTGCATGATCCAGTCCTTCGATTGTAAGCGACTTGACAAGAGGGCCATAAAAGCATTTACATACGTAACTCCATACATCTGTGCTCCAGTTTTGTGTTCTTTGTTTTTTATCATTGATCTCATTTAAATGTCATCAAGGCGTCAGAAGCACAAGAAATGTTCTTTTTTTTGTTCTTATTTCTGACATAAATTCTCACTCAGATGGGAATATGATTAAATCCCGAAGGAATGTCTATAAGTGTACTCTGTCCGATGAGTATCGAGTCAAGACAGAGACACAGAGTGGAGACCTTGAAAAATGGGAGATATTATTTGAACATACAAATAATTGCAATTGGGATTAATAAAAAAGGTGTGGCTATATACAAAAGTTCTAAAAGGGTTTGAAGTAACAGCTGTCATAGTTTATTTCTTTTTAAGAGTTACAAACGGAAGCAAACTAAAGGTTTTATTTTGTTTTTAGAATAAATAAAACGAAATCGATTTTGAACTTAAAACCTTTATCGAAAGCGGACTAATCGCAAGGAGGATTAATGCCAGCCAATTATTTTTAAATCAACCTTGAATTTAATCCATCACTTTATAGGGCTGAACTAAATGTTATCCCTTAAAGGTTTTCCATTAACTTAACTACGACTTAGGAAAAATAAACTAATTTGCAAAACTTTTGAAAAACGGATTATGTGGTTTGGAATATTGGCAGTTTGAAGTACTTGAGGTTTGCCTTTATGCTCTTATTGGTTATGTGGTTAGGTAAGTGTTTGAGAATAAGTAATCACTATTAAAAGCTTTACTCGCACAAAACTTAAAGAAACTAAAACAGTGCTGACAGCTGACACACAAATTAGGATTTCAATTGTGTCACATGCGGTTACACCTACGAGTAAATAGTACAAAACTAGATTCTTGAAAATTCGAGATATTCTTCTCTAGGTAATCAAGAATTCATAGGATGTTGAGGACAGTTTTTATTTATTGGCGAAACAATGTGACACGTGTCACAAGCGTCAAATCAGTTTCTGAACTGGGGAGACTTCACAGCGATTTAAGAGCTAACGTAAGATTCATACATATAGTTGAAGTTAAAATCCTAACGTAAACAATTAAAGGAAAATTAAATCTCAATAATCCCCGTGTCTTGTTGAAAAATCTATCAAGAGTATAGTAGGATTTTAAACGAATACCAAAAACACTATCCATAGTATGAATAACACCGATAAAAGTTAAAGTAGAATCTTACTATGGATGGGTTTTTGAAATTTATTCGAGTCTCGAATGGATCTTATGTGATTGCGTTCTCAAATGTTGGTACGATTGATATTGCATTTATATCTCGATGGCTGTGTTCGTTGAGTAGTTGTGCATTTGGAATCATGTGTGTTTTCCATCGGGGAAACAAATCAATCTATTGCTGTTGATATTATTTAGTTTTGTTAATAAAAATGGACTAACTGGGCTTATTTTGCAAGAGAAACCAATAGAAAAGATAATTAAGTTTTGCTATGTTTCCACCAAAGGTTTATGTCAGTTTAGATTAAATAAATCTTATGGTGTCCACCACACAAGATGATTTAAAAATGATTAAGTTTGACAGCACTTTCTAAAATGCAAATGGTGTTTCGATGTTTCTTATGAAGTCCAAATAAGATAGTTCGATAAGCGTTTAACAATGAAGAACTGAATAGTTCAGCACCACATGTTAATGTAGTAGTCTACGAACAAACTCTCTCCTTTTTTATAGAATCTCAATTTTCAGATGTTTTCTTACCATTTCTTCTTGGAAATTGTCCATTTTATTAGTTTTGGTTAGTTTTTTTTTGCTGAAATTAATTTTAACTTTTGATTTTTACAAAACATTCTTCTATTGGTGTTTTTTCTTTATTATTATTCTGACAGGTCTTCTTTCAGTTGTACCAATTTTTAAATACAAAAATCTGGCTACTGCCGATGCGTTTTTTTTGTGAATTTTCTACTATACTGTTTATAGAATGCCAACAAAAATTCGGGCAATTTTTTGTTTTTAATCTGTCAAGAAATAGACGGTAAAACGTCAAATTTGACAGTTGTCATTTGAGTACAATAATTGGGTGAAATTGGCTGAGTTCAATCTCAGACAAATAGGGTATCCGGATACCTTTTTGTTTACGTGTAAAATAACAGCTGAGTTGTCAAAAAGAAATCCAAAGGTATCCAAGAATTTCTGGGGTATGTAGGTATGTGACAGAACAGCTGATTCAACACATGGTTGAAACAAACTTGAAAATTGCCTCCGAATTTTAGAAGGAAATTGTGATCTATTTTTTTAAACTTCAAAATTGACTTATTTTGTTTTCGTTTTGTAGATGACCAATTTGCTACGTCTTACCTCCAGTCTAGTCCAGCATTCTGAAGTTGAAGAAACTTATCATGTTCCATAGGTAAAACAAAATACAAGTAAATATATATAAATCTTGTGGAAATAAATAAATCTAACTTTTTTTGTTTTTATGTATAAAAGCAGACAGAGGCGGACAGCTTGTGGAGCTACACAAATGAGGTCGCTGAAAGGAAAGGTAAGTTATTCTTTCAGATGTTTCAACCCTCCAAAGAAGAACCACTCTATTCCTTTTTTTTTAAGGTTGGGAACATAGATCCATTCTGCTCTTCTTGGATGAGTGCAGAAAGAGAAAGGACTCAAAAACCCGGCGAAGAACAGTTTTTTAAAAGATTGCAAATGTTCTTGAAGAACACAGAAGAACAACATCATCATAGACAATAACAGGTAAACGTCGACTGGTCGAGGGCAAATAAATTGGCAATACTTTGAGGTGATGGCTGAAATATACCTCAACGAGGCACAAGTTAATGACACCGAAACAATAAGTTCCCTTGTGCCGTCTTCTGGGGTCTTTCCGAGTTTGCCCTAGACCTAATCTTCGGTTGAGAGCCCTAGTATACATTCAAGAAAAAGAAGCAGTGGAAATGAAATCGAAATTCTTCCATACTATATCTAGTTAATGTCACTTCAGAATTGTAAGGATCTTAAGACATTCATTATTAATTTAAAATGTACTCCCATCAATCATCTCCTAGATCTTTACTCATGTAGGCTCGTTTATGTAGAACTTCAAAGAAATCGACAAGATATTAATAACGTTTAACACGTTTCTTAATCTTATGTATTTACTTTTTAAGAAACCAACTGTCTTAATCTTATGTACATATTTAACATATTTACCTTCTAAGAAACCAACTGTCTAGTTCTTAGTTCAATTGCAATAAACCATCGGTCGACAAAAGAACTATTACCTTGAGTTTTCTTATTATAATAGTCCTCGTTTCTGTTAGGATAGTTTTCTGTTAAACGTAATTCGTTTAAAACCGGAGATTTTGCAAGTAAATTATTAATCGTATAGAATACCAATTGAGCTAAGAGGAAATTTAATATAGATTACAGCCAAAAGTTATCTTTTTTTTTAAATCGAAGCTTAATGGCTGAATCACAAACACGCTTCAGCTCCGGCTGCGTTACGGTGGGCCTGCTTCAAGGTTGCTTCGAATGACATTTCTATTATTTCATCCCTCCAAAGAGCAAATATTTTTTTACAGCTGTTGAGCTGTAAGACAAAGCAAATGTCCAGAGAATTGAACTAGAGCTTCCGTTTGGAGTCACATTACGTTCTTTTTCTTACGATTGTCAAACGAAACGTTAGGTCGAAGCTCCATTGTGATCGTATGCATTGAATTCCTATGGCTGAACTCGTAAACGTCAGGAGAAGCCGAAGCTAATGCGTGTTTATGATTCAGCTATAAATGTTTCTCTGCGTTTTGTGAAGTTGTTTTTATTTTTTGACAGCTATCTCCGTACAGCTATCCAACTTGTTCAATAAGGTATCTAGACATCCACCAATCCAACATGAGATTGAACGCAGCCATTGTTTTCTGTTGAAAAACATTTTTGTCGAAATGGAATAACATTAAAAACAAACTCATAACTTTGACATAAATGTACATCATAATCGTACCAAACTTCAGATCCAACATAAATAGTCCATTTTTACCTAATAAAATGTCACTGAGAGCTCATTTTCACTTTGACAGGGAAAGTAGTGAAAAATAATTCTTAGTTATATCTATTTTTTTAGTTACAAACATAACACAAATAAATTTATGACATGCACATTATGCCCATGACAGATGTCAAAATGACTGTCTTTAAAATTGGATGAACTTAGCGTTTAGCTTAGATACCACCGTAGCTAGGCTAGAAACAACCAGTTTCTAGGCTAGTGTCGGCGTATATTGACCATGACCACCTTGGCCCTCTCCCTGGAAAAATCCTTGATAGAATCGTCGTTGAAGCGGAAAGGCAAAGGATCCGCCTATTTATTGGGAGCGATGTTAACGCTCATTATGGGGAAGTACGAATATCAACGACAGAGGTGAGTCTCTTATTGATTATATTCTTGGTACTAACCTGTTAGTAAGTAATGTTGGAAATGAACCAACCATCATCACTAAGACTCGACAAGAAGTCCTAAACATAACTTTTGTCTCAGATACTATACACTAAATGATCTTGGACTGGAAAGTATCCAAAGAGCACTCGTTCTCTGATGATAGATATATCCAGTTAAATATCAATGTGGACGAAAACCCGCGTCAATTGACTTTTCGAAATTATCGGAAAACTGACTGAGCTTCATACAGGAACTTATTACAAAGTTTACTAAAACCTGGACTATCTAGCCCTTCCTCTAATGCTAATGAACTTGACAACAAAGTTAATGACTTCACCTCAGCTAAGAACAGATCGCTAGGAATCGCTTGTCTACTTATACACATAAGAGGAAAGAGGAAACCACAATGGTTGGCCTCAGAGCTTGACTGAGCGAGTGCAGGAAACTCTTCAACCGAGCCAAAGCCGAAAGACTAGCATCTCACTGGGACTCTTACAAAGAATCCCTAAGAATTTGCAAGAAGGCACTAAGGAACTCTAAGCGATCTTCTTGGCGATCCTTCTGTGACACGATAGAAGAAACTTCTGAAACCTCTAGGTTACGGAAAATTCTTTTAACTAACCCAGCGATACCAAGCTGCTTGAAAAATGCAGACAGCTCCTGGACAAATTCAAGTAATGAATCGCTGAACTTACTATTGGACACTCATTTTCCTGGTAGTTCTCTTACCGAAACTTGCAACAGTTTTACACGTTCAAGTTCAAATACAACATATCCACAAGGTGTGATCACAAGGGACAAGCTACAATGGGCTCTCAACAGCTTCAAACCATTCAAATCCGGAGGACCAGATGGAATAATACCAGCCGAGCTACAAAAGACTTCTGACATAATTGCATCAATCCTTAAGCAATTTTTACCAGCTGGCTTTACCTGGTCCATGTTCTCTCGGCATGGAGCTCTCTTTTCTTGCAAAAAACCTATTGATAATAAATGGGTCTTACAACCCAGAATCACACATTGACTATACGCTTCAGTAATCACACCGATTTTAATGTACGGTGTGGCCGTATGGATCGCTTCGCACGACCCCATCTACGGCACTGGACACCTTGCATTACCTAACACTTCTTGACATATTTAGCAAACAAATAGCTGCAAAGCTCGCCTCAAAGCTTCGTCGCAGTGGACTAACAAATGCTCTTGTTTCTATTAAGAATCAATTCCAAAGCACACAGACTACACCATCCCCCAACTGCAATGCCACAGAAACTTCCAGATTTCTTTACTTTTCAGATCTTTCCGGGAGGATAGGACATTCATGGAAGATGGGTCAATCCATTTGTATACAAATGGTTCAAAAACAAAAGAAGAGGTTGGTGAAGGTGTGTACTCTGAACGACTGAAATTAAGTCTCTCATTCCGCCTGCCCAATCACTGTAGCGTGTTCTAGGGGTAAGTTTTGTCGATAAAAGAAGTCTTGTCCTGGCTTAAAGTAAACCGTGATATCAACATCTGATATCCGTATTTTCTTAGACAGTCAAGCCGCTATCAAATCTCTGGACTCTATAAACTCTATAGAGTCCATAACTGTTGATCAACTCTAATGGAGATGGCGCAACAGTTTAATATTCACCTTTGCTGGGTGCCGGGCCATAGAGACATTCCTGTAAGGCAGATGAGCTCGCCAGGAACGGTACAGTACAGCCCATCCTACCACGTTTCTCACATACTGGCACATCAATCGCTACTTGTAAACTGTTGCTAATGCAAGACGCTGTGAGGAGGGCAGGCACCACATGGAACAAAATCACCACGTGTCAAGTCATAAAAAAAACATCTGGCCAACACTGGATTTAAAACGTTCAAGGTGCTTGCTCTCTTTAAGCAGATCGCATATAAGCTCGATAATAGGCCACGCGACTAGCCATATTCTTAAATGACTTTTGCAGAAGCTGTATGGACGAGGAAGAGGAGGAAACAATTCTTTATCTTCTCTGGATCTCTTCTTTGTTTGAATTGCAGAGAGTACAGTTTAGATTTTCTGTTTCTGTCCGTCGTGTTCCATTGAGCATAATGAGGCTTTCAGTATCCAGCGAATTTTGGAGACATCCCAGTCGTCCGAGACGTAAACTTCACCAGCAGTATAATCAAGCAAATGGTATTAGCTGTGTGTTCTCGTTTGTTGTGCTCTTTGCAGAGACCCTTAGTGCTCGCGCTCGATTACTTTAACTGCTACGCCATCCACAACCAGCTTAAACAGAGTTTCGTTGGTCACGATCTCATCCAACTCTTCTAGATCTTCCCGATTGAGCCTATTTTCCCAACTCTTAAACCAGAAAATCTTATTTTCAATTATCAGCTTGGCTACAAATTTTGGTAGCACGTTATTTGCGTAAGCACTGAGAACTCTTTTTCCACATAGAACATTTAACATCTCATCGTGTACTCAAAGACAGGTTTCAACTGGCATTCAAGGTTCAAGACATAGTTAGGCGTCACACTTGGCAGACCCAGTACTTTTTTGTAGAAGTATCTTTGCATCTTTTCCACTTCATCATGTTGTAAGTCCCCCATACTTGTGCTCCATAACCGAAAATATCCCTGGTAACCGCGTTGATAAACCGATTCCACGTAAAATTTAAGCTCTGTCTAGCTTGTTTAGACCGATTTTTTGCAGTGCTCCGTTAGGCTTACTCCGGCAGTTAGCCATATACCAAGCTATTTGTACTTGCTAACAACTTCAAGGTATGCTCCGTTGATCTTTCAATTTTCTTGTTGGCTAAGTCTACCACCTAGTACCCGTTGGACTGTCATGCAAGAGGTCTTGGGTTCGATCCCTGCCTATGCAGGAATTGACAATTTCTCCAAGAGTAATTCTTGTCATGAAAAGTACTTTCTCAAATTTGCCGTTCGGATTCGGCTTAAAATTGTAGGTCCCCTTCATTCCTGACAACATTACTCGCACACAGGAATGGTTGAGAGTTGTAAGTCACTAGGCCCTAGTTTTCAACGGACTGTTGTGCCAGCCAATTTATTTATTTATTTAAGTCTACCACCTCTTTTTCTAAATACCATCACTTTCGATTTCTCCAGGTTTATAACAAGATTCCACCCTTGACAGTATTCTGCCATCTTATTTATCATGCCTTGTAGTATGTCTGGCTTATCAGCTATTAGCACACTGTCATCCGCATACATTAGCAGTCGAATTTGCATTCCGTTCAGCGAAATACCGCCTCATTGATATCATTTATATAGAGTGCAAAAAATAGTGGACTCAGAAAGCAACCTTTCGGATGAGTTTCTCAGAAATCCCTAAGATTTGCAGTTTGTATAAAAGTGCTCTTCGGTCAATGAAGAAACAGTAAACTTTCTTTTTGTCATTCATTTGAAGTTTGATGATATTGAAGAGGTTAAACAGGTTATCAGCAGTGCTGTAGCCTTCTCGAAATCCAGCTTGGAACTAATTTGGGATACTATATTCCTTTTCCCATTGCTTTAGTCTTGTTAACAGAACTCCGGCAAAGCTTTTTGCAAGTGTCCATATCCCTCTTTAGTTTTAGACGATGTTCTTATCACCTTTTTTGTAAATTGGAAAAATAATGGCTGAAACACAAACACGCTTCAGCTTCGGCTTCGCCTGACGTTTACGACTTCAGCCATAGGAATTCAATGCATGCTATCACAATGGAGCTTCGACCTCACGTTTCCTTTGACAATCGTAAGGAAAAGAACGTAATGTATCGTAATGTGACTCCAAACGGAAGCTCTAGTTCAATTATTTGAAAATTTGCTTTGTCTGACAGCTCATCAGCTGTAAAAAAATGTCAACAAACAAAATATTTGCTCTTTGGAGGGATGAAATAATAGAAATGTCATTCAAAGCAACCTCGAAGCAGGCCTAACGTAACGCAAGCGAAGCCGAAGCTGAAGCGTGTATGTGTTTCAGCCATAATGTTTTTTTTTTTTTAAATCTGATTCCACATTTCCACTTTCAAGCATTCGATTGAAAAGTTTTGCTAACACATTTGTTGCTGATTGTGGGTCTTTGGTAAGGAACTCATATGGCACTCGGTCTTGACTTGGCGCTTTATTCCTTTTTGTATTTTGAAGAAATTCATTTAATTCGTTGACCGTGTTGGGCTTGTCGAAAAGAGGAACAACAAGATTTTAAGGCATGCTTTTGATATGCACTGGAGGCATGCGTGGGTTGAGTAGCACCAAGAAATATTCTTTAAAGTCTACACTAGTCAAAGCATTTCCTTTCACAAAAACAGTTGTTTTCAGCTCTTTTGCTAAACTCCACCAGTCCTTAGACGTCTTCACATCTTTCAGTTTTGCGCCAATCAAAGATTCTTGAAAGCTTTCTTTGTTCGAAGATAAATTTCTTTAACACTTTGTGAGCACTTTTTCTCAGCTTTGTTTTAACCAATAGAGTTGACACTATGAAGTCCGTTCTGTTTCTTATCCATTCTCCGGTTAGATGGTGGAATTCAAAAACTGTTCATAACCACATTCTTCTTAAACAAAAAATATTTAAAAGAAAGACCAAATTAAATGGATCACATTATACATGCGCATTTACTTCACAGTTATCTATAGGTAAAGGTGCATAATATAATTTTCGACAAGAAACTTTGTGGAATTCTCGAATGAACAAAAACATGCAATAATGTCATGTCACCATCAGTTCTGTCATTGCCAATTATAACATTGTCCATATGCACATAATGAGGCCGACTAAATTTCATTTCTGTATAAAGTCTAGACGGTAATCGAGGTTTTTTTATGAGTACTGCAGTCAAAAAAACACAAGGCTCTTTGAGCATAGATATTATCTACTTCTAGGTATACCTTATACACGTTATCAACTTTACAGATGTCAAACCTGTTCGAGATGTAAGCGCCACAATGTAGTAGCTATAAGTATAAAAAGGTACATTCAAGCCCCCAAGCTACATGATAGGTATACATATCCCAGCTTAACTCTGCAGCTTTTAAAAACCCTACTGTGCTTTTAATAACCACCATTAGATTTAGGTAACGTAAAACCTGTCACATAAAAATTCTTTTATTTCAACTATAAATTTATGCAAACAAAATTAAACGATTTTTCTTGTATATTTGCAAAAATAAAACATAAACAAAAAGAAAAAGAAAACTCGTTGGAAATGTCTAGGGGATTGCATCAAGAGTGCGTAGGCCGTTCAATGGCTTCTGCGCGACAATGGTTCGAGTTCGAGTTCGCTTCGCCCATCAACTAATGGCACGCTATCGTTATGGCGTTCGCTTGTTCTGTGTAGTTGAAGCAATCATCATAAAAATTGACACCAAATTAAGGCGTCAATAAGCAAAAGTCTAGTATTTTAAATAATCAACAAAATATTTGGCAGAAGGAATCATAAAAAAAGATACAAGATACAAAACGAATCGTCTAATACTAAAGGCTACAAATTCCGAGACAGATATCAAGAGAAAACAGTGGGTGCGAGCGATTTGGTAAAGATTCGTTCCACAAACTATAAACGACGGCAACGATAAGCATGATCGGCGCTGATTCTCCTCATCGACAAAATATCTCGGATGCGGCTGCGCTAAGCAGGTGAATAATCTGTAAGACGCGTGCTATGTGGGCGTTTTATTTTATAGCAGCCAACCATGGAAATGTAAGAGCTACGACTCCGACAAAAAATGTGCCTCTTTCCTTGCGTCACCGCGACCGACCGTGGCAGTCGTCGTCGCAGGCCCACCATCATATACCACACACCTTTTTCAAAACGTTTACTCATAGAACTGACAACTTTTGACGTCGCTTGGTCGGTTTGTCAGTTTGTCAGTCTTTGATCGCGGTCGTGAATGCAGCAACCGAAAGAGCTAGCTGAGCAACATTAATGAGAAAATTTACAACAACAACAAATTCAAGACGAAATGTACCTATGGATATAAGTAGAAGTGTAGATATTGTATCTACAGATGTACATAAATTTTAAAGATATTTTTAATTTATTTGTTTATTTTTTTATATCGTTTGAGGAATTCAAAGATTTTTATTTCTGTTTTTGATTTCAGACGATTTTTTGTTTTGCGCGCGCATTTAAGTAATGATAAGTAAATTGAAACTTAAATAATTCAAATTGTTTTATTGTTATTCATTGTAAAATAATGAAAAAAAAAATTAATTGTTTAATTGTATAAAACAATAACCTGGGGAATTGTTATAGTAAATGACACTTTTGGGACAAAAATTTAAACTTGTCCCAAAGTATTTAGTATTGAATTATTGTAGTTTTGGATCTGTTTGTCTCTTTATTATTATTATTAAATGTGGGTGTCATTTACAAATATCTCGAGTTTATCTTTCCAACAGAGGTATAACCAATTCTGAAAGTTTCAATAGTTCTTTGCTCAGAGATATGTTCGTAGAAAACTTCTACTTTCTTTCAATTTCTTCCAACAAAGGCTGAAAAATTAGTTGAGAAAGTGCAATTTGTAAAATCAAACAAGTCTCTGAAAATGACAGCAATGAATTCTGCATCAAAAGATGACATTGATGCTTTAAAAACGATTGTTAAATCTGTCAGTGTAAAATTTGTCCCAAATAAGTTTAAATATCTAAAATAACACAATTTCTAAGAATATTTTTGTATAAATTTAAATAAAAAAAAGCATCATCAGGTATTTCACAACAGTGTGAAAGATTATCAGATTTCCCTTTCAGTAAATATGGGTACGTTTACACTATTAAGGCAAGCATTGCATGTTTTAAGTCTCTGATTGGTCAGCTGTCAAAAAAAATGCCTTCAATAAGCTCAAGTTTTTTGGAATGTTGACGGCATTGATAGTCAATAATGGCTGAATCACAAGCACGCTTCAGCTTCGGCTTCGTCTGCGTTACGGTGGGCCTGCTTCGAGGTTGCTTTGAATGACATTTCTATTATTTCATCCCTCCAAAGAGCTAATATTTTTTTTGTTGACATTTTTTACAGCTGTTGAGCTGTCAGGCAAAGCTAATGTTCAGATCATTGAACTAGAGCTTCCGTTTGGAGTCACATTACGATACATTACGTTCTTTTCCTTACGATTGTCAAAGGAAACGTGAGGTCGAAGCTCCATTGTAATTGCATGCATTGAATTCCTATGGCAGAACTCGTAAACGTCAGGTGTTTGTGATTCAGTCAGCTGTCAAAAAATTCCTTCAATTAACTCAATTTTTTGGGAATGTTGACGGCATTGTTAGCCAATAAAAATCACGCTAACTATCATTTAAAGCGTCTTTGTGTCAAAAATCAGCTGATCATATTTTTTAATCAGCAAAAAAGCACAACTTCATAATACTGTGATTAAATTTTCATCTCTAATTCTGCTTCTATATATAAGAGCTATTTTGCAATATATAAGACTTTTAGGCACATCCACTTCATTTAAGAGAGCTAAAGTTTCGTTTTCTGATAAAAAGTATCTACCAAGTACATTTCTTCTAGTTTCTCTCAGGACTGGACACCTTCCGACAAAATGAAAAATATCCTCTCGTTAAGCCATGTTGCAAATATCACACAGCAGTGGAAGATCTTCGCGATGTGGAACGTAATTTATGTTTAGCAGTTCACCTCTTAGCCGAAACATATTGTAGACTTGCTCTACAATATTTATGTCCTGGAAGTAGTTTCTTTCATTAAGATTATAATGCAGCCTGCTATAGATCATCTGATGAAGTGAGCTGGATGCCTGTTCTGTGAACACATTTCTAAAATGTTTATCCAGACGCCTAATTTCCTGGTAAGTAAGTAAGGTGAAGTAGTACCCGTGGCATGATGGTTAGTGCGTTGGACTGTCATGCGAGAGGTCTTGGGTTCTACACCTAAAGTACTGCCTCTTGCGAGGAATTGACAAATTCTTCAAGAGTAATTCTTGTCATGAAAAGTGCTTTCTCAAATTTGCCTTTCGCATTCCGCTTAAAAACTGTAGGTCCTTTCCATGCCTGACAACATTACTAGCACACAGGAATGGTTGAGAGTTGTCAGTCACTAGGCCCTAGTTCTCAAACGGACATCCAATTTATTTATTTACGGAGATTTAAAGTTACACATGTATCTTCTGCTAGCCCAATCCATTCTTTAACTTGGGGTGCATGAAGGAAGGTAAATGTTAGTTTTAATTAAAATCTCAGGAGTTTTTCTACAGTCTCAAATTTCTTTGCTCCCCACACTTGGGCTGCGTAAAACAGGATTGATTGGGATACTGATCAGAAATATTTATATTTACTGCTATACGCAATGTTTTTGTTGTTGAAACATTCTTTCCATGCCACTTTAATCGCGGTTTTAGCCTTGTTTTTGTATTCTTTCACTCTTTCTATGTTCTCATTGTTGAAGTTCCATTGTTCACTTGAGCTTAACCTTCTTCCACCTTTCTTGATAACCATCACTTTCGACCAAACTCCATCGTCTACAGTATTCCGAAAGTCGATTTATCATAAGCAGCAAGGCTATATCATCTGCGAAGAGTAAGGCTTTAATGACCTCTCCAGCATATCTAACATTTCCTGGTAATGCGTCAGTGATGTCATTTATAAATAGTGCGAACAAGCTAGGACTGAGAGCACAGCCCTGTCTTACTCCCGACTGCGTCTGAAACCATTCAGATACCTGCTTTCCATTCCAAACCGCTGCTCTCGTGTCTGCGTACAAATTCCGAATAACTCTTCCAAACATAAACGACATCCCGGATCCAAACAACTTGCACGTCAATGCGTTTCGATCAACTAAGTCAACTGCAGCTTTAAGATCCACAAAAAAGTGTATAGCTTTTTATTTTTTCCAAAAAGACTCAGCAATGCTCCTTAGAACGAATATATGATCGATGGTCGAGTAACTCGACCTGAATTCGGCTTGAGACTCACATAATAGATTATTCGAGTCTATCCGCGTGTTAAGCCGCTTTAGTAGAATCACAGTAAAGATTTTAGAGAAAGCGTGAAAACGAGATTGCTCTATAGTTTGCTGGATCTTCGATGTTGCCTTTTTTGTGTATCGGAAAAATCAAACAGTCTTTAAACTGCTGAGGGATGATTCCAGTTTAAAAAAAATTGATTATATATGTTTGCCAGGTCCTTAATCAGTTCGTCAGTGACATATCTGTAGAATTTCGTTGGTATCCTGCCGATTTCTATCTGCTAGTGTGTTGATTGAAACGCGAACCACATGCTGGCAAATTGCACTGTCAAAAATCTCGTCATGAACATAGGGTTGGGCATAGTAGATCATGACTGGGTCCAACATTGCTGGGTTTAGCAGTTGATGGAAATGATTTCGTAGAGTAGAAGTATCCAATCCACGACTGATAATATACCTCGATCCATTTAGTTTTCGGGCCAAAATTCCAAAATTCAGAGGGATTACTACATCTAGCTAGCTTTACTGCCTCAGCTTCATTATAGTTTACTCTTTTTTTTACAAAGCGCTTTATAAATTTTATTGTGTTCAATATATTGTTTTTTTTTGCATAGCATTTTACGCCTAAATTCATTAAGTAAGGCACCTCATGCGCCTTCTTTATGAAACATTCAATTTTGCTCAAACACATATAATGTTTCTCGGACAGTAGGAGTGATATCAGTTTTTTTCTGTAATTTGAGGCCGTTGTATTCCTATATTGGAATTTAGGCATAAGTTCTAAGGCCACAATTTTCTCTCGTACCATTTTGCCACTTTAAATGTTGCCACAATTGGCATATGATCTGAATAGTTTCTTTTTTGAACTTCAAAATCAGTTATAAGTGAGCTCCATTCACCTCTTACCAAGCTATAATCTATAACAGAGCTACCCTGTTTCCCAACAAATGTGAATTCACCTTGGTGGCCTCCCTCACTGGTACCGTTTTGGATCCGGAGCCCGAAAGAATTGCATAGATCTAACAACTTTGCACTCCTTCAATTCATTGTTGCATCTTTCGTTCTCCTGCTCATACCAATTCAATCATTTTCCGTTCCTCCTTAGTTAGCGATCCTGGCATTTAAATTTCCAACTAGTAGCAAATTTTCAACCAGGTTTAGCGATGTAACAAACTCCCTAGGTTACAATTTATATAAGTTGGCACAATTCAGCGAGGAATTGACAAATTCTCCAAGAGTAATTATTGTCATGAAAAAGTGCTTTCTCAAATTAGCCGTTCGGATTCGGCATATAAACTGTAGGTCCCCTCCATTCCTGACAACATTACTCAACGGACTGTTGCACCACCCAATTTTTTTTTTGTTATTTTAATATAAACATAAAGAACTTGACAGTTGACAAAGTAGCCGACAATTAAAATAGTTCTAACAAATTAAAGGTCTATACCTCTATAAAAAGAAACACCCTTACAACTAGTAATGTATGATTTTTTGTATGTTCAGTTGCTAAGTTCGAACAACTGCAGTTTTTGAAATAACTGTCATCTAAAAAATTAACAAGAAACCTTTCGTCTAAATATAAGTAAAACTTATGCAACGGAATGAATATGAATTCCATTGCCTAGTAAACGAACCTTTTGTCTGACAGCTTCATAGATTCCTTTAAGGTCTGTTTATTTAGTTCTAATATCTTCGATGTAAACGAACAAAATTGTATTTTGTTTAAAAAAAAACTTAAACACCCGTTTAACATCTTTTTTTTCATCACACTTATTTAAAACGCAATTAACATTTCAGTTTACTTTTTTTGTTTTGTAAATATTGACTTAATCCACATTAAAAATTAAAGAATTTATATAAGGAATGTTATCAATCAGTAAATATTTGACTTTTTTAGTATTTGAAAAAAAAAAATAATAATTTTATTACGTTTTAAGAATTCTCAAGTTAGTGTAGAAGGAACTTCGTCAACTTTATATTAAATATTAAAAGACCACTCGTTTTGCGTCTTAATTAAGCTTAAAAAGCAGAGTGTTGAGCTTCTATTAACAATATTATTTATTTTATTCTTCATTAGATCTCAGCTATATGTTAAAGATGAGTACTTTTCTTTACTCGAAGTTGATATCAACTCGAGCTGTTCTTTTTTTCAACTTTAGATTTTATTTTTCTTCACTCGAAGTTGTCCTTCTCAACTTAAGAGTTTACTAACTTTAGATTTTCTCAGCTTTCAAGAAATGGGAAAGTTGACTACTGAACTTTAGATTTTTTATCACATAGAGTAGTTTTGAACTTTGTCCTGAAGAAAGTATTTTTGGACTTAAAATAATCTTAAGAAATTGAAGATGAACATTATGAAGAAGTTAAAAGCAGGCAGTAAAAATGACTTTCACGTATTGGACTTTATAATTGGAAGAACGGCTCTTACTTTAGTAAAGCCATACAAAGTAGCCCAATTTCTCTTCATTTTATTGCATTTTGAAGAAGAAACGTGTATTTAGCTAAACTTTTTTTTCAAATCTGTCATAAATTCTGTAGTTTTGAAAACTTCAAACATATCAATTTTCAAATTCTAACTTTAAGTTGATAGCTACTCAAATGAATAAAAAAAAACAATACTTCAACTTTTAGTTTGGTATCAACTCTAGATTTGGACAACAATTATTAGAACTCCTTTAAAATAGAAAACAAATTATCTGATTTAAAAAACCTAGTTTCACCCGTGGGATGATAGTTAGTTAGGACTCTCTAACCAGAGGTCTTTGGGTTCAATCCATGCCTGCCATCTAAAGTTTTTTTTTACGGTACTGCCGTTGCGAGGAATTAACAAATCCTACAAAAACAATTCATGTCATGAAAAGTTCTTTCTCAAATTAGCCGCTCTAAATTGTAGGCCCCCTCCATCCCTGACAAAATTACTCGCACACAAGAACGGTTGCGAGTTGTAAGTCACTAGGACCTAGTTCTCAACGGACTGTTGCGCAACCTTTATTATTTTTTTAGTTGCATTTAATTAAGATACAAATAATATAGATTATCAAATTAACTAAATTAAATAATTTCTCTTACAGAAGTTATTAAAAAAGCTTAAAACGAAAACCGAACACTTAGAAAGCAACCAATTTGCAAACAAAAATGGTTTGATATTGAGTGTTCAAAAGCTAGAGATCTATCATTTAAGTTCTTAAATCTTCTACGGTTGCACAACTTTGATATTTTTATAAACTATATACTGAAGGGATCAAAAGTTTTAAAAGATTTTTGATCCATCGAATATGGAAATTATCAATAACACTCGTTGTTTCGGTCAGCTCTGGAAAGCTATTAAGCTTGTAAATGAAAACACAAATCTCATTGCCGCAGGGTTGCAAGCATCAAGCCTAAAAGCCTCAATATCACAACGAGTGCACGAGTTTCGAACTAGTTTTTAGATGCATCTTTTTCAATTCCAAAAGTGAAACAAATATTAATGAACACAAAAGACAACAAAGCCCCTAGAGGTGATCGTATAGACGTATATACCATCTGAGTTTTACAAGCATGCCACAAACGAGTTCATAATCTTATTTACAAATGAGTTCAATCAAATCTTCGATAGTTGTTCAGTTCCCGAAGAACTAAGAAATCAATTATTTTTCCAAAAAAAAGGCACTTTTAAAGATCCGTCAAACTGTAGAGTAATCTCATTTCTTAATACCTGCGCTAAATTGTTTGCAGGACTTATACACTCCAGGTTTCCTGAATGGGTAGAAAATAGCAATATTCTATCAGAATTTCAGGCCGGCTTCAGGAAAAAATACTCAACCATCGACCAAATATTTGCTCTTATAAAAATTGCCGATTATTTAAAAAAAATGGAAGAAATTATATGCTTTCTTTGTCGACTTCCGAGCAGCTTTTGACTCAATTGGCCGTAATGCGCTTTTTAACAAGCTTAGTGACATAGGCGTATCAAGCAAAATTATTTCAGGTTTGAAAGCTTTGCACGAAAACAAGCAAACGTTTGGGACGGTGATACCATGTCCGCAACATCAAGGGGCCTCAAACAAGGTTGTATATTGAGTCCACTTCTATTTACCAAGTACATAAACGACATTATAGATGAAACAAAAGGAGGAATTATGATGGGAGGAGTAACTATACCTGCTCTCATGTATGCTGACGACATAGTCTTCTTTTCTAATACGGTTGATAAAGTGCAAATTATGGTCAATAGACTTGAGCAATATTGGAAAAGATGGAGCCTGGTAATGAATCTCGAAAAATCTAAATCTAAATGATGGTGTTTAGAGGGGAAGGTGGCAGACATGCGCAGAACTAAAAGTGGACATAAAAAGGTGAGGTTATTGAAGTAGTACGGGGGTACAATACCTAGGAGTTTAAATAACATCAAATCTGAAGATGAACAAGCATCTAGAGGGTAAATTAACAAAGGCAAAAAGAGCAATCTCTTCAACCTGCTCAGACATATCGCTCGCTATTGGGGGAAAACCCTTTTTGATTTGAGATCGCAGTTGCTTTGTGTTTTGAGCAAAATAAGATTTTACATAGTGTTTATGTTATTTAGAGGCATTTAAAAGTGTATTTTTCTGAAAACTGGGCAAGTGAATTTTTGATTCCATTTATTTTTTATCAAGGTAAGTGAATATAGTTTATATAAATCAGTTTGTTTTTCCATTTATGCTACGTTTGTAACTTATTTTTGCAATGTGTCTATAAAAAGTGTTTTGGGGCAGAATGGGCGAGGCATAATGGGCATGGGTGCCCCGTTTACTTGCATGAAAAGCCATTTTGCTCCTTTGTTTTGAACTACGATCCTATCAGCATTTTTCTTATGTTAGATGGTTCGGAACTATGTGAGGAAGACCCAGCGACAAGAATGGAGCAAAGAGAGGATGCTCCGAGCTGTTCAAGATGTAAGGTCAAAAAAAATGAGCTGTAAAGCTGCTGCTCGAAATTACGAAATTCCTCGAAGCACCTTACAAAGATTTGTAAAAAAAGCTGATCAGAACCCCGACCTTCCAGCCCGTTTTTTCAGAAGCTCAAGAAAAAGAGCTGGCCGAATATCTTAAAGACATGGAAGGCCGCTAATTTGGCTTCTCGATGAAAGAATTTCGTGAATTAGCGTATGAGCTAGCGAAAAAAAATGGGTTGGCCAATAACTTTGATGCCGAAGCACGAATCGCCGGAGAAGACTGGGCAAACAATTTTTTGAAACGTAATGCAACAATTTCATTAAGAAAGCCAGAAGCAACATCTGCGGCTCGGGCTATGGGGTTTAACCGAGTAGCTGTGGCAAATTGTTATAATTTGCTGGACGAGTGTATTGAAAAATATGGATTTTCCTCAAGCAGGATATTCAACGTAGACGAAACTGGGATCACTACCGTTGCAAAGAGTTTAGGAAAAATTCTAGCAACTAGAGGGAGGAAGCAAGTAGGATCGTTATCTTCTTCAGAGCGAGGACAACTACCAACCGTGGAAATTTGTATGAGCGCTGATGTTTCGTATATGCCGCCAATGTTTATTTTCCCTCGAAAAAGAATGAAAGCCGAGCTGATGGATGGAACACCACCTAATTCATGGGGCGAGTGCAATAGAAATAGAATGGTCACGCGCAACCAAAGAACAACCAGTTTTGTTACTTTTAGACGGGCATGCAAGCCATGTTAAGAGCATTGAAGTCATAGATGTTGCAAGAGCAAGTGGTGTTGTCATGCTCTGCTTTCCACCACACTGCACACATCGAATGCAACCCTTGGATGTAACGTTTATGAAGCCTCTGAGCTCATATTATGGAGATGAAGTAAAGAAATGGCTCAGACAAAACCCTGGAAGAACTGTTACACACTACCAAATAGGACAACTGTTCGGAAAAGCCTATTTAAGAGCTGCTACAATGACAGTTGCGATAAACGGCTTTCGGAAGACCGGCACATGGCCGGTAAACCCAAATATATTCGAAGACCATGACTTCTTGCCTTGCAAAACCACGGATATGTTATATGAAGAGCAACCTACTTTTGACCTAAATTTGCAAGCTTCTCAAGTGCAACAAACAGGCTTATCAACTACTGATCCACTTATGTTAACAGAAGCTTCATTTACAAGAGCGGTAAATGCATCAATGCTGTCCCATCCACTTACGTTATCTACAACCCCTGTTTCGACAATGAATGATCAATCCACGACACCAATTTCTTACCAGAAATCCGAAATGCCAATAAATGCATTGATACAATCTACAAACCATGTTTTAGCAATTGACGATGCGCCAACGCCCTCAACTTCTTTCCATAATTGTTCACCATCTCAGATTGTAGCAGTTCCCAAAGCACCACAAAAAAAGAGAGCTTCTAAGCGTCGGGGAAAAACTGCAATTATTACAAGCTCTCCTTACAAAGAGCAGCTGGAGGCTGAAATCACCAAGTCCAAGCCTCCCACAATGAAGAAAAAGAAAATCATCGCAAAGGTTAAAAAAAACAAAAAGGCAGAAACTTCAGACAGCGAAGAAGACGAGGAGTGCTTGTATTGTGGGTATTTATACTCCCAGTCTATCGAAGGATGGGTTTCCTGTAGAGCTTGCGGCAAGTGGGCTCATTGTTCATGTGCTGGAGAGGATGATGTTGATGATGAATCCAACCACATATGCTCACGTTGCAATCCAATTTAGCTCCATGCCCATCATGCCCCGCCTATGCCCATTGTGCCCCAGCAGCGGGGGGCACAATGACTTGCTTCCTACCAAGTCATCAGATCAGCAGATTTTTAAAATTTAAAAAAAATAAGAAACATATTTATCAATGTAACTTATTACTCTTATTTTGTTTCAAATAACTAACTAGTTGCATTAAAAAAAATTGTACACATTCACGTTGGAAAACGTCATTTACTTATGAAAATAATTTGCACATTTTAAAATAGAAGTTTGGATACTCCTTTTCGTGAAAACTCAAAAACTTGAGCAAGACAATTAGACAGGAATCATTTTTCAAAAAGCTGTTAACATTTTCCGATTTTAACTTAACTGGTCCCCAAATAAAAATTATCGGTAGAAATCTTATACAAAATCTACTTTTACAATGTGTCACAATTAGAGCTCTTTAATATAATTGACAGGTATGCTTGTTTCACTTATCGATCCTATATGTATATGAAATTTCAAATTAATTTATTAGTAAAAAAAAATGAATTTAAATCATAAAAAGATTGGCCCACCCTGTGGCAATGATAGATTATTTAGCTTTACTGCAACTACTCGTATGTATCTGTCACAATGAGCTGTCATTTGTTTATGAAATACCAGGCATTAACATATTTATGTACATATTATTGAATTGAATATTTTATTCTTATATTGAACGAGTTCCAAAGTTCCTCCATCACATTTCTTGCTTATAAAATTATTTTCATTTTTGGTTAATATTATTCATACAAAAAAATATATTACAAAAGCCATAAAATATGTAGGCGTTTTTAGCACACTTACTGCATAGGTGTCACTATGAATTAATATTAATCATTCATTCAAAACCACACTCTATTGCAATGTAATAGAAAAAAAAGACCATTCATGCAACTTAAAGCCGTCCTATTTCTATTGTTCCTACGTCTTCACGGAATTATGCTTTAATGTTTTTGCTTTGTGATTTTGGCCGTTCGCAATCGCAATCTCAGAAGCTCACTCTGCCTCTATAATACGCCATCTACCTAACCAACCGGTAGTTTGTTGTATTCGAGTTAAAAATTAATAAAATATTGTAATGACATGCACCTTATTCGTGTATAATATGATGTGTGGATGGGATAAGACCAGGCTTGCCAGATTGAGCTATTTATTGAAAATTTCTTAAAATTGCGCTACTTTGGGCTATAAGTAGTGTAGCCCAAAAGTAGTAAATGATATCAACAAAACCAATGTTAGACGTGCACCTTCGTGGTAAAAAATATGATGTGTGTGGATGGGATGGGATGATATCAGGCTTGCCAAATTGAGCTATTTATTGAAAATTTCCTAAAATTGAGCTACTTAGGGCTATAAGTAGAGTAGCCCAACAGTAGAAAATCATATCAACAAAATCAATATAAGACGTGCACCTTATTCGTGTATAATATGATTTGTGTGGGTGGGATGAGACCATTCCTAAAATTGCGCTACTTTGGGCTATAAGTAGAGTAGCCCACAAGTTGTGAATGATATCAACAAAACCAATGTTAGACGTGCACCTTATTCGTGTATAATATGATGTGTGGATGGGATGAGACCAGGCTTGCCAGATTGAGCTGTTTATTGAAAATTTCCTAAAAATGCGCTACTTTGGGCTATAAGTAGAGTAGCCCAACAGAAGTAAATGATATCAACAAAACCAATGTTAGACGTGCACATTATTCGTGTTAAATATGATATGTGTGGATGGGATGATACCAGACTTGCCAGATTGAGATATTTATTGAAAATTTCCTAAAATTGGGCTACTTTGGGCTA
The DNA here is from genome assembly GCF_945859685.1 of Eupeodes corollae. Classification (NCBI taxonomy): domain Eukaryota; kingdom Metazoa; phylum Arthropoda; class Insecta; order Diptera; family Syrphidae; genus Eupeodes; species Eupeodes corollae. The sequence continues at coordinate 52,214,409 of NC_079147.1, forward strand.
TAAGTAGAGTAGTCCAAAAGTAGTGAATGATATCAACAAAACCAATGTTAGGCGTGCACCTTATTCGTGTAAAATATGATGTGGTGGATGGGATGATACCAGGCTTGCCAGATTGTGCAATTTATTGAAAATTTCCTAAAATTGCGCTACTTTTTACTATAAAAAGAGTAGCCCAACAGAAGTAAGTGATAACAAAACCAATGTTAGACGTGCACCTTCTTGGTATAAAATATGATGTTTGTGGATGGGATGATAATAGGTTTGCTAGATTGAGTTATTTATTGAAAATTTCCCAAAATTGAGCTACTTTGGGCTATAAGTAGTGAAGCCCAACAGTAGTAAGTTATATCAACAAAATCAATGTTAGACGTGCACCTTATTCGTGTATAATATGATGTATGGATGGGTTGATACCAGGCTTGCCAGATTGAGCTATTTATTGAAAATTTCCTAAATTGCGCTCTTTGGGCTATAAGTAGTGTAGCCCAACAGTAGTAAGTGATATTAACAAAACCAATGTGATTTCCATGACGGCCACGAAAATGGAAACCACGATAACTCCGAGAAGAATATCACAGATGTAACCTGCTTTTAAACAGCTTAAAAGGTTGACTGTGTTATTACTAGGTGTGTTTTTTTTTTTTTTTTTGAAAAAAAAATATCCGTAGTGAAGAAAGATTTCGCATATATTACAAATACAAACTCTTCACTGCACATAAAAGTAGAAGCAGAATCCAACTGCGGATAGAATTTTGACGTTTTGCTCGAAACTCGAATATAAATGTGGTTAAATTGATATTTCTTGTCTATCTCGAAGGAATGTTTGCAGGGTATGATAAGTAGTTTATTGGCCCGGTAATTTAATGCGTTTGAGAACTAGGACCTAGTGGCTGACAACTCTCAACCATTCCTGTGTGCGAGTACTGTTGTCAGGGATGGATGGACTTATTTGGCGTTTTTAATTTTTCAGTTAGTTCTCACAACTTTTACTAATTACTGCACTTTTTAACATTTCATGCTTCATCTGCAACCAAACTAACGAAAAACAAAAACGCGACAGAATTAAAAACGCTTTGGACAGCATGTTTAAAAGAAAAACGCTGCGTTTTGGATCGTGTTGTTGTCAAAAAAAGCTATGTGATCTCGCCTAAGCCAACGCGTTTTTGAAGGAGCAACATAAAGAGTTCAGCTGTTAAATTAAAAAAAAAAATCATGCTCTCAAATTTGTATATTCCAACAAAATTCTGTATATTAATAAATTATTTTTCCATATTAATAATAATAATCTTACTTCTGAATCGGGATTTCAACGTTTCTTGACATAAAATAGATATTTGAGTTTTATAATTAATTGTAAAACTAAATAAAAATAAAGCTTTGTTTTGATACACCTAGAAGATTTATTTAATCTAAACTAAGATAAACCTTTGTTGGAAACATACTTACTTACTAACTTAAGATGGCGCTACAGTCCGGGCGGACTTGGGCCTCAACCAACATGCGTCTCCAGTCAGCTCGGTCCCTAGCGAGCTGTCTCCAGTTTCGCACGCCAAGTTGGTTGAGGTCCTCTCCCACCTGGGTGCGCCACTTGATTCGCGGTCTTCCTCGGGATTGGATTCGAAGACCTTCCGGGCTGTCCATTCGCTCTACATGACCTAGCCATCTCAGTCCTTGGACATTAATTCTACTAACTAGGTTAGTGTCGCTGCATACGGGACCAAAAATCACCCGAAGAATTTTCCTCTCGATGCATCCTAAGACGCTCTCATCTTTCTTTAACAGGGTCCAGGCCTCAGCACCTTAAATGAGAACCGGGATGATGAGTGTCTTATAGATGGTGATTTAAGATGCTCGAGAGAGGACTTTACTTCTCAATTATTGCCTTCTAAGTCCAAAGAAGCAGCGATTTGCAAGAGTTATTCTTCGTTTGATTTCCGCGCTGGTGTCTTTGTCTGTGTTAATAGCGGTGCCTAGGTAGACAAAGTCCTTAAATACCTCAAAGTTATAGCTGTCCATGGTGACGTTTTGTCCAAGACGTCGTTGTTCAATGTATTTTTTTGATGACAGCATATACTTGGTCTTGCCCTCATTGAACAATAATCCCATCTTCATCGCTTCCGTCACAATGCTGAAAAAAATTATGTCAATATCATCTGCGTATCCGAGTAATTGGATGGACTTTTGGAAGAATGTGCCTCTAGTATTTATTGTTGAGTTTTGCACAATTCTTTCCAGAACGATATTGAAGAAGTCGCATGACAGTCCATTCCCTTGTCTAAAACTTTTTTTGACATCAGATGCATCGGTGAGATCTTTTCCGACCTTGATAGAGCAGCGTGCATTCTCCGTGACAGGGATGCCAAAACTAGACATTGCTCTGTAGAGCTCTTCCCTATAGATGCTGTCATACGCGGCTTTAAAATCGATAAAGAGATGGTGAAGATCGATCGATGAAGATCTGCCGTAGTGTGTATATTTGGTCGATAGTGGACTTTCCTGTTCTGAAGCCCCACTGATAAGGACCGATCAGGTTGTTGACGAACGGCTTCAGGCGTTCACATTATACGGCACAGAGGATCTTATAGGCAATGTTAAGGAGACCGATGTATCGGGCAAATTAAGCTGAGATTCCACTCATAGGGCATACTCTTTTCTGACCATATTTTTTAGATGAGTTGGTGCATGCTTCCTACCAAGTCATCACTTACCGCTTTGAATAGTTCGGCAGCGATGCCGTCAGCTCCAGCAGCTTTGTTTGACTTAAGTTTAGATATAGCTATCTTCATTTCGTTGAGGTCGGGTAGGCGGAATTGTTGATCTGCATCGCCTAGGTTAATTGGTTCTATCTCCCTTACAGCGGAATTCGGTTCGTCATCGCCGTTATATAATTTGGAGAAGTGGTCTTTCCATATTCTCAACATCGACTGCGGTTCTACTTTGATGTTCCTCTGATCGTGTTTACAGACTTCGGTTCGTGGCTAGTACCCTTGGGAGGTGTTTTTAACCTTTTGGTAAAATTTACGAACCTCATTCCTGTTGTGACATCTCCTCGATAGCGCTTCTCCTCTTGCTCTCTTTTTTACCATCTAATAAGCCGGTGTTCTTCTTGGTGGAAACATAGCAAAACATAAATATCTTTTCTTTTGTATTGTTCAGTTAGACCATTTTTATTAACAAAACAAAATAATATCAACAGTAATAGATTGATTTTTTTCCCACAATGGAAAACACACATGATTCCAAATGCGCAACTACTCAACGAACACAGCCTTCGAGATACAAAAGCGCTATCAATCGTAACAACATTTGAAAACGAAATCACATAAGATCCATTCGAGACTCATATAAATATCAAAAACCCATTAATAGTAAAATTCTACTTTAACTTTTATCGGTGTTATTCTATGTTATTCTAGATTACTATGGATATTGTTTTGTTATTCGTTAAAATTCTACTATACTATGGATAGATTTTCCAACAAAACAAGGTTTACACCAAAATAGACATATACTGTAATATTTGTTTGTTATTTAGCAAAAAGTTAGTGTCTACATACATAGCGCCATCTGTTGCACGCGAAGATGTAAAATTAAATAAACCATAATCTACAAACGGCTTCAATTTATAAAATATAAAATATAAAATATAAAAACAAATTGAATAAAAATTATTCCTGATATTTTTTGAACACATCCTCTTTAAAACTGTCAATTTTATTAAATTAAAAATAGTGTAAAATTTTAAAAATCAATTCTAATTGACGCTACGAAATTTCCGTTTACAAAAATTGGGCTACTTTTTCGACACTTGTTCTGGGCTAAAAATATTTCGAAACTGTCCTATCGAGCTAGTTCAGAACATGGCAACCCTGGATGGATATGCGGCGTATAAGTGGGCGCAAACATTAAAATTCAAATAGAAAATAGAAAATCAAAATTGTAAACGAGACTTCATTTATATTTGAAGATGAATGCTAGCTACTGCATATTTTATGGCTACTTAAATGACACGCGAACAGTTTGTCAACTTAAAGAGGTTTCACTATTATCGTGGGCCAAAAACAAGAAAAAAAATATGAAGAAGACCATTTGAAGGGCACTACACGCCAGTCTCTCCTCTATATCACTTTTTGAATTGGAATTGGATATGATATTGGGTAATAAATGTTTTTTCGAAACAAAGTGTTTTTATTATTGATTAATTAACAATGCTTAGCGTGAGGTCACATAACCATTTAAGGGGTGTCTATTGTCTAAGTCGTCGTCGCGGGTGCTTTATTGAACAACATTAAAGTTATAATTATTACCGTCAGAAATAAAAACACCTACCTACGATTTGTGGACTATGTTTGGAAAAAAACCTGACATTGGTAACATTGAGGAATTTTCCATCGAGCTGTTAGGAAAATGCATTCGCAAATCGCAATAAAGTATCGATTTCTTTTTTCATCGTCGCGTCGCGTCAGTCGTTACCATAATTTCTACACAAATACTTCCCATAATCTTTTTCCTTAGTTACTTATTATAGGAGCACCATTCCTGGCAAATTATAGCATCTCTAGAGAGCAAAGGTCTGGACATTTTGTCTAGCACCTCATAATAATCAAACACGAAAAAGAACAAGCCAACAAAAAAGAAAAAAAAGAAAAACAGCAGAAACTTATAAGAGAAGGTCAATTATTGCATTTCGCTTGGCACTCAATTAATTTAAACTTAATTGCTAGAACAATAAATTTCCACGCAAACACCAAAACGCGAAATGAAAGAATTGTTTTTTTTTTTTTGTATTTCTTTGCTCTCTGTGGGCTGTCTAAAAATAAAACCAAAAAAATTAAGAAATTCCGAAAAAAGAAATACAAAAAGGTCAAAAATAAATCGCACAAAATTTCCCCCAAAAATCCTCATGAAAACTCAAAAATTTGCTAAATTTAGAGAAGCGTGAGAGAGAGAAAGAGAGAGAGGACGATGATGCAAATTCGCACTAGGGGGACGAAAATCAAGAGGCTTTGGGTGTTCAAAAAAACGTATGTAAATAAGTTTGTTTTATATATTTTTTTGATTTTTTGAGGAAAAAAAAAGAGGTCAGTAATCAAGATTTTTCGTTACCATGAAAGATTATAAAAGATTAAACGAATCATAAGAAAAATGTGGTTATGTACAGCAGTCAGACAGTGCCAAAAGGAACACACAGTTTTGCGCAAAGATGAAAGATCTATTTGCGTACATTAGACGATGATTGCTCATTTATGAGTTCGAAAAATGTCTGAAAATTAAAAAGATTTGGTTGGATGATCATCAGGATTTGACTTAGCAATGCAAAAATATGTTTGATTTTTGTTTCCTTGACATTTGTTCATTTGTATGTTAAAGTTTTTCTCTTTTTTTAGAAAAAGAGCTCAAAGGGCTTTAGGGCATTTATGATCCCATTTTAATTGGGACCAATTTTAATAATAAGTAATAAGTTTGATGAAATGTTATTGAGAAGAATCAGTGAACTTTTAACACATATTAGTATTCTAATTTAAGATAAAAGCTTCCAAAGTCTACTAACTGGCGATTTAAAAACCATTGACACATTCATTCATTGCCATTAATGGCTTAAACATAAACACGCTTCAGCTTCGGAATTGCCTGACGTTTACGAGGTCAGCCATGCTATCACAATCGGCGTTTTTCTTTTTTAGTTCAGAGCAGAGCTCGAACTGTCAAAAAATAATTGTGTTTCTTTTTGAGCTCTGATCGTTCAAAGCTTTAAATTCGTTATTCTTTTTTAGTTCTAAATATGTTCCGAGCGCGCTCTTTGAGCTCAGAATAAAGTAACATAGTAAACGGAGTAAAATGCTGAACACAAACAATTTGATACTTGGAAGCCGGGAAATTAAAAAAATCATTGTCAAAAAATTAAAAATGGCGGAAGAGGCTGGTCGCTCTAGTGCAGAATGTAAAATAATTTAGAAAAACTAATCGCATATAGCATTTTTTAAAAATCGAATTTATTTCAGTCGTCAAAGGGACCAACGTTATGACTGTTTTTCAAATCATGATAGTTTAGTGCTCAAGTTGTTTCATAATTAAATCAGTGAGCCCTGAACATACTCTGCTCAGAAATCTCCTCTACTCAGGCTTGCCAAATTGGGCTATTTATCGGAAATTGGGCTATCTTTTTCCAAAATTGCCGAAGCAATTTCAGTATGACAGCCCAATCATAATTGGGGTATGAATAGCCCAAATCTAATCTTTGACGATTTTATTTTCCGTACACATCAATGATTTTTATATAAACCACTTTTCTGCCTCTAAACATACCCTTAATGCATTCCACAATTTGCCAACACTTTTTATTCACTGAACATACTCATTGGTTTTGCCGCCACTTCAAATCAACCACAACAAACTTCACTTTTATTTCATTCAGTTTCTCTGTTGTTCTCAGAATTTTCATTAAAAAAAGCAGCAAGCAAACAAATCTGAAAATTATAATATTGTGCCAAATTCGACTTCCTCAAAATGGGAAAATGGGGAAAGTATAGAAAAATTTACAAAATATTGAACCTTCTTACAAATATGTAGTTTATGAATTATTAATTTTCGTTCTGAATTTTCTTTTCGTTTGGCAAGATTGGATAGCTGAGCATATTGCAAAGTTTCTGAATCAGACTTACGTGCACAAAAATGCGACTTGGAGAAGCACACCACAACAAAAATCCACCGAAGTAACTTAGAACAAAATTCACAAAGAAAAAGAACATTGAAACAATGTGGATTTGTTTCTACAATCAATTCGAAAACGAAGTTTTTTGAGTTAAAAATTGCATGCTATGTTGCTTGCCATTCTGCAATCCAAAGCGTCGATCATTTGGGGGAATTACTTTCACATCGTGATTCAAATAAAAAAAGTTCGAGCTGTGATCTTTGCCCCAATATAAAAGTTCATAGAACGAAGTGTACGGCTTTAATCCGTCATGTCATGAGTCCTTGTTTGAAAGACGAATTATTAATAGACGTCGCGTCGGTGAGAAATTTTATTCTATAATTATAGTTGAGTCCACTGACATAAGTGACAACAAATACATCTGTTTTTGTATCCGATATTTTTCGATAAAGCAAAGCTGTGTTCAAACATATTTTCTTGGAATAGTTGAAGTTGTAGGAACAACCGGTAAATTAAAAAAAAAAAAAGTACCTCTGTATGTTAGCGTATTAATTTGTTGTTTTCTTTCGCTTTCAGGAGAAGAGCTCTATAAAAATTTATTGGCTTTCTAAAACTAACTTCCTTAAAACTTGAAAATCTTATTGGTCTTGGTACCACACATGATTCTTGTCAAATGTATCTGTCATGGTCTTCACTTGTGTTTTGAAAAAGCTGCTCGTAATTTGCCGGACGAAATTGAATTCTTGATGTGCGAGACTGTGAACTGGTTTTCTCGAAGTTCAGTTAGGCGAAATAAATATAAAACAATTTATAAGTTAATAAATAATGATGCTGAGCCGATGAAGCTTACAAAACTTTGCCAAACTCACTGGCTTACAAGGTACGAATGTGTAAACCAAATATGCAGCCAATATTTAGAGCTCAAATCTCAATTCGAAATTGCGAATTTGTCTGAAAAATGCCACACTACGAAGCTCTTATCCGATTTATACAAAAATGATTTTAATTATGTTCCTCTTTGGCCTTTGCTTAGTTAAATATCAGATCTAAATAAACTGTTCCAAAGCACAAATCTTGACTTTTGCCCCTAAGACGATATAAATCTTCTTGTTATTTTAATGGCGAAAATTATTCTTAAAGTCAGTTTTATAATTCATCGGCATTGTCATCCTCACTTGCAGTTAATAATATTTTTGAAATTCTTCATCACATAAAAACTGAAACCGATTTGAAAAATGATGATGAAATACAACTGAGCTTTGAATTTACTGAAATTGAAACAAAATACCCAAATGATAGTATACTTAAAGTAAAAGCTTTAATCAAACAATTTATACACACGTTTTTACATGAAATAGAGAAACGAATACCCGAAAACTACAAAATTTTTAAGAAAATTCGTTATTTTAGTCCGAATGTATGCCTTTACGAAAAGCTGCCAAATTTTAAGGATCTACCCTTGGAGATAATACCAAAAAGCAAGAAAACAGTACAGAATATTCAAAATTTGGAAGAACAATGGAATAAGCTCCCTTTATTCGATTGGAGTCCGTTTTTTCCCTCTAAATTTTTAACGCAATTGGAAGAATTTTGGACAGAGTTGGCTCTAAATGTAAAAAACATTTCGGGTGAATTAGTTTTCGGGGATTTGGCGTATTTCGTAATACAATTGTTAACTTTACCTGTGAGCAACGCTGTAGTAGAAAGAAGATTTTCTTTCATGAATTGTGTAAAAACAAAACCAAGAAAGCTATTGACTACAGCATCGCTAGATGCAATTATGCGCTTACGTATTGATGCTACAGATAAAAAAATTTGTTGTAAAGATTTTTTACTCTCGAATGAAATGATAAGTAAATTTAATCAATCAATGTACCAGTGTGATTAAAATGCCCGTGACGTTAACTCTGATAAGATATCGCTTTTCTAGACTGATTTGCAGCAGTTACCCTAATATGTTAAATGTGATAATATGTTAACTCTTCTTTTATTTATGGTCTTATGTTTCTTTTTTCGTTGTTTTTTTTTTCGGCTCCGATTTTGGGCTACAAAATTTGAGGGTTTTAATGTTTGTATGGGAGAGCGGAAAAAAGTCTGTAAAATCCGAACTATTAAACAAATTCTAATGAAATTGTACACACATGTTAAGATTAGTCATATACATGCATAGTCAAAATTTGGTGAAGAAAAAAATATTAAAAAAAGGTATTGACATTTTTATAAAATTTGAGGGTTTTAATGTTATTGTTAAATAAAAGTTTTATTAAGTCAAATCTTTAAGGGCATGTCTTAATACTTCATATTGGCGTTTCGACAATTCTGCTTGTAAAAATAATGCAAGAGCCTTATCCGGATCAAATTGTGGGCAGGAAAATCACTCTGATGTTGTTGCACAGTACCTTTTAACTCGATCACAGCATTCGTCAAAACTCTTTCGTGGTCTTCCCATATTAGTTGACGTTTCGGGCCGGGCAATACACTTTGGGTTAGTTTAACTTTGAAAACTCCTTCGAGCTAATGAGTGTATTTTTTTAAAAATTACTCTTTTTTATGAACTGTTTTCCATAGGCTTAAAAAATGAGACATAAAACGTTTCTTTAATTTTGCCAGCACAGTTTCTATTTCTAGTGATAGTGATAATGATAATGATAATGATAATGATAATGATAGTGATAGTGATAGTGATAGTGATAGTGATAGTGATAGTGATAGTGATAGTGATAGTGATAGTGATAGTGATAGTGATAGTGATAGTGATAGTGATAGTGATAGTGATAGTGATAGTGATAGTGATAGTGATAGTGATAGTGATAGTGATAGTGATAGTGATAGTGATAGTGATAGTGATAGTGATAGTGATAGTGATAGTGATAGTGATAGTGATAGTGATAGTGATAGTGATAGTGATAGTGATAGTGATAGTGATAGTGATAGTGATAGTGATAGTGATAGTGATAGTGATAGTGATAGTGATAGTGATAGTGATAGTGATAGTGATAGTGATAGTGATAGTGATAGTGATAGTGATAGTGATAGTGATAGTGATAGTTATAGTGATAGTGATAGTGATAGTGATAGTGATAGTGATAGTGATAGTGATAGTGTAGTTGATAGTACTAAAGCTTGAGACTACTTATAGAAGGTATTTTTTATAAATAATCAATAATTTTATTTAGTTTAGATAATCGAAAATAGACCAATTACATTATTTAAGAAGATAAAGAATTTTATTTAAAACATCTCAACATTTGCGAAAAATACGGTTCGCGATTTGAATAAAATTATTTTTTTTAACTTTGGAGCTTGTAAATCAAAACATAAAATATATATGTATGTTAACAAATATTTTTAAATCATACGCTCGCGATAAAGGATAAATATGACTTTTTAAAAAACACTTTTTTCCGCTCTCGCACCACTGTGCGATGTCTCTCAATCAGCGCTTCTTCTTCCTCCATGAACTAAGCATAGGCTGTGTGAGCTACTTTCGGGATACATTTTTTTCGGATTTAAAATTCATTTTTTATTATCGCACGAAGAATCGAAGCAAACTTTTGAGAACAACAAAATAACAGCTGCTAATGACAGAAGTGTCATTTTAAAAATGTCATATAAGAAATATCATTCAAAGTAACCTCGAAGCAGGCCCATCGTAACGTAGACGAAGCTGAACCATGTTTGTGTTTCAGCCATAATGCACTTTGACACCTGTGTCGAAACGACGGACATAGAATATGGCTTTGAACTGACAATTTTCAGTACACATAAGATCGAAAAGGAAATAGTCTTGCAACAAAAAGTCGTCGTACCGTTCGCTCGGTTCAACACAAAAAATGAAAAGATTAAGATCTTAAAAGAAACCGTTCGGGACGGTCGGAGCTGAATTTTGTCTAATTTCCTACGAATTGTCGACATTTTGCGTCGAGGTAAAAAAAAACAAATTACACCTTATCACGGTTTAAAAGTCAAATGGTGTTTATTTTATAAAAAAAGAGGCTGGGATGCGTTTCACACTGATAACTTCCCATCCCCGTCTGTCGATTTTTCTTGCTTAAAAGTTTGTAGGTTTTCGTTTTGGGTTAAAAAAGTTGTTAGTTGAATTATTCTTAAAAATTTTTAAATTACCAACAATATTTTCATATAAAATAGTTTTGTTAAATAGATTTTTGGTCGAAAACAAATTTTTACTGATTTTAGTACCTACCATTTCTCAAATTTTTGAAAAAATGGATGAATGAAATTAATTTGAGAGATATCAAGAAACGAACATCAATTTTTACCAAATTTGCGTACTACATAATATTTCTTGTAGATTTTATTTTTCTTTTATAAAAAAACGGATTGTTGGATTTTTAGCTTTTTGAGTCGTAAGTAAATTTTTACCAAGCTTTAGTATTGTTTTTTTTGTTAGGTTTTTATTTTTTTGTAAACAAAATTTTCCTCAAAATTTTACTGAGTGTTGACAACAATATTTTTTAAAAGCCAATATCTCAATTTTTTGAAAAGATATTTGAGTCGAAATTCAATTTTTACCAACTTTGAGTAATGTAAAATGTCAATTCGATTTTTCTCAAAATTGTACCAGATGTTAAAAATTTTATTTTTCTATGCACAAAATTGTTTTGGAGATAAAATCGTTCAGTATTCGTAAAATTTTCGAGGTGACAAATTATTTTTTTGTTTATAAAAAACCGTTTATTGGATTTTTTTTTTTTCAAAAAATAAACTTGTTTGGTATCACGTTACAATATATTATTTAAAATTTTAATTCAAGTCCTTAGCGTTTTTGGCTCATAAGATATTTAGGGTTAACCGAAATGTTCACCTTTTTTCTAAACTGCTATGGTAAAAAAAAAACTGCCAACGCAATTTTCTTGAGAGCCCTTTCTGCATCTTTCTGCCTTTTTATCTGTATAACAAAATTTATTTGAAATCGATATCTCTTCTGGTTCTTGAGCTATGGACAACGAAAAAAAACGTCGCGAACGTACGGACGTACGTACACACACACGCAGAGACATCTTTCTAAAAATGTTTTATTTCGACTCTAGGAACCTTGAAACGTCGAAAAATGTCAAAATTTTCAATTTGACGAATCGGAATCATTACAATAACTTAAGTTGAGCGCGAACAATTTATTCGTTGCAGTGTGGATGGTATGTGGAACGCGAATAGAGTTTGACAGTTCGTGGCAACCACACAGCAATTCGTTACTGCCAAATTGTTTTTACAGAATTGTCTTGTTTTAATTTTAATGTGTTTTTGTTTGAAATTGATTTTTGAAATGTGTAAAATCACGTTTGTTCATTCATTTGTTCATTCGTTGTTCACTCTCAAGTGCAAAGCCCTTAAGAAACTCCATGAAAACGAACAAACCCATAACAAATACAAAAATTAAAAAAAAAAAATATAGCATAGATAAGAAACAAATTTATTATTTAAACTTACCTGCGCTGCATTATCCTTTTGTACTTGAAAACGAGTCAAATCTTGTTTAATACTCAACAGCGCCTCTTCTGTGTACTTTTCGGGGCGACCCGTTCTTCCGCCCGCTGGATGCATTCTTGTGACACTCCCTCCTAATCATATCACATATTCACAAAATGTTTATTAATTAATTTATTTTAACTACTAACGCGTTAGTTAACCTATTTTTCTCTTCTATAAATATCCATAAATGAGTATAATTAAATATTATTATTATTATTTCAAACCTATATCCTATGTTTAATAAATTAGACTTTTATTTTTGTTTCTTCTTCAAATTTTGTTTGTTTAAAATATAAATTCCATTAATTTGCAGATAGTATCACACATTTTTGTTTTTATTTTTATTTTGTTGTTTTTGTTTTCAAAGGCACTTTGTTATTGTTATTGTTAGATTAATGTTTTAGAAATAAAAATTATACACGCGACCGTTTTTAATATAAAAGCAGTTGCAGTAGATTAATATGTTTATTTTTTGAATCTCATTGATATTCAGATGAAATTATGCTTCCGACACTTAAGAACTGTCCTGATCGATGCTCGCAAATGTTTAATCTGAAAATGAAAAAAAAAAAACTGAAATTAAATTCATTTATCAACAAAAATAAAAACAAAGCAAAACCAAAAGTGATCTGAGTCACAGAGATAAATTATAAAATACTATCCACTGGAATGTTAATTTTATTGAGATTTGTTTTAAGTCGGAAACAAAATGAAAACCAAAAACGAAAAAGTCTCGTCGCTCGTCTGATGAGATGCGTTTTATTTGTTTCGATGTCATTGTTTTTACTGGAGCAGTTTTTAATTCGGTTTTGGAGTGTGGGACAAATATGGAAAAGAGGAAACAAACATTAATCCGGTGAATAAATTTATATATTTTTATAAATCAATGACAAACAATGTAAGTCGGGTTTTAATGAACATCGTAAAAAAATCATTGGAAACGGCGATTGGATTGAGTGAATAATATTTTTTATCAATGAAATGTAACGTGTGATTTAAACAAAGAAATAGTTCAGAAGGTGCAGAGTGGTGGAAGATCAAATTTTAAGATGAAGTCCGAACATGGTCTGGTCGCCTTTATTGTGCTTTTAACCACATAGGTAAGCGTTCGCATTCTCATTCGTGAAATATGCTGTCAACCATCATTTGAATTTTGACCGATGCGGAACTGCTAATTGAAATGTCAAAAAAATAAAATTTAGAAATATGAAGAAATATTTTTATTATTTATAAAATTGTCCGAAAAACTTAATTTATATCTAAATTTTCGGAAATATCGCATTGTCTATTTTGTCTTACAATGGGCAATGCTTTTTTACAAGCACGTTCAGACGACATAAGGGACTTGAAAACAAGGCCAGTTTCTAGAATCTGATTGGCCAGCTGCCAAAAGATTAAGGCCACTTTATTGGAAAGTAGACTGGAAAGTTGTTCAAATGGTAGACATGTGCATTCAAGAGGACACAGGCGTCCACAGGTTTTTCTCAAAACCCACCTCTGTCTATCAACTACTACTCTCACCTCCCCGCGGTGAACATCGGGTGCCTAGTACCTCAACTGGAGATTGGGTTCCAACCCCAGTGGAAAGTTGTTGGGGGCAGCAAACGAGAGAGGGGGGGGGGAGGTGTTTCCACTAAGGCACCTCTCCTTATCCAGGCGGCAGCGGACGAATTCTCAAGATAGAATCAACGGTGGCGTCTACAGTTCCAGTAAGGCCGAACTACTTAGTGAACACCTTATAGGGCTTCTTCAAAATATTCGGAGCCCAGGCCTATAAGGAGCGGTTCATCCGGCTCAGCTTCCTTGGAGTTATACTAAGGATCTGGCCCTCCAGGTTGGGGGTTGTGCCGTCGGGGTGACTTCCTGGCCACGTAAAAACATCATAGTTTCGAAGCAACAACAAGCCTCGGATACGGACGGATTCACTGTTGACAACCCACGCAAACGAAATAAGGACAACGAACTTCGGATATGTACATGGAATGTTAGGTCCCTTAACAAACCACGTGCAGCCGAACAATTAGCAGAAGCCCTAACCGCTGCAAGGCAGATATTACCGCCATCCAAGAAGTGCGATGGGATGGACCGGGTAAACGCAAACTAAAAGACTGCGATATCTACTACGGCGACTGCTACCGAGAACAAAGACAGCGTCTATTTGGGTGTGGATTTGTTGTTGGAACTAGACTCTTGAGTTTCAACAGGGTGAGCGAGCGCATCACGACAATCCGAATCAAGGCTAAATTCGACAACATAAGCCTTATATGCGCGCATGCCCCAACAGAGGAGAAAGATGAAGACACCAAAGACATATTCTTCGAGCTCTTAGACAAGACATATGAGCAGTGCCCTGGCTATGACATTAAAATTGTCTTAGGAGATTTTAATGCCAAGCTAGGAAGAGAAGACATCTTTGGTGGCATAATCGGTAGATACAGCCTGCACGACACTACCTCCGACAACGGATTCCGGCTGGTCGATTTCGCTGCGGGACGAGACGTTCTGGTAGCAAGTACGCAGTTCACACATCTCAATATCCACAAGGGGACATGGAAATCTCCTACTGAATCAACCGTAAACCAGATTGACCACATTGAGATCGACGCACGACATTTCTCCAGTATACAGGATATCCGAACATTCCGAGAGGCCAACATTGACTCGGACCACTACCTCGTTGTAGCCAAGGTACGGCTACAGATATCCCGATCCAAGCCAAAACAAGGAAATACTGTGAGAAGATTCCACGTTGGACGGCTACAATCGCCAGAGACTGCCATGTCCTTTTCCGATAGAAACAACAGGCATACAAAACGGCGCTGCACATGAGGACCAGAGCTGCTCGCGAGCTCTACGAGCAGAAGAGGTGTGAGGAACAACGGCTTCTTTGATAGAAAAAAAGAGAGCATGAGCTTCGTAAATTTTACCAAAAGGTAAAAAAAAACCTCCCAAGGGTACCAGCCACGAACCGAAGCCTGTAAACACGATCAGGAGAACATCATATTTGAACCGCAGTCGATGTTGAGAATATCGAAGGACCACTTCTCCAAATTATATAACGGCGATGACGAACCGAACTCCGCTGTAAGGGAGATTGAACCAATCAACCTTTGCGACGCAGATCAACAATTCCGCCTACCCGACCTTGACGAATTGAAGATAGCTATATCTAAACTTAAGTCAAACAAAGCTCCTGGGGCTGACGGCATCGCTGCCGAACTATTCAATGCAGCAGGTGATGATGGTAGGGAGCAGACACCAACTCATTTGCAAAATATGGTCGGAAGAAAGCATGCCCGATGGGTGGAATCTCAGCATAGTGTGCCCGATACATAAGAGAGGAGACCCTCTAAACTGCGCCAACTACAGAGGCATCAGTCTTCTTAACATTGCGTATAAGATCCTCTCTGCCGTATTATGTGAACGTCTGAAGCCGTTCGTCAACAACCTGAAAGATCCTTATCAGTGTGGCTTCAGACCAGGAAAGTCCACTATCGACCAAATATTCACACTACGGCAGATCTTGGAAAAAACC
The DNA here is from genome assembly GCF_945859685.1 of Eupeodes corollae. Taxonomy (NCBI): domain Eukaryota; kingdom Metazoa; phylum Arthropoda; class Insecta; order Diptera; family Syrphidae; genus Eupeodes; species Eupeodes corollae. The sequence continues at coordinate 52,230,086 of NC_079147.1, forward strand.
CAGGAGCTTCAAATCGATACCCACCATCTGTTTATCGAATTTAAAGCCGCGTATGACAGCATCAATAGGGAAGAGCTCTACAGAGCAATGTCTAGTTTTGGCATCCCTGTCAAACTTATCCGTTTGTGCAGAATGACGATGGAGAATGCACGTTGCTCTATCAAGGTCGGAAAAGATTTTATCGATGCATTTGATGTCAAAAAAGGTTTTAGACAAAGCGATGCACTGTCATGCGACTTCTTCAACATCGTTCTGGAAAGAATTGTGCAAAACTCAACCGTCAACACTAGAGGCAAAATCTTCCAAAGGTCCATCCAATTACTCGGATACGCAGACGATATTGACATAATTGGAAGATCAAAGCGTGATAAAAGTGGAGCATTTTTAAGCATTGCGAGGGAAGCGAAGAAGATGGGTTTAGTGTACCTATTCACCGCTATTTACACAGACAACGACACTAGAGGTGAAATCAAAGGAAGAATAACTCTTGCAAATCGCTGCTTCTTTGGACTTTGAAGGCAGTTGACAAGTAAAGTCCTCTCTCGAGCATCTAAAATCACCATCTATAAGACACTCATTATACCGATTCTCATTTATGGCGGTGAGGCCTGGACCCTGTCAAAGAAAGATGAGAGCGTCTTTGGATGCTTCTGGTGATTTTTGGTCCCGTATGCATAGATGGAGAATTGAGGAGAAGATATAACGACGAACTGTACGGGCCATGCAGCGACACTGACATAGTTAGCGGAATTAAAGTCCAACGGCTTAGATAGCTAGGTCATGTAGAGCGAATGGACATCAACGCTCCAGCCCGGAAGGTCTTCGAATCCAATCCCGAGGGACGGCGCAGTAGAGGAAGACCGCGACTCAGGTGGCGCACCCAGGTGGGAGAGGACCTCAACCAACTTGGCGTGCGAAACTGGAGACAGCTAGCTACGGACCGAGCTGGCTGGAGACGCTTGTTGGTTGAAGCCCAGGTCCGCCCCGGACTGTAGCGCCACCTTAAGTAAAGTAAGTAAGATTAACAAATATTTACGTTTTGACAGTCTGACATTTGACAGTTCAAATCATGACAGTTTAGTGCTCCATAATTAAATCAGAGAGCTCTGAACATAATCTGCTCAGAACTCTACTCTACTCTGTTCACTCAGACTCAACGCCAATTATTGAAAACCATCCGATGAGAATAGGATGGAGAATAGGAGAATAGGACACCATACAGGTCCTTACGCAAAATAAAACCGAAGCAGCTAGTTAATTTTTTAGATTTCATTCATTTTGAACAAGGAACTATACCTGGCTATCTTTTACTGAAAGAAAGTACCAACATTATTATGTATGTACACGGTTAAAAATCTGGGGGTGTTTTTTAATACCGCCTCAGTATTACAGCTGTATACAATACTCAAAAAATTAGTTTTCAATATTTTCAATTTATTAAATTTTTTCTATAATAATTCTGTATTAAATTTGAGTATTTCTTTTATTAAAATGCTCATTTTAATACTAGCCTTCTTATCTTTAATTTCAAAATATTTAAAGGAAGGCGAGGATATTGAAGCGGACTTTGTTTTGAGAGATCGGGACGACGACGAGATTCCACTTAACATTCTAAGTGAAATAGTGAGGCAGTATTCGAATTGTGCCTGCTTTTGTGTAAAGATTTGTCCCGTTATCCAAAAGGTGGTTGATTCTGTCGGAGACTTGAGAAAGCAGGACGCAGAGGCAGCAGTGTTGTTATATACAAGGAAGTAAGTTACTTTTTTTGATAAAAAATATGAGTGTTCTTCACATCCTTAATTCAAAGGGCTTGGAATCCTATATAAGAGCGAGCCAATCGGCATTTATATCAGAAGAATACTCCCGTAGCAACAGCCTCAAGGATTCTTCTCGAAGGACGTTAGTCACATTTAGAACCGAATACTTACGGTCAATGTGTGGAAATTATCCTTCCAAAGAGGCGAAACTTGCTTGTGCAAAAGCAATCATTGCAATCTTTCCGTGCTACAGAATTGAAGATAGCAAAATTGGAGGCTGTGTAAGTACATCAACGGGTTTCACTTTAAAATTAATTGTTTTCTTTATCTTGAACCACAAATGTATATAAAAATTGAAAAAATTTTCAAAATTGAAAACAATGCTTACTTCTTATGCTTAAAATATAAAAAACAAAGTTTTGAAAATCTAGTTAATATGTTCACTTTCATTAAGACAAACGATAAAATTTGCTTAAAGTATGATGATATTGTTTTTAAGAAACCATTCGAGTGTTACGAAATAAATAACAAAATGTTCATATTGCAACCTTATTTTTATTAATGCCTTTATGTATTTTTTTTTTCTATAATTTTAAAAATGTTTTTAAAATAGTTTAAGTCTTCATAAAATATAAAATGTTTCTTCTAATCTCAAAATATAACAACATGGTTTTTTATTCATAAAAGTTTTATTTTAAAGCAGGTGAATGGGTTACGAATACCTATGATAAAAGCTCAGTAAGTAATTTTGCTTTCATTAAAACACTTTGAATTTGCATTGTTAAAACTAATATTAAAAAAGTGTCTTCTCATTCTACTCAAAAATTAATAAATGTTATGTTATGTAATGCTTTTGTATTACATTTAATAACTTTTTATACTAAAAACGAATTTATTTTTGTATTAAAATCCAATACAATTAACATTATATAATAATCTTTCAATATTTAAAACTAATTTAATTTTTGGTTCTTATTAAACATCATTTGTATTAAAATTTAATTTTTTTAAATTCAAAACAAATCTTATTTTGTGTTGAAATGTAATACAATTTAAATTATATTATATCCGTCCAATATTATAAATTAATCAAAATCTGCATTAAAATTTAATACATTCGGTGTTGATTTAAACTATTTTTATATTCAAATCAAATATATATTAAAATTAAAATGCAATAGTTTGTATTATATTCTAATATTTTTGGATTTATAACAAATAAAATAAATATTGAATTTCAGGAGAAAATATTAGATTTTAATACAAAATGTATTTACTTCTAATACAAGTTTATAAGAATCATAGACACAATTTTAATAAAAAAGATTTGTTTTCAATACTTTTGGCTTCGAAGTTAATCTTAATATATGTTAAAATTTAATACTATGGACATAGTATGTAATAAAAAAAATTATTTAATTTCAATAAACCATTTATTAATTTTTCAATTTTAATATATGAAACATATTTAATTCTAATATCTTTTCAGCGTTGTCATATATACAACCCTTAAAATATTAAAATTAACGCCAGAATTTTTAACCGTGTACATGCAACTCCTTACATCAATAACAAGTCCAACACAAGTTTTATTTTGTATTATAGAGAAAAATCCTTAGTTCTTTTGTAAAATAACAAAGAACTCTTTTACACAAAACTTAAAAATAATGTTGCACTAAATCATGAATCACAGTGTTATGAAGTTCAGCTACCAGTTAAATAAACAAAAAAACATGACAAGCTCACATTTTGACATAAGTAGAATTTTTAGCAGATACTAGAATCTTGCCTTAACTTCAAGTTCCTTATGTCGAACCAGCCCAATGTAAATCCAAATGCTTGACTTACAAAATAAAATACATTTTGACATTTTATTTAGTTAAATAATTATTATTATAAAATGAAGGTTGGTAGTTTTGCCCCCTATGTTTATTATAATTTATTGGTATATAATGACCTTTCATTTCAGAAAAAAATATCAATCGTGTTTTTGTGACAACTCGGCAAATAATAACATGTAAAACATTTTTATAATTACGATCATGTTTATTATAATAAACAAAGGTAATTGATTCGAAGAATTCACCTTTTTTCATATACAACAACAATCAAACTGCACTATGAACATCAAACATATGAATATTACGCTACCTATCAATTAAAATCGCTTTAAAATTGAACAATTAAAACAAATATGCAATCAAAAACCCTCTTCTTGACATTGAAAAAATAAAATTAAAACATTCCACATGTGAACTGTGATCATACTTTATTGTATGTACATATATGCACGTGTAAATATACATAAACACAAACAAACAAACAGACACATAAATAACAAGAAAATAAGAAGAAAACAAAAATCCACACATCCCTCGTGATCTCAAATTAATTGTGTAATTTCCATTTAAATTATTTAAATGACAGACGACATGCACTTTGTGCGATTTTCACGTTTATTGTTGTTTTTTTTTATCTTTTAGAATTCCGCCCGCACAACCAATACAAAATACACACCATTGTTGTCAGCTGTCAGATTCCCGACGAACGCGGCGCCCAAGTCCAATGGTAATGAACTATTAAATTAATATTAAAATATAGTAAGACGTTAATTGAGTTAGTTTTGCTTACTAAGGCGTGGTAAATAAGTAGTTTTTAGAATATCTTATTCTACATTTATACGACTAATACGCTCCTATAGAAGTTTCTTACTTTTCTTTGACATTACTGACACGATGTAAATTATCCCAAACCGTTAAATTTATTTGAAAGTAAATAATTTTGAAAATGTGTACAGAACTTAATGAATACTTAAATTAAGCGTTTTAAACAATTATGTCAAATCTGGCTTCAATCCCGAATTTAGGCTTAGGTCTATTTCATCTACTGTTATAACAAGGATTCGCAATATTTTTCGACTGATACATTATAATTATAATTGACAGCTTTAAAAAAATTGCTTTTCAATTAAGCAACTTTATTGGAAAGTTAACTGGAAAGTTAGCCAAGAGAAATCGAACTTACTATCAAGCAAAAGTCCACTTATGTCAAAATGACAGCTAATTATATTTTATTTTTATTACCCTTTAAGGAGGTTCCTTGTTGAATATAGGAAAAGGAATAAGAAATATTTGTTTACAATACAAAATACAAGTCGTAATGGACTTTTCGCTTGCTGAAGCTAGAGATAAGTAAAGTTCTTAGATTTAAATGTATGACATTTGAAAAACTAACTACTTGCTTTGTTGAAAATTTAACTTCAAAGAGTGTAGTTGAAAGTAAATAATGTGTTTTATGGTGCCTGAACCTGTCTAATGGTTTGAAAATGACAGTTAATCAAGTTTTTTCACTTAACTGGAAGCTGAACTTTATTACTCTATGATTTATTTATTTTCTGCACAACTTCATTAAATGTTTTCTTTACATAAAAGGGTTCCTTGTCAATTTGGAAAAGAAATAACTAATATTTTTTTACAATACAACGATTGACATTGCATTTATATGTATCTCGATGGCTGTTTTCGTTGTGTTGTTGTGCATTGGAGTTATGTATGTGTTTTCCATCGGGGAAAATCAATCTGTTACTGTATATTATTTAGTTTTGTTAATAAAAATGGACTAACTGGGCTTACTTTGCAAGCGAAAACAATAGAAAAGATAGGTTTATCACAGTTTAGAATAAATAAATCTTTTTGCAAATAGTGTTTCGATGTTTTCGATGTGTGAAGTGCAAGTAAAATAGTTTGATTCGTCTTAAACAATGAAGAACTGATTAGTTCAGCACCATATAAGAATATGCTACCTGATCTTGTCCGTTTTTTTTTTGTAATTCGATTAAAACAAAACTATATTTTTTGTACACAAACATGCAAATAAACAGACCATAATGCATTATCTGTCATACCAACTCCTCCACACAGGTTTTTCTTCTCAAAATATTGACTCGACTCCGATCTCCGACGGGAATCGAATCAATGCAAGCTTATTTCAACTCAATTCAGGTATATAAAGAATTGAGGCGATCTTCAAGCTCACTTCAACACTACATGTCAATGTAATAGTCTACGAACAAACTCCCTCCTTGAAGCAATTGTTAAATTGACTTTTTTTATAGAATCTCAATTTCCAGGTGTTTTCTTACCATTTCTTCTTGAAAATTTGTCCATCTTATTAGTTTTAGTTAGTTTTTTTCCTGAAGTTAAACTTTTGATTTTTACAAAACTTTCTTCTATTTGTGTGTGTGTTTTTTTTTTAATTATTATTCTGACATATCTTCTTTCAGTTGTACCAATTTTTAGATACAAAACTCTGCCAACTGCGGATCGTTTTGTTGGCAATTTCTCACTGGACTACCAAAAAAACGCACTTAATAATTTTGTTGGTACTTTTTGTACTATGAACTCAAAGTAGAGGCTTGCGAAGTAAAGTTCTAAATTTAAAAATTTATGACACTTAAAAAACTAACTAGTTGCCTTAGTCAAAATTTACGTTCAAAGAATGAAGTTGATTGCAAATGAAGTCACTTACACTATTGTGCAAAAAATTTTCAATTTTTTTTTTGTTTGTTACTTATAATTTCTGATCCACTGTATATAACAGTTATTTTTCACATTTGTATTAAAAAATGAAGTTACTCATTGCGTCTCTTTAATTTAGGACAAAGAAATCGACAATATGCCCGTTAGGAGAGCAAAGCATCATGAAAGAACTTAGAAGACACATATGCATCTGTGCAAAACATATGCAAGTTTTTTTTTACAGTACATCCTTTATTTGTTTTGTCCTTTAATCAATTACATTCTTTTGACATTGATCTTTAAGCTGCATAAATTAAAAGTGTTTTAATCAGCCCAATTCTAAATGGCAATTCCCGGGGAAATATTTCCCTTTTCCCTACTCTCTCATTCTAAATAAAAAATTCCTGGGGATTTTGTTCCCTTTTCAATTTCCCTTATTCTAAACAAGTTTGAAAATGGGAAAAAATACTCCGGGAAAAAAGTAGCTATTCTAAATGTCGAAAAAAGGGAAAATACGAATTCATTTGGCGCGAGTTTGTTCCCGATAATTGAGCTGGAGAGTTACAAAATAAAATGTAAGTTTTTCTTTTTTTTGCAATAATAATTGATAACATTTCAAATATTGTCAAAAACAACAAACAAGGGTCAGCTTGAAATGCTTTTAAATTTGGTGGAGGCTCAACGCGATAAGGAAATCCAATAAAGAAAATTTAGAGCCAGCAAAAAAAGTGACCATTTCCTCTCCATCCCCAACGGAATTGCTTGCTGAAGAATACCTCCTATCTTTGAAAATCGAACCCGTCCAGGCAGAAGCAACGCCAATTCCAAGAAGCCAAAAATTTCACATGCCATTTAAATACTCCTGCTCAAAATGGGCCCTTAACGCGCTTATATTCCAAATGAAAGAATCATGACACGCGCCTGGATGGGAAGCATCGACGTATTGAATTCTTAGTTGATCATCAGAAACTAGCATAACATTTAGGCTGTATGTTCCCTTTCTGTTATAATATAAATGTTTGTTTACAGATGGGGCAATGATCCGAACGTGCGTTCCATCAACGCAACCTACAATGCCAGAAATGTTATGTTTTGAGTAGAAGACCAGTGCAACTCTTCTTTTTTTTGCAGCCGTTTGGCATACTTTTATCCATTCTGGCACTTTGCTAAAACTAGGTTGGGCCAGTCCAACATAGAAGTCTTTTCCCACCCTCTTTTGGTATCATCCTTCAGCGAAGAAATGCAAACAAGCACTCAATTTTGTTATTGGTGGAATCGCAAAACTTTTTTTAGCTGGATCACAGGACCTAGAGAGAATATCCAGCAAATAACATCTATATATTATCTATAATACTTTTGAAACCTAAGAATCAAGTTGCTTTATGAAACTAGAAAAACAAATTTAAAATAAATCTTTGTGAATTTACAAGTACTTACAACCATTGAGGCAACTTCAGAGGATTCGAACTATCCCTCAAGGATCTTCTAACAACCCTTGGGCTTTGATGTTCTTCTAACTCCTCTTCAAACAAGATTCTTGCTGCAATACTGAACATTTTTTAATTTAATTTACTTATATATGCATTTATTTATGCATAAATATCAATTTCAAAATGTTTGTTTTCCTTTTCTGAAACTTTTTTACACCTATGTACGAGTACATTCTTGTGTCAAATACTTCATAACAGCTGTTTCGAACATACAAAATTTTCGTTCCCGAGTTCGAAGGGAAAAACTGTCTCCCGGGGAATTCGGAATAGGATATTTTTTTCTCTCGGGAGATCAAGTCTCCCGGGGAATTTTCTCGCAGCTGCAAATGTTGCTGAACTTAATGGAGGAGTGGCGGGATATCGCCTGTAGATTCCAGAGCAGGCCAAAGAAAGAAGTGTTACAGTTTTGGGAGAAGACAGAGAGGGAATTAAATTCATGTGGGCCGACGATAAAAACAATTCCAGAATGGAAAAAAGTAAGCATTAACAACAATTTTCGTACACTTATTTGTTTATTACCTTAGGCTGAAAATTTAAAATCGAAAAATGCCACTGATGGTGGGCTTAAAAAAGAATACAAATTTTCCGATTTTGAACAAGCCACATATTATTTAGTTGGCATGAAAGAGTCTGTGGAAGGTGTCGCTGCAGCAACGTTTGGTTTGAGCTCGGTTCCAAAGAGGAAAGGAAATAAAGAAAATATAGGGCCACCCGAAAAAGTTTTGATTTCACCACCAGTTGAATTTCTTGAAGGAGTGCTCACCGATACAGAAATACTTAATCTTTTTCAAGAAGCCTCGTCCTTCCCAAAGTATATTCCTCAAAAAAACCATATTCTCGCCCGCAAGGAAGTTTTCACAAAAGTTCTGCCTCCGAAGCTTTCCAAAAGGAAATGTAACTTCAAAAAGATTTATGTCTCACAATGAAGGATTTGGCTGAAGGAGTTCAAGAGAACTTTACAGTACAAAAGGAAGCAGTTTTGTTGACTCTAAAATATTTTTGAAACCTAAAAACCAATAGGTTTATTAACATGTCGCCCAAAAACAAAAAAAAAATGAGCAAATGTACACACGGCCATTGTGGCAACTCCAAAGGATTGAATGCATCCCTTAAAGATCTTCTGATAGCTCTTGGCTGTTGATATCGGCTTTCTTCAACTTCCTCTTCATGTAAAATTCTGCGTAAAATGCTGAACATTTTTGTTGAGTTTTACTTTATTTGTTAATAAAATTATAAAAGAATTCAATCAAACTTTTTTTTTATTTAAAATTTGTTTCATATGTCAAATATTGCAAAACAGCTGTTTCGAATATTCATAATTTTTTTTCTCGCTTTCGAAAGGAAAAATAATCTCCCGGGGAATTCAGAATAAGAGAATTCTGTTCCCGGGAGAACACATATCCCGGGGAATATTTAGAATTGGCTGAATGTTTGTTTTCCTTTTCTAAACTTTTGTACACCTACATTCTTGTGTCAAATACTTCGAACTGTTTCGAACATACAAAATTTTCATTCCCGAGTTCGAAGGGAAAAACTGTCCCCCGGGGAATTCGGAATAGGAGAATTTTACTCTCGGGAGAACAAGTCTCCCGGGAAATTGTTTTCCACGGGAATATTAAGAATTGGACTGACTAAAAAATTAATTATCGAAGCATTTAAGAGCGGGATAAGGCAAAGGGAAACAAGAAAGCGGTTAAAAATCCATGATTTGGCCATTTCTAGGGTTATTTCAAGGGATCGAAATAATTTGCCCATAGAAACAAGGCACTCTAGGGGTCGTCCACGTAAAACGGACCATCGCATGGACCAAAGAATATCGAATCTGATTCGGCGGGAACCATTTATCTCGTTGGCATCCATTGTAAAGGAGCTTAATTTAACGGTGGATTCAAGCACTGTGCGTAGAATTGCCAAAGAGGTAAATTTAAGGGCATATAGAGCAGTGAAGAAGCCGCTGTTGACCATAAAACATCGTCAAAGAAGGTAAAACTTGTGCGAAACTCTGTAAAGGTACTCATTTCTTGAAATTTAGGCTGGATTTTGGCCGCAAGTACTCAAACTGATCTTTGCAACGATGGAAAACAGTTCCATCTAGGTATAAGAGCAAATTTAATAAGCTTTCTTCGGACGGTATAGCGTTTGTGCGGCGAGAATCTAGGACCCGATATAAGCCAAATCATGTTCGGGTAACTTTGAAACATGGAGGTGGTCTCCTTCATCAAGTAAGTGGTATTATGGATCGATTCGGCTACAAAAATATACTGGAAACAGTAATGCTCCCATTTGCCGAGGAAGATATGCCGTTGGTGTGGAGATTCCAACACGACAACGATCCAAAACACACCTCGAAGTGTGTTAAAGAATTTTTAGAGGTCAAAAAAGTTGAAATGTTAGATTGGCCAGCTTAATCCCCTGACCTGAAACCCATCGAAAATTTGTGGGAAACTTTAAAATACCGAGTAAGAGGCCAGCTATTCTCGTCGACAAAATCCCTATTCGAAGCACTGCAGACCGAATGGGAATTAATTCCCATGAAGACAATAAACTCCCTTATAACCTCGATGCCAAAATATGTTAAGCTGTAATAAAAAATAAGGGTTATTCGACCAAATTTTAGGAAATTTTGATTTTTTAATATTTGGTCCAGTAAAATTGCAAATCTTTGTTTGTTTTGCACAGCTTTTTAGAATTCTTGTACAAATTATTTAAAAAAAAATATTAATGAATTAATTTTTTTTTTAAATATATTTATCTAAATTTTAATAATAATAGTATAATTAAAATTTAAAAAAAAAAAAAACTTGAAAATGTTTTGCACAACACTGTTTGTTAACTGAACCTGCCCATTTTCATTCATTTCGTAGTTCCAAATCAGAAGTGATTGACATCTGTCATCTGGCGTCTGTCATAATGACATAAAATTAGAAGAATGTTTGCTAAATTTGCTAAAATTGTCGCTTAGCAATCGAACAATTCGTTAAAAAAAATTAAAACTTACTACAAAATTCTTGATTCAAACGTAGTAACTTTTCGCAAACTACGCAACAATTTTTGTCGCCATAATAAACTACACAAGTAATCGATCTGATCGATTTGGGGGTGGATGCAGATCAGAGACCAAAACTAAAATTACTTAAGTTATGTCTATGTATTTTATTAGCTTCCCATAGGAAGTTATTGTAATGGGTCCGATTTGTCAAATTGAAATTTTTGACATTTCCCAACGTTTCCAGGTCCCTAGAGTCAAAACAATTGTTTTTAGAAAGATGACTGTGCGTGTGTGTACACGAGCGTTCGTTTGCCCGTACGTTCGCGACGTTTTTTTGTCGTCCATAGCTCAAGAACCAGAAGAGATATCGACTTCAAATAAATTTTATTTATACAGATAATAAGGCAGAAAGATGCAGAAAGGGCTCTCAAGAAAATTGCGAAGGTGGTTTTTTACCATAGCAATTTAAAAAAAGGTGAACATTTTGGTTAACCCTAAATATCTCATAACCCAAAAACGCTAGCGACTTGAATTAAATTGTATATAATATATTGTAACCTGATACGAAACAAGTATATTTTTTACCAAAATCCTATTAATGGGTTTTTTCATACTCGTAAATCAAAAAACTGAAGAAAAAATTTGTCACCTCGAAAATTTTACGAAGATAAAATGATTTTATCTCCAAAACAATTTTGAGCAACGAAAAATACCGTTTTTAACATCTGGTAAGATTTTGAGAGAAACCGAATTGACACTTTTTTATAAAAAATAAATACCTAAAAAAACATTACACAAAGTTGGTAAATATAAATATGACTCCCAACTAATTTTAACTTATAAGAAACATTGTTTCGGCAAAATTTGGAATTGACAGTTTTTTTTACAAAAAAATAAAAACCTAAACAAGAAAATTAATAAAAGTTAATAAAAATTGATTTACGACTCAAATATCTTTTTAAACATTTGATATATTGACTTTAAACTACTTTTATCTTTAAAAAAAATTGTTGTCAATATTTTGACAAAGCTTGAAAAAAATCGAATTGACTGTTTTTTGACAAGAACTAAAAACCTAAACAAGAAAATTAATAAAAGTTGGTAAAAATTGATTTTCGACTGAAATATCTTTTCAAAAATTTGAGATATTGACTTTAAACTGCTTTCATCTTTAAAAAAAATTGTTGTCAATATTCTGAACAAAATTTGAGCAAAAACGAATTGACAGTGTTTTTTTACAAAAAATAAAAACCTAAACAAGAAAATTAATAAAAGTTGGTAAAAATTGATTTTCGACTCAAATATCTTTTCAAAATTTTGAGATATTGGCTTTAAACTAATTTCATCTTTTAAAAAATATTTATTTATCTCACAGAAAATATTGTTTTCGACATTCAGTAAATTTTAATAAATTTTTTTTCATAAAAAAAAAAACTAAAATCTACAAAAAAATTTACGGAAATTTGGTAAAAATTAATGTTTGGTTCTCGATATCTCGTGAACAATAGAAGATATTGACTTCTGATTTATTTCACTCATCCAATTTGCATTCGTTTAAGAAATACAAACTTTTAAGAAATGATAAATATGTACTAAATTGGTAAAAATTAGTTTTCAGCTAAAAATCTCGATAACAAAACAAGATTTTGAAATCAAACTATTTTATTAAATGCTAAATATTGTTAATAATTTTTAAATTTTTAAGAAAAAATCAACTGACAACTTTTTTAACAAAACTCGAAAGCCTACACACTTTTAATAAAGACAAATCGACAGACGGGATGGGAAGTTATCAGTGTGGGTCGCATACCACCCTCTTTTTTAGCTTAATTTTTCAAATTACTAGTACCCGTGACGTGACTGTAATGCTAAAAGTCAAAGGTTCAATCCCATGCCCCCTATAGTTTTTTTTACTCCCGGAAATTGCCCGAGAGACTGACAAATCCACCAAGAGTAATTCTTATCAGGAAAAGTGCTTTCTCAAGTCGCCGTTCACATTTGGCATAAAACTGTAGGTCCCCTTCATGCCTGAAAATATTCACAGACGAATGGTTGAGATTTGTAAGAACTAAAACATAGTTCTCTACAAACTGTTGCACCACCTATTGTATTTTTCTTTTGAAACCGATAAATTAATGATCAATCTACAGTGTCGAGCAAAAGTCTTAGTACCCGAGGGGGTATTCTTGATAAATGAGTTGTGTAAAAGATATTAAGACACAATTTTCAATTTATGTTTTGATTTATTCAAGTTTAAGTTTATTTAATAAATTAACACAAGAAAAACAGAAAAATATCCTTCAAGGATCTTAAAAAAGTTAAAAGAAAAGTACTAGTCCCTAACAAAAATAGTGCAAAAGTCTTGGTACCCTGGAAGGACAAACGAATTTAATTCGGTTTGGAATGTTTTATGTTAAGAATATAATTACCTAATATTTTGAGCCTAATAACCTTTTTTAAACGATTTGGCATAAAGTTCACAAGTTTTCGCGTGACATCTGACCCTATTAATTCCCATTCTGATACCGGGAGCTTTTTAAGGTGGGTTTTGCTCGTTATATTGTGTTTTCGAAGTCTTTTCTCTCAGACATCCCATAAATGTTCGATTGGGTTAAGATTTGGGGGGGAGGGGTGTAACTAGCATGTGGGGCGTGTTGTAGGCGATCCACAACTTTACATTTGTAGCCGGATGATTGAGATCGTTATCCTGTTGGAAGTGATATGTGTCTACGATCCCAAGTTTCTCTGCACTTTGTTGTAAGTTTTGATTTAAGATGTTCAAATAAACTTCCTTATTCATCATTCTATCAATTATTGTCAAATTCCCGACACCACTAGATGACATACACCCCTATACCATTACACCACCGCCACTGTGTTTCACAGTTTTAATTGTGTTTTTAGGATTCAAGGCTTCTCCACATTCGAATCCTCCCATCTGAGCCAAAAATGTTGAATTTCGACTCATCGGAGAATATTACGTTGTCCCAAAATTCATTTGATTTATTTTTATAATCCTTTGCAAAGTCCAGTCTTTTTATTTATTTCACTTACAAACGGCTTTTTACGAGGTGTGCACGACTTAAACCCAGATCTCTGGAGCGATCTTGCAACTGTCCACGGAGAAACTGTTTTATTTAAACTAATCTGTATATCGGTAGCAATCTCTGGAGCAGTTTTGAATGGATCTTTTTTTATTATACTTGCGATTTTTCGTTCATCTTTTTCTGTAAGCTTGCGTGGACGACCAGACCTGACTTTATTTTCGATTCGGTTTTCTTTATTGTAACGGTTAATCACATTTTGTATGGTAGATTTGGGTCGTCCAACTATTTTATTAATATCCGCATAACTTTTACCTTGCTCATGGCAATTAATAATAATTTGACGCTCATTTACCGTTAATTCTTTTCTAACCATCGCTTTTTTGGTTTTACACAACAAAATTTTTTTAACCTTAACCTGCACGACCGATCGCTTCGTACTAATTGACACACAAATGTCATATTACAAGCTTCATGCAAAAAAAAAAACAAAGCCAACAGGACCGTTACAAATTTAAACAGTTAAAACTAGTAAAGTGCAGAAGTACCTAGACTTTTGCACTACTTTTTTCATAGATTTCAAGGTTTTATTATTTTTTGCTAGAAAATAGAATTTGTTTTTGAATTTTTTCTATTGGTAAAACAAAGAATAAGGTTTTATCATAATAAATAACTTGATGCATGAAAATTAAGCCCTTAACTTTTCTTTTCTTTCAAAGCTTTTAATGACATGGCACTTTGAGTACCATGACTTATGCTCGACACTGTATGTGTGTTCTGTTTCGATAAGGTACAAATTTTCAATGGTATTCGGAAACTAATCAAACAGATCCAATCAGCTGTCTAGGAATCTAAAGTGTGTTGCAATCAGAAAAGCAAAAGTCAACGAAAACTTATCACATGACTTAATCACCACTTAACTTTCATTATGACTTTTTCTAAGTTCCGATCTTGTCTACATACTTCATCAAAATTCATTTTTTAAATATTTGATTTTTCAATTCAAATGCTATCTTCGTTTAATCATTGTTATCTTGGTAACTGAATCCCAAGAACAAAATATTAGAATTGCAATTTTATTAAAGTTGCGATAAGGTTTATTTGAATAATAAGTCGGGTTTCTTTTTTCAGGGACTACCAACCATCGAAACAAAGTCAATTGCGATCACACAAAATAACTTTAATTTTATTTTTCATACAATTCCACAAAACATCTATCTAAACATTCCATTGCTATATGTATAGTAAAAATTTAAACAAACATCACATCGCGTGCAAACACACAACGAACGAAACGAGTCGCAAAGGAATTTTTAAAATTCCATCTGCATTCCAAAGGTGTTGTTGGTTTTTCTTTTGTTGTTGTTGTTGGTGGCGCAGTGTGGCAGTTGTAGCAGTCGTTTGGCGTTCGCTTTTTGGCCATAGAGAGTGCAAACATTAAACACTCTCTATCCGATTTACTGAGTACTAATCAGGGTTGCCAAATCCTGAATAAGTTCAGTAGCCCAATTTAAAGCTATTTGTAGCCCAAAAAGTAGCCCAGTTTTAATAAAATGTAGTAAAACCGATGAGGTATAAATTTAAAATAGTTAACATTTTAATATGATATTCTGATTCTGAAATTTGGGCTATTTAAAGCACAACTGCTATTGAGCTGTCATACTAATTTTTTTTCAGCAACTTATTTATTTATTTATTTATTCATCAAGCAGATTAATATAATATAATTAACAAATAAAATATAATCTTACACACTACAGAAACAAGGTTTTAACTTTAGTAATAAAGAACTGAAATATAAATAAAAATATCAAATTATGTAGGGCTAAAACTTGAACCACCAGTGTAGGAGTTAAGAAATAAATATAATAAATATTTTTTAAAAGATTCTCGACTTTGGTAGGAAAAGAACAACATGATTACAATTAGATTCTCTAATGCATCGAGTTAGATGCTCATTGAAATCATAGTTTACTCTATGATAGGATTCATGAAATAGAGTACAAGATCGCGTTTGCCTATACGGAGCATATATATCGACTAAGGACAAAAGTGAAGGGCAGTTTATATGAGAAGTAATAATATCACGTATGAAAACCACTGAAAAATACCGACGGCGAATATCAAGTGGTGTTAGACCAAGCAGTTTACATCTGGTTTCATAAGGAGGCATTTCAATGTTCCAATTTAGTCGGTGAACTACAATTCGCGAAAACTTTTTCTGAATCCTTTCAATTCTTAAACAGTGAGTTTTATAAAAAGGATTCCTTCCAAATTACTAGGGAAGATCTCACATAAGCATAAAATAATGACCGAAGGGTAAATGGATCTTTAAACTCTTTTGAGTTGCGAACCACAAACCCTAGCATAGTATTTGCTTTTGGAGTTGAAGTTTAGTTTGTAATCAAATATTACACCTAGGTCTTTCTTTTCTTTAAGCTTAGTAAGTTTTGTTTTATTTATTTCGTATTCAAAACAAATTGGCCTAAGACTACGAGAGAAAGATAAAGATTGGCATTTAGAAACATTTAAGAAAAGCTGGTTAGCAGTGCACCATACAGATAAGCGCTCAAGGTCACTTTGAAGTAAAAGACAATCCTTCAAGGATTTGATACAGCGGAAAATTTTGATATTATCCGCAAACATTAGGCAGAGAGAATTGTTGATAACTGTTGGTATGTCATTGATTAATATCAGGAATAGAAGGGGTCCCAAGTGACTTCCTTGAGGAACACCAGAAGTTACATGAATCACTTCAGAAAGTATATCATTAACGCGGACAAACTGTGTTCTACCTATGAGATAGGACGCAAACCATTTTAAACTATTAGAATGGAATCCGATAGATTCCATCTTTTTTAGTAGTATAAAATGGTTGACCCTATCGAAAGCCTTCGAAAAGTCCGTAAAGACAACATCAGTTTGAAAAACATTTTCGAGATTTCTAGTAATTTGGTTACAAAAAATAGATAGGTTTGTTGTAGTGGATCTTCCGGCTATAAATCCATGCTGAGAAGGCGCAATCGTTTCTTTGAGAATAAAGGTTAGTTTATCATAAATTATTTTCTCGAACATTTTGGGAATCGTAGACAATTTACTTATAGGACGGTAATTAGAAACATCCTGTTTAGAGCCAGATTTATGGATAGGAATAATATAGGAAATTTTCCAATCGTCAAGAAAAAGGCCCTTTTCGAGAGAAACATTGAACAGTAAAGTTAATAGCCCTGAAAGAGTATCAGCACAGTTTTATAATACAATTGGTGGAATGCCATCAGGTCCCGGTTGACTATCATCATTGAGATCCCTTAGAGCTGACTCAACATCTTTGCAGCTTAAGTTTAGGCTGCCTATATTGATGGAATTATCACTTATAACTGATGAATAATTTTGAGGAACATATTGAGGGGAGTAAACCGATTGAAAAAAATTTGCAAAGAGGTTGCATATGGTATTTAAGTTAGTTGATGTAGTCCCTAAATACTGCATGCAATTTGGTATCCCGTTAGAGCATTTTTTGTTATTTATATACGACCAAAAATGTTTACTATTTTGTTTCAAGCAAGATTCAGTACGACACAGATAATCCTTGTACGTAGATAGTTACTCCGGAGAGCAATATCATTGACGGAATTTCGATATAATTTATACGATTTATTTTGTTTGGTTATTTAAGTTTAATAAACGTTTATTCCACCAATGCGGCTTTGAATT
This sequence comes from Eupeodes corollae, assembly GCF_945859685.1. NCBI lineage: Eukaryota > Metazoa > Arthropoda > Insecta > Diptera > Syrphidae > Eupeodes > Eupeodes corollae. The sequence continues at coordinate 52,247,597 of NC_079147.1, forward strand.
ATTAAAGACAACGACTTTAGGTACAAACAAGTTTATTGCTTCTTTGATTGTCCCCAGCAATAAATTATATGCATCCACGAGCTTAAAATTATGAACGATGTAGTTCCAAGAAAACGAATTTAAATGATTAATTAGTTCTTCAAAATTAGATTTTTTGAAATCATATTTGACTAATCTTCCCATTACAGGTTTAAAATAGTCATAGAAACTAAGTTTAACACTTAAGGCTAGGTGGTGAATACTATTTTTAAAAATAAAATAGGATAGTTACAATTTTTGATATCAGCAACAATTTCACTTTCGATAAATATGATATCAAGTATACGATTTAAACTATTTTTAAAATTATTTATTTGAGTAAGATTTAGTTGTGAAAAAGAATCTGATACCTCGTATTCACATTCATTACTAATATTAGGTGCAAATAGACATAATTCATCAGGATCCCCTACCCAGTTTATATTACCCAGGTTGAAATCGCCCAGAATAATTACATGTTGACTACTATTTAATAATTTAATAATATAACTACAATTATTTATATAGATTTTATATAATTCAAGAGAACTACCTGGTGGTATATAACTTAAGAATATTAACGGTGATTTTTTAAGAGCTTGAGAACTTTAAAAAAAAACGCATAAAATTTGCAAAATCTCATCGATTCTTTATTTGAAACGTTAGATTGGTCCATGACATATACTTTTTGGAGATGATTTCATTTAAATGTTGACCGCGGCTGCGTCTTAGGTGGTCCATTCGGAAAGTCCAATTTTGGGTAACTTTTTCGAGCATTTCGGCCGGAATAGCCCGAATTTCTTCGGAAATGTTGTCTTCCAAAGCTGGAATAGTTGCTTGCTTATTTGTGTAGACTTTAGACTTGACGTAGCCTCACAAAAAATAGTCTAAAGGCGTCAAATCGCATGATCTTGGTGGCCAACTTACCGGTCCATTCCTTGAGATGAATTGTTCTCCGAAGTTTTCCCTCAAAATGGCCATAGAATCGCGAGATGTGTGGCATGTAGCGCCATCTTGTTGAAACCACATGTCAACCAAGTTCAGTTCTTCCATTTTTGGCAACAAAAAGTTTGTTAGCATTGAACGATAGCGATCGCCATTCACCGTAACGTTGCGTCCAACAGCATCTTTGAAAAAATACGGTCCAATGATTCCACCAGCGTACAAACCACACCAAACAGTGCATTTTTCGGGATGCATGGGCAGTTCTTGAACGGCTTCTGGTTGCTCTTCACTCCAAATGCGGCAATTTTGCTTATTTACATAGCCATTCAACCAGAAATGAGCCTCATCGCTGAACAAAATGTGTCGAAAAAAAAGCGGATTTTCTGCCAACTTTTCTAGGGCCCATTCACTGAAAATTCAACGTTGTGGCAGATCGTTCGGCTTCAGTTCTTGCACGAGCTGTATTTTATACGGTTTTACACCAAGATCTTTGCGTAAAATCTTCCATGTGGTCGAATAACACAAACCCAATTGCTGCGAACGGCGACGAATCGACATTTCACGGTCTTCAGCAACACTCTCAGAAACAGACGCAATATTCTCTTCTGTACGCACTGTAGGCATTCGTGTGGTTGGTTTAATGTCCAATAAAGTAAACTGAGTGCGTAACTTGGTCACAATCGCATTAATTGTTTGCTCACTTGGTCGATTATGTAGACCATAAATCGGACGTCAAGCGCGAAACACATTTTGAACTGAACACTGATTTTGGTAATAAAATTCAATGATTTGCAAGCGTTGCTCGTTGGTGAGTCTATTCATGATGAAATGTCAAAGTATACTGAGCATCTTTCTCTTTGACACCATGTCTGAAATCCCGCGTGATCTGTCAAATAATAATGCATAAAAATCCTAACCTCAAAAAAATCACCCTTTAGTTAAGTCACAACTATTGTTGATTAAAACTCTCACAGCGATTTGATCAATGTCGGAGCTCGATGGTAAAGTTGAAGATGACGAAGGAAGATTAATTTCGAAGCAGGAGAATGATGAACTAACAGCAATCATTACACCGCCACCACTTGTTAGATTTGTTTTTTCCAAACATCTGTCTTTGCGGAAGACTGAATAATTATTAGTATCAAAAAGTTCAGAAGGATTTCGTATTGGCATGATAATGTATTTAGGCGAAGGTTATTAATATTTGTTCGTAAACCACCAACGTTTTGGTAATATATAAAAAAGTTATTTTTGTTAGAAGGCAAAGCAGAATGGGAAACAGGAGGTACTAGAGATACCGGATTTACGTTGTTTCGGTATTCCCCGGTGTCACTTCGTTTTTTATGAATTTTTTAATTTGGATAGATCTAGGCCAAAGCTTTTGATCCATGGCAATAGAAAGCATGTTAGATGGAACACTTATTTTACAATTAACATATTTCAAATTAGATAGGTCAGAGTCGGTTTTCACTAACTTGAAGCACTTTATATCATTGATGGGAATTTCAGTTTTAGAAGCAATATGATTAATTAGTAGATTTGGTTCTGTACCAACCCTGAATTTGGACAGGTGAAACCAATTAAAACGAGTAACAGCAGGATCATTCAGGGATGAAAAAGCATCCGTACCATAATATAGTTTGGATTTTTTAATGTTATTGTTTTTAATCGTAGGTTTAGGAATAATTTCGTTATTTTGAGGGTTATTATTTATAACAGCATGAAGATTCACATCATCATGGCATGATAATTTAGAATCAGATAGAGATAATGATTTAGGGGCAGACAATTCACTATCACCAGCACTCTTATTAAACGTAGTAGCCGCACTTACATTGGCAACACTTTTATTAAAAACAGCTTCATATCAGCAGCAAGATCAACGTCAACGAGAGCAGCACCAGCATCATCAATATATGTATAACCCATTATTGCTAGCAGCATCAGTGAAAATATTAGAAGAAACGTCATCATCTACATCTTTGGAAATATACGAGTATATCCAAAATTCAGTTAAATAGCCCAATCTGGCAAGCCTAATACTGAGTTCCAAATCCAAAGTCAGTAGGAGTGGAATTGATAAAATAACAACAAGAGAAACAGATACGAAGAAGGAAACCAAAACCAAAACGACGACGAAGGCAACTTGAGATGATAATAATGAGTTTTGTGGTACTAAAAAGCAACAGCGAAAATTATGCGATTATTCAAAAACTATGTGTACATGAGGGTAAAGGGTAAAGGAGGTATGCAATGCATATTTACATGGGAAAATCAAGTAAAGTAAAACTATTTTTGTATCTCAAAAACAAACAAAAAATCATCTGAAAATTGGAGTTATGAAAATTTGTGCGACGAAGCGAAGTGGGAATTTAACAACAATCAGGTAACACCTTGCTGGATGGAGGTGCGTAGCAAGACGAGATCCATAACGAATACTTATCTTTCTACCAACCAATTTATTCAAGTTAACAGATTTCAATTAATATGACCCTTAGTTCAAAATTTATTAAACTTTTCATTTTTATAGCAAGTACCAAAAAAATCAATTTTTTTTTTAATTATCAAACCTATTACCTATTTGACATTCCTTTTTTATAGCTTACTTACTTTTCTTAACTTAAGTTGGGGCTACAGCGTATTGTGCTCCTGGGCCTTAAGTAATAACTTTCGCCAGCCTACTCGATCTCTAGCTTGCTGCCTCCAGTTTCGAATACCAAGTTGACATGCGTCGGCCTCAACTTGATCACTCCACCGGAGATGAGGCCTGGCTCTGCTTCTTGTTTTCTCAGGATTGGCGTTGAATAACTTACGGGCTGGAGCTTCGATGTTCATTTGCTCGACATGCTTTAGCCATCTTAAGGGTTGTACTCGCAGTTTTTTGACCAGTGGCAAGTCGCTATACAGCTCGCATAGCTCCTGATTAAATCTTATCCGGCAGATTTTACTTTGCCTGGCGACACAAACCGGACCAGAGATCGTACGCAGAACCTTCCTCTCGAAGATACCAAGATCCTTCATCCTCCTGGGAGAGTTTCCATGCTTCTGTACCATACAGCAAGACTGGGATGATTAAAGTTTTGTACAGTGTCTCTTTGGTACTTCAGTTATTCCTGAACTGCTTACTTAAGCCAAAGAAACAGCGATTAGCAAGGGTAATTCTGGGTTTGATCTCTGTGCTGATATCATTTGCAGAATTAACAGCAGTGCCCAGATAAACAAATTCATTTACTACCTCGAAGTTGTACCTGTCAATTGTCTCATTTTGACCAAGTCTACGGGGTGAATCGACTCTATTTGAAGACATTAAATACTTCGTTTTGTCCTCGTTAATGTCAAGACCCATTTTCTTCGCCTTAGACTTGATATTAGACAAAGCGCCCGTCACTGCTCGTTTGGTTCTTCCCATAATGTCGATGTCATCTGCATATCCAAGATATTGCGTGGATTTTTGAAAGATGGTTCCACTTGTATTGGCGTTGGTGTTGCGCACCGCTCTTTCAAGAACAATATTGAAGCAGCTACATGACAGCGCTTCGCCTAGTCGAAGTCCTCTGGTGGTTTCGAAGATTTCGGTCGAGTCTCTTCCAATTTTCACGCAGCAAAGAGCATTTTCCAGCGTCATCCTGATAAGTCGTATCAGTTTGGTAGGGATATCAAAACTCAACATGGCACGATATTGTTCGTTCGTGTCTACACTGCCATAAGCTGGTTTAAGATCGATGAAAAGATGGTGAGTTCTTCGGTCTTTTCCAGAATTTGGCGTAGAGTGAAAAGTTGGTCGATGGTAGATTTTCCAGGCCTGAAGCCACACTGGTAAGGGCCAATCAGTTCGTCAGTAAATGGCTTCAGCCGTTCACATAATACGCTGGACAAGATCTTGTACGCGATGTTTAAAAGGCTAGTGCTTCTGTAGTTGGCGCAGAGAAGGCAGTCACCTTTTTTATGGATCGGGGAGATGGTGCTTAAGTTCCACACGTCGGGCATGCTTTCTTCCGACCAAATTTTAGTAACTAGCTGGTGCATGCTCCTTACCAGATCTGCTTCAGCGTACTTAAAAAGCTCCGCCTGTAGACCGTCCTACCGGCCACTTTGTTCGACTTCGGCCTATTAATGACTAGTTTGATCTCACTCTAGTCGGGTGGGTGGAAATCTACATCGTCAACCAAATGGATTTGACGTGGCTGCTCGCTAGCGGAATCGTTGACTTCATCACCATTAAGCAGCTAATAGAAATGATCTCTATCTCTCTTTCTATAGCAACTTTTTTTTATAGCACCTTTTTTAAATTTAAAAGTTGTAGCACAACCCTCAAAAATCAGCTTACAACATCGGAGGTAGTTCTAATTGTGTACTTGGTCCGATCATCCTTAGTCATAAATTATGAACGGTAGGGACTTATTTAATTTAGTGGAAGTTTCTATAAATGATTTAATTGGATGGAGAATGGGAAATAACCGTTTAAACAGCTGTGGTTTTAAACAACATCTCTTTCTCACTTCATCATCGTTAAGATTTAAAATCTACACATAATTCAAATGACTGCCTTTAAAAATTTGATAAGTTGGTACATTTTCAAAATATGCAACTTTCTGAAAAAAATCAATACCAGTAGCACAGCGAATAGTTAATATATACAAACAGCATTTCCAGAAGCTACTGAACGAACCTCACATAGAGCAAGTGATTAAGCAAGAAGACCCAATCCCTCCACTCATTATAAAAAAGATTGATCTTGCTTAAAAACAACATGGCTGCCTATTCTGATAAACTCCCAGTTGATATCTTCAAACACGGTTGAGATGTGTTGATAGAGTGCCTGTATCATATCATCAAAAAAGTATGGATGAAGTTGTTACTTTTGAAAACAAAGGGCAAATCTGAAATCCCAAACGTGTACAGGGTTTCAGCAACGATATGAGCCATCGCGTGACTCCTTAAACATCATTTCTAAACAGATAGGGCGTATTGGTTAGAAGTTAATGCCAAAGGCGCTATCTTTAACACGTCGCGTCGGTCAAACTATTGGGATATAAAGACGATATAAACATCATCATCCGCTCTCAACGCGACCTTTATGACAATTGAAGAAAAGATGAAACTAGTTGGTCTTAAAGTAATTGAGGATAAGACCAAATATCTGCTATCAACAAACTGAGTGGTTTACGATAAGCTGAATTGGAAAGCTGTTGCCGAGACCTTAATCGAGCAAATGGACAACAACACTGTAGCTATTCTTCAAATCCTACCTCCCAGGTCCGAGACAACAAAGAAGATTGGTACTCCAGTTTATTGACCAAGCCATCACGAATGCCAGAAAGAGACCTTTTAGGATCGAGATCCTGATATAATAAAAAGTAAGTAAACTTCTGTGAAATAGAAACCGGCTTTGAAAGTCCTTTGTACTACAATTGGGGTATGCCACATCGGAATAGACGCTGCTAAAGAGATGATGAAACAAACAAAAAATGATGGTTTAAAAAAACAGTTTAGAATACAAATAGTTTTTAAGATAAACCCGAAAAACCGGAAAAAAACGGTATGTTTCTCTTCACCGCCGCTAGAGTTATTTTATAAACTAGAAAAGATACGAAAATATTCACTGAAGATTTTTTTTATAAAATTTAATGAGCTTTAATTTTGTGGAACAACATTTTTTGATACGACAAATAGTTTACGAGATAAACGTGAAAAACTGAAACAAACTCCAAGTTTTTTTTTGTAATAAGCACACACTCAAGGGGATATTACTACCCTTATTATGCAGAGGCACAGTGTGAGCACTAGGAACAGGAGAGAGGGTTTAAAAGGAGATGTCGGTGCACATTGGTTTTGAATTCCTGAATATTGCAATGGATAGGAAAGACAGAGTGTGGTAAGGCAGTCCACATTCGCGTAGTACGGCTAAAGAACGAATCTATGTATTTGACAGTACGGCCGAAGTTGAGCTCGAGGGTTTACTGATGACCATTCCTAGAAGCGCGAGTATTACGGTTGAACTGTTTAATGGGAGAAATGCAACTGGCTATTTGACTATAGCATAAGCCGTTAAAATAACGGTAAAAAAGGGTCAGACAAGAGACCTGTTCAAGCGAAGTAAATGAACTTATGATGGTAATATCACCAATATCAATCTAAATGGTCTACGTTCAATACTGTCCAAGAAGCTTAAGTAAGTTGCAGGAGCACCAGCCCAGAGATGGTAGTTATACTCAAGCTTTGGACGTTGTAGATAACAGCCAGATCAGAAACGGTGAAATATTTCTTGCATCGCCTAAGGAAACCCAAACACCTTGCGTTGGCGACATCGTGTATGTGATCATTCCACAAGACGTGGTTGGTGCCACACATACCGAGAATATCGAGGTGTTCAGTCTCATTAATGCAAGTGCCATCCATGGATAATGGCAATGGGGGTATATCTCGCTTTAACGATCAAAGACAGCATTGGGTTTTCGAAGTGTTAAATTCCACGCGGTTTTTAAATCCCCATTAAACAATGCTCTTTAGGTCGGAATTTAATGAGCTTATCATATTTTGTCGTTGCAGTTCCACATCCGAAGAAGAGGGATGTGAGTCTGAAAACGAATATGAAAAGCTTAGAGTACTATCGTCAGCGAAACAATGTATTAGATTAGAAGTTGCAGACCGGAAATCATTAATAAAGTTGATAAAGAGTGTTGGAGACAAAACAGAGCCCTGGGGCACACCATCATTCATTTAATGGTTTTTCAGACTTGAATCCAAACAAAATTGTATTGAACGATTCGAAAGGTAATTACTAATCCAATGAAAAAGGGATTCATGCAAACCGAAAACACGCATTTTCGATAAGAGGGCCTGATGCCAAAACCCTATCAAATGCTTTTGAAATATCAAGTGCAAGTCTTACTTTCTCAAAAGCGATGTAAAGATTTGCTCCAGTGTTCGGTAAGATGAACCATGAAATCACCAGTGGACCTATTGCTTCGAAGGCCGTACTGCCGGTCATTAAGAAGCTTTCGATCTTCAAGATATTTCTTGAGCTGATAATTAATCAGCGTTTCCATGACCTTGGAAAGAAGGAACGTAAGTGCAATTGGTCGGTTTTTTCGCGGATGGGCTTGACAAATGCAGTTTTCCATCCTCTCGGAACGAGACCTGAGAAGTAGGACAGATGAAAAAGCTTAAGCAGTGGTTTTGCCAGCATTTAAGAACCCCTCTTCAGAAAAATAGCGGGGATACCATCCGGACCAGTGGATTAACGTGTGTTTAGATCTCTAAAGACTCTTGCAACAGTACGAGCGCGAAAAAAGATTGGCCCCATAGAATCACTAACTCGCTCAAGTACAGGCGGAGTCATAACACTCACTGGTAGCGTAGAATTGGCGGCGAACTGCCTAGCAAGACTGCCGCTAGAGCTCACGTCCGATTCTTGGGAACTTTTTTTTGGGTCATTACCAGACATCCCTTATTAAGTGTGCCAAGTTTCAAAACTGTTGGTTTTTATTTGAAGGCATTTTTTTCGTTCATTGACTGGACTAAAAAGGAAGAACTCTATTCATGAAATCTCATAGACCAAAAGATAGAAGAACATAGTTCGATCTAACCTCACCGCATATGATTTTAAGTAACAATTTATTTACGAGCATTATACTCACGTATCATAGAAAAAACTGTGTCATTTAGCACACAAGTTACATCACATTCAACACAGCAAACCATATGAAACAACAACAACAAAAACTATAGATATGCATACCACCAATATACATACACATATGGTATGTATGTAGATATTTAGTTAATATCATAAAAGCACATACCACGCTTATCTACGTCTTGGACTCTCTTGGTATACGCATTCCAAAACAACTCCAGACCTTTTTCGCAATGGAAAATGCATAGTTACGAGCTTGCAACTCGTAAATACGTTTTTTGCGTATAAATAAAATTTTATTACGAAAATATCACATTTTTCGGATCACTCGCCTATTTCCAACTATACCTATAGTATAACATGAGTGAGAAGCTAGCCAGCGGCAGTGGCAACGGCAACGGGCAGAGGCAGAAGCAGAAGCAGCGAAGCAGCGGCACCAAGGCGTACACATGTAATATCTTCCGTTCGCACTGCAATGCGGCTTATAGAGATCTTAGGCGTCGCGGTATGTTATCTATTTATTCATCGCGTTATTTTCCCCAGTTTGTATTTTACTTTTTGCATGAAGGTGAGCAAATGTTCACCGAGCATGAAAATTATTTAATATACACTTACCATACCATACCACCTGCCACCTTGCCACCTTGCCACCCCACATTGAACACAGTGTTTTCCTTTTTTTCGTAAGTACGTATTTAATATTTTGTTCAAATGTTGGGGGGAAACTATTTTGTACATTAGACTGATTCAAAAAAGGCTGAAATGTTTCACTTTTCAAATGCAACTAGCTTTTTGGTTACAGCTTGGTGAAGGAGTACTCCTGTCCAAATTTAAGCACAAACACTTTACTTCTGAGGTAGCTCAGAGATTGTCCAATTTGCTGAGCAAATTGCTTGATTTAATCTAAATTTCATAATTACGTTAGAGGGCTCTTAACATAAGCTTTACAGATCTCGCAGAGATTTTCTTAATGCCAACAACAAACTCCAAATATGAACTTTTCTTAAACGAACTTAAATAACCTTGAAAAAGGGTCTTGACATATTCTTTAAATCGTGCAGTCGTTTTAGGGTTTTAATTGTTATACTTATGGCTAATTCCACTGCTTTTAATAGCACCTGTGGAACAAATCACTCTCACCTAACTTTAAATTTAAGCAAAAATGGTTTGACTATGACTGCTGCAAAGCTCGGAAAAAATCGTTTGCACTTCTGAAAGCACGGCGGCGGTCATCAAATGATCTTTAATTACAAATTTAAGGCATACAAAAATATGCTTATGATAATAAAAAAGCAACTGAACTAGGCAAAAAACCCAAAGGACTTCTGGAAAATTTTGAATGAATTTATCGGAACAAACTATAAAATTGGTGCGGGTATTTCTACAGAAACCCTTGCCCCTCACTTAAAGCTTCTTCTCTCCAACGATTCCAGCTTTACAACTTTCACTGTTGATCCTTTAATCACTGACCAAATATTAGGTGAATACATTGAAAGCGAAGAAATTGAAGCTCTGTTAAACAAAGCAAAAAAACAACAAAGCACCTGGTGAAGATGGAATTCCTGACGAGTTTTCAAAAATGCAAGTTAAAAGTTATTTTCAATAAAATCTCTATGAATGCCGATAAACCTTCATCGTGCAAAAAATCAGTCATTTTCCCTATACACAAAAAAGGATCAATAGACTCTCCCGAAATTGCAGAGGAAATTCATTCATGAATGTTATTGCAAAAATATTTTGCAATATTTACAAATAGTAGTAAAGCCCGAAAAATGAATCGAACAGAACAATATTTTATCTGATCAACAGGCCGGTTTCAGAAAAAACTTTTCCACGATCGATCACACTTTAACACTATAGTCAAAGCGTTTCAAGCACGTAACAAAAAGGTCTTCGCATTTTTTGTTGACTTTAAAGCTGCTTTTGGCCTAATCAACATCATCAGAGCACAAGACTTTCGGAAAAACTTCTTTTATATGAGCTGAGAAACAAGGACTGGTGGTATGCAAGATGGCAATCTGTTGGCAATGAGTGTGGAGTGAGATTTGATGATGATTTCAGCAATGTGAACCATGTAAAAGGATGTTCAAATGGTAGACATGTGCATTCAAGAGGACACAGGCGTCCACAGGTTTATTCGGAGCCCAGGCCTGTTAGGAGAGGTTTATCCGGCTCAACAGCCTTGGAGTTATACTGGATCTGGTCCTCCAGGTTGGTGGTTGTGCCGTCGGGGTGACTACCTAGCCACGTAAAAAATACCTTTAGTTGCGAAGCACCAAAAAGCCTCGGATACGGACGGATTCACTGTTGACAACCCACGCAAACGAAATAAGGACAACGAACTTCGGATCTGTACGTGGAATGTTAGGTCCCTTAACAAAGCACGTGCTGTTGAACAATTAGCGAAAGCCCTAAACTGCTGCAAGGCAGATATTATCGCCATCCAAGAAGTGCGATAAGATGGACCCGGCAAAACGCAAACAAAAAAAAGACTGCGATGTATAATACAGCGCGGCGACTTCTACCGAGAACAAAGACAGCGTCTATTTGGGTGCGGATTTGTTGTTGGAACTAGACTCAGGCAAAAAGCTTGAGCTTCAACAGTGTGAGCGAGCGCATCACGACAATCCGCATCAAGGCTAAATTCGGCAACATAAGCTTCTCCTATGATCAATCTACCGTCAACTAGATTGACCACATTGCGATCGACACACGACACTTCTCCAGTATACAGGATATCCCAACATTCCGAGGGGCCAACATTGACTCTGACCACTACCGCGTTGCAGCCAAAGTACTGCGAGAAGATTCGACGTTAGACGGCTACGATCGCAAGAGACTGCCATGACCTTTTCCGATCGATTCTCTAATAACCTCTTAAGGAGTCCTATGCTGCCTACATTTAGTATTGAAAACCAGTGGCAACATTGCCTTGCAGCCTCTGAAGTACTAGGTTTCGCACGGCCACCACAGCGAAACCCCTGGTTTGACGACGAATGCCCCCAAGCGCACGCAGCGAAACAAGAGGCATACAAAACGGCGCTGCACAAAAGGACGAGAGCTGCTCGTGAGCTCTACGAGCAGAAGAGGAGAGAGGAACACCGGCTTCTTAGATGGAACAAAAGGGAGCATGAGAAGCGCGAGATCGAGGAGATAGAGGGATGTCACAACAGGAATAAGGTTCGTAAATTTTACTAAAAGGTAAAAAAAATCTCTCAAGGGTACCAGCCACGAACCGAAAGGGAACATCGTAGTAGAACCGCAGTCGATGTTGAGAATATGGAAAGACCACTTCTCCAAATTATATAACGCGATGACGAACCGAATTCCGCTATAAGGTAGATAGAAATACTCAACCTAGGCGACGCGACGCAGATCAACAATTGCGCCTACCTGACCTCGACGAAGTGAAGACAGCTATATCTAAACTGAAGTCAAACAAAGCTGCTGCAGCTGAAGGCATCGCTGTCGAACTATTTAAAGCAGCAGGCGATAACTTGGTAGGGAGAATGCACCAACTCATTTGCAAAATATGGTCGGAAGAAAGCATGCCCGATGAGTGGAATCTCAGCATAAGGAGACCCTCTAAACTGCGCAGGAATTAGTCTCCTTAACATTTTTCGGGTGATTTTCGGTCCCGTACACATAGATGGAGAATGGAGGAGAAGATATAATGACGAACTGTACGGGCTCTACAGCGACACTGATCTAGTTAGCAGAATTAAAGTCCAACGGCTTAGATGGCTAGGTCGTGTAGAGCGAATGGATATCAACGATCCAGCCCGGAAGGTCTTCGAATCCAATCCCGAGGGACGGCGCAGTAGAGGAAGACCGCGACTCAGGTGGCGCACCCAGGTGGGAGAGGACCTCAACCAACTTGGCGTGCGAAACTGGAGACAGCTAGCTAGGGACCGAGCTGCCTGTAGACGCATGTTGGTTGAGGGCCAGGTCCGCCCGGACAGTAGCGCCACCTTAAGTAAGTAAGTAACCATGTGAAATAACAAATGTACAGCATCATAGAGAAAAATGAGGCCATAATGAGACATTCACTGATAGGAGAAGCTCAGGCCTCATTCAGTAGATTAATCTACAGTCAGCTCAGCTATAATCTTGGTTCCAAAAATTATTTCAAGGATTCACTGAGTTATGAAGAAATATCCCTGGTCTTTAAAGCAAGATGTGAAGTTCTCAACTTAAATGGAAGTCCTTAAAATGGTAGTTTTAAGCAAATCTGTACGCCGTGCAACTTAAAATCAAAAGGAGATTGTCTACATTTCATTGGTATCTGTCCAATATTCAAAACTCAAAGAGGATACTTTTTCCGGAAAAATACTCTTACCCTACAAGAGACTATAAACATCCTTAACGAGCATGATTGGAAAGCATTATTGAGAGATTGTTATTTCAAAAAGTTTTAGAATCAGTCATGAATGTCAAAATCTCCATGATCGTCTACTAAACATCAATCTTAAAAGCAGAAATTTAGACAGAAGTATTTTTTACAAAGCTCTAACCAAAAATTTAGTTACATCAAAAATCGAATACATTTCAGTTTTTTGTTTTGAATCAGTCTAATGTCTAATACGTTTGTATTCGGAAGATTTGTGCAAATATTTAATGGTAATTAGCAATTGCGAGAACTCAGCTAGATTACTTTTAATTTAGTTGGCAGATAATTGGAATTCCTATGCGAAATTTCTTTTTATAGTTTTTCTATTTTTTTTTTGTTGGTTTTTGTTTTTGTCTCCCTATTTTTGTGGAAGAGATGTTACAATGTAAGGAAGGTCATGCTTGCAGTTTTTAGTAGATAATAATGGTTGGTTGTTTTGGTGTAAAAATATTATTATAATAAGGCTAAATAAGAAATTATAGTATTTATTGTTTTAATTTAATTGCTTTCATATGATTTACAGAAGCTAACAACTGTATTCCCAATAATATTAATATTTTTGATGAATGGAACCTATTGACACCTAGTTTTTAGGGTATCCCTCAAGAATACGAAATCGAGACTTCTTACTTGTAAAATTTAGTGGCCATACATAGTTCCCACAGTCTCGAGAAAATTGCCCACATACAAGGGTGGCCACACAATTAGAAACCGCACCTATATAGTTATATAAGTATGTATAACTGTTTTAAAAGAAATTTCTTCAGGTTAAAAAGAGGTTTAATTTATAGCCCATGATTAAGAGTACACATTAAATAATTAATGCAGAAAAAACCTATACAATATCAAATATAAAAAATAAGCATGTATATAATTCAAATTGTGTGTGGCCATATAGTTAAAAACAGAACACCTAAAATGGTTTTTTGTAGGGAATCCTTTACTTTGTATAACCGAAGCCAACCTTCTTTCCATACTTTCAACCAAAACGCGGCATCTTGATGATGGTATAAATTTCCGGACTTTGCGCGGGCCAATCCAAAACACTGGTTTTTGTATCCGCAAACCACTGCTTTACAATACGTGCAGTGTGTTTCGGATCGTTGTCCTGCTGAAAAACGTAACTATTAAGCATGCGTGCGAATGAATAACACTCCATGACATTCTCCAGTATGCCCTTATAAACGTGTTGATCCATTCGACCGTTTATCCTTACTAATGGACAAACACCACTCCAAGAAAATGCATCCCAAACCATTATGTTTCCTCCTCCATGTTTCACGGTCTTCATTGTATGTATTTTGGGTTTTTCTGAGGACGTCTATTTTCTGACCCAAACAAATTTAACTTAACTGAACATCACTCCAGAGTATTTTTTCCAAAATTGTATGGTTTTATTTGAGTGCAGTCTAGCGAAAGTCAATCGTGTGGCATGTGGTTTTCTTCGTGCAACACATCCGCGTAGACCATGTTCTAAGAGCCGACGCCTTATGGTTCTAGCTGACAGTTCTCCACCGATTTCGGGGCGTAACAATATCTTGTATCTTACCAGAACTCAAGAAAGGATTGGGCTTGCTGATTCTGCATATCAGCCTGTCTTCTTTTGGCGTCGTTTTCCGTTCAATTGGCTTTCTTTTGGGGTTTTCAAAGCTTCCAGGTTTTTTTTATACTTGTGTGGCTCCAAATACCATCTTTTTTGAACAGCTAAGTCTTTTAGATATGGAGTTCATTGGCTCATAGTCATTTTGCACGACTAATTGTTACCCATTTTTTCACTGTATTATAATTAATATTGTGAAAATAATGAAAATTTAATGAAAACAATCAATTCACATCGATATAAAAAGCCGAATTCAAAACAAATTCACTGATTCTAGTTGTCGTTTCTAATTTTCTGTCCAGCAATAATGTCGACTTTAAACAAGTTCCCTAAACTAACCACTTCCCGCGTTCAGGAAAACACATGATTGGAACACACATCTCAGCTTTTTTTTTTTTAATAATTTAAACAAAAATTCTCGGAAGCACAATTTGTGACGGTAAGTAATTTCTTTCAAGTTTTGTTTTTAAATATCAAAAATAAGGCTTTTCCAATAAGACGTATAATTTTGAATAGACCGCTATTTGAGTATCTGTTAGTTTTGAAACTGTCATCTATTGACATTTGACAATAAGAAACTTTAGAGCTTTAGGGGAGACAGATACTGAGGAATAGCGACTTAATTGTGAGAATTGGTAATGAAAAGGATAAATTGCTGCCGCCTTGGTGGTCATTTGGTTGACATAACTTTTTATTTTGAATTAAATGCATTGAATAAACATCCATTAATTTTTTTAAAACAAAGTGAAAACCTGAAAATGCAATTCAGAAAGTTTCCATTTGTTTCCATTTATGTCGCGAAAATACTTCCTCGTTATTTTTATTTAATGACAGACACTTAGTCAAAGACCTGGAGCAAAAATAATTTGAATCTACCCTTTAGAAAAGTGAAAAGTCGCAACAAAAATTGCGAACTGTGCAACTGGTTGGATCATATTCCCACACAATTCTGAAGAAATAGGAGAAGCGCAAAGGTTATGGAGCAGTAAGTATGAGTTTCCTTACGCCATTGGTGCTCTGGATTGTACACATGTATATAAGGAAACCACTCTATCACCACGAGTAGTACGTCAACCGCAAAGGATACTACTCAATAAATGTACAGGCTAAGTGCAACTTGAATGAAAAATTTGCAAGCATTGAAGTTTGCTGGCCAGGATTAGTCCACAACTTCCGAATTTTGACAAATAGTTTCTTATTTAATTATATGGATAATAATTCATTAGTAATATTATTGGGCGATGATGGGTATGGCATAACGCCTTGGTTAATGACAAAATTTAAACAAACAAGTAACAATGCCGAAAGTAAATTTAATACTGTTTTAACAAAGGAAAGAGTGATAATAGAAAATTGTTTTGGACAAAGAAAGCAACGTTTTCCGATTTTACAATATAAAGTTCGAGTAAACCAAGATACAATTTCATCCTTAATCAGTTTTGTTCTACATAACTTTGCAACAAAAATTAAATGAAGACGACTTTATGGATTCAAAGCAATCGCTCCATGCAAATTAACGATTCAAATAATGATCAGACTCTAACGACCTCAGCTCGTATTCGAAGTGGCGGACAACAACGTCAAACAGAAATTTAGTGCAAATGCATGAAAAGAGCATTGAGATCTTTTTCATATCACTGAGTCAGAACTGTAGAGAGTGAACTCATCTTTTAGCATATAACCCAATAAGCTTAATAATGCATATCTAGCTTGCCCGGAGGCCTTTCTTCAGTTTAAGAAACTCTTACTTGAGCAGAATCCTTTTAAAAGATCTATTTTTATTAAAAATGGTATTTTAATCAATCTGCAGAAAAATTATCTACCAATCCGTTACTGAAGCGAGTAGTTGATTGAATTCATTTTTGTATGTACATAAGTATATAATTGTCTAAAGAATATCCTGTATGAACTAGAGTATCATCCAAAAAATGTTTCTACTGAGCCCAGTTCCTAGATGTCTCTAGTGGCGCACTTCAAGTTGGATGAGATCACCTTCCATTTGTGTGAGTCATCACATCAGTGGCCTTTCTCTACTGTGTAGTTCTGCGACCGTATTCGGTGACTTTCCAGGATAGAGCTTTCCATACGATCCGCCATTTCAAAAGTTTAACTCTATTAATTCTACGTCGATTAACAGCTCGTAGTTTTATCTTCTCCTCCAATCACAATCTATACAAACGATATGTTGCTCGAACAACTTGACACTTAAAACAACCTAAGGTGCTTTCATTCGCTTTTGTCATGGCCAATGTTTCCGGATCTTAAAGCAGTTTTAAGAAGATGAGGCTCTTATATACCGCCACTTTAGACAGGGTTTCAAATGATAAACCTTTTTTTCAACTCTTTCTCAATAATCATAAACATCCCACAAATTCTACCGATTATGTAAGTATCGTTAGCATACGCTAAAAATTTGACATACTTGGGAAATAATGCCCAACAAAAGTTTAAATTAAGTCATTTCGAACCTTTATCATTCAGTGCGAATTGTACATTCCTGTACTAACGGAAGAATTTGACAGTTTAATATACACCTTTGCTGGGTGCCGGGCCATAGAGACATTCCAGGTAACTGTAAGTCAGATGAACTCGCCAGGAACGGTACAGTACAGCCCATCCTACCACGTTTGGCATGCACTAGCATACCAATCGCTACTTGTAAACTGCTACTAATGCAAGACGCTGTGAGGAGGGCAGGCACCAGGTGGAACAACATCAACACATGTCAAGTCATAAAAAGCATCTGGCCAACACTGGATTTAAAACGTTCAAGGTGCTTGCTGTCTCTAAGCAGATTGCATATAAGCTCTGGCTCCAAAACGCAAGAATTACCTAGGATAATTCTTCTTTAATGATCTAAACTATTTCAATCATATCAGCATAATCAGCCTCTCATGTTTCGTTAGAGGTTCAAACTGGTTCCATTGAGCTTATGAGGAAGCCTTAAGATTTATGTGGTATCACAATGGGCGATTAAACTGGCTTAAGTGTGTCCGTTTCCATCTTGGACAGCCCCTATAACCTAACCTAACCTATAGGTGGTACAGTTTAGAGGGTCCCCTATTTTCAGGATCGGGCAAACAATACTGAAGTCTTATATAGCGGCTTTACCACTCAACAGCGGTTAAGAAGAATAATTCTTCTTTTGATGTCAGCGGTTCTGATGTTTTCTGCATTCATAGCGGAACCCAGGTAGACAACGTTTTTAATTACCCCAAAGTTATGTCTGCAGGTAGTGACGTTTTGACAGACGTCCGTAGGTCCTTACTTGATGTACTTTATTTTGCCCTCATTAACCGCTTAACTCATTTTTGGGACGTCTTTGTCCCAATAATCACAAAAGAGCCATTGACATCCCGCTGAGTTCAAAGTCATCAGCATATGTCAGTAATTGGGCAGACTTTTGAAAGATTGAGTCTCAAGTATTGGCATTGGAGCTCTTCACTATTTTTCAAGGAAAAGAAATCGCAAGACAGCGCATCACCTTGTCAAAAGTCTTTTTCTTTCATCGAAAGGTCGGGTTAAGTTCTCTATAGTTATCATACACAAACATCCTAGTTTGGTCAAAACTATGCGGCCTTGAAACTAATGAAGGTTTGGTGGTGTCGATTTGACGATCTTGGGTTTTAATGACCTATCAGGTTCTCGACGATGGGCTTTAGACGTTCACAAAGAGAAGATTTTTTAAGCAAAGTCAAGGAGACAGATTCCTTCTTAGTTAGTGCAGTTTAGAGGGTCCCCTTTTTTCATTATCAGACACACAAAAGTCAGGTTCAATTCATCGGGCCTGTAAAGCTCTGATCATTTTTTACAGATAAGTGGGTACATGCTCCTAACTAAATAATTTTAACTTAACTAATATACCTTCACAAAAATAACTGCTTTCCGATGATCTAGGTTCTTATCTTTTACATTTTTAGCGAACTGTAGTTTTTTTTGCGAATTAGTTTGACCTCTGAATTAACTTGCAACTAAAATCCTGGTAGTATTTAATAAAACAGCATTATGCAAAAATAAAAGTCCCTAAAGAAGTGTGTATACCTTTTCGACCCAATTAAGAGCAAGCAAAAATAGCTAAATTCATCAATATAGTTTCTAACATACATTTTAATATAAACTATTTCACCCTTGTTGAATAACTGTAACTTTTATTAGCAATTTAAATTGCCACTTCAAAAATTTACTAAATACTCCTCCATACAGGTTTTTGTTTTTCTAAACATAATCCAAAATTTAAAATAAATAATACTTAATTAGAAATACAAAATTCTTAGTTACGAAATTATCAAAAAATTCTTTACCCAAAACAAAAGCAAACAAACAAAAAAAATGTCAATAAAAACAAATAAGTACCTACCTAAAAAAAAAAACAAACAAAAATAAACAAATTTGGCAACAGTGCTCTGCTTTATTGGAAAACTCCAACTTTTTTTGTTGTTGTAGTAAATGTCAAAACAAAAATGTCACAAAAAAGTAAAAAAAAATGATCTTTACAAACACACTTATCCCATCCGAACAATTCGACGAATTAATATAGTGTGTTCTCTTTCCATGTCCAAGGGAAAACGAGAGAGATATTGAAAACACCAACACATACAACAAACTGAATGGTCGAAAATTCCGATCTCCATACGTATACATGATCGGTCAAGGTGTTAGTGCGCTAATAAATGCATTGACATGCAGCAGATTTTCTTTTTTTTCCTTTTAGTTTTGCAGAAAAATTCATTTTCCATAAAAATGCAATCAAAATGTTGATTTATAACTGAAGCCTCTTTTCTACTCACCATGAATTTTGCTGTCCAGATTGTCAGAATGCTGGGATTGCCGGAATAAACGATCCCTTATGTGAAATATTCCAATTAAACAAATCAAAGAGTCACACACAAGACACGATCACCCCATCGATCTAATCCAATTTGTGTGGCGAGGACGATAGGGCAGGGAAATGCACCAACTGCAACTGCCCCTGTCGCTTTAGTTGTAGCTGTAGCTGTCGGCCTCGGACTCGGCCTAGGCGTTCGCGTCGATAGTGAACAAAATAAATCCGAATACGAAGCAGCTGCTCAAGCTCGAGCTCGACTAGGCCGTGGTTGTAGAATCTCTGTTGCACTTTGCAGATGCATATGAATGATTTTCAAGAGCAAATTTCAGTTTTGTTGTAGGAATAGGAAATAATCACTAAATAAATCCACAAACTTAGCCAACAACAATTTTAGAATTTTGGCTTCTATCGTTCTATTTTATTTTTCTATTTTTAATAAGAAACACTGAGGCTACACATTCAATATTCTCGCACTAAATGGTCAACGAGCAAATTCTTTTATTTTCTTTTCAAAATATTATTTTCCTTTGATTTTATTTTTCACTCTTACGCACTTTTATTCGCGGATATTTTGTATGTTTCATTGAACCACGGAGGGGGGCGAATGGATTTTCCTTATTTTGTAAATTTTCCTCCAAATAAAACCCACAAAACGGAGGAAAATGTAAGAAGAATCGAAAGAAAGACAAAAAATCGAATGGAATCTCAATAATTGCAAATTGTATGAATTCCTTTGGGGGCTGTCGCCGTTGTCGTCGTCTTCGTCGTTGTTGCCGTCGCCCGAAAGTCAAATTTCTTCCTGAAAATCGAAATCAATTTAAACGCAAACTGTTCTCGTTCACATTTGGAGCACATTTATTTATAATTTAAATCGTTTAATTAATTCCAAAGGCTAGAAAAACTACAAAATTGAATTCTTCTTTGGAAGTTCTTTTTCTTGGATTTTCTGGTCTGCGCACCGTGTCAATATTGAAAGAGAATCGCGACGATGAATGAGATGAGATGGGTCTGAGTTTGAACTTGATTTTCGCACTTATTCCGGTCACTTGGAGTATTCGTAATTGTTTAATTGTAATATTCAAATAATAAACAATGTTATGATAACAAATTGAAGCTTTAAACTAAAGACGAATTGGTGAAATAATAACAAAGAAATGCACGAACGTAAAGTTGGCAAGCTACGAATACGAACAAATGTCAGCCATGTTGAAAATGAATGATGAAAATATTTGTTCCCTCTTTTGATTATATTTTTATAAATAAATTTCCCATTGTATTTTTTTGTGGTAGCCATTTTGCAAATAAAAGTGGTGCCAAATTGCTCGATTGTTGAGGAATAAGTTTTCTTATTTTTGGATGGAATTTAGTTCGTGATTTTCTTGGGTCCTTGTAAAACGGAGTATGTTGCCTAGAAACAAAATGTTGGTTTTTAAATTTGAACCGCTTTTGGAGTGAAACATCTTGACATTAAATCATTTAAAATGATCGCACTTGCTGATTTAAAATAGATAGGGAAGAGAATCGGAACAATTCATTTTTTAAATTAGTGGGGTATTGCTAAAATGACGAGACATCAAAAAGAGTCATGACCAATGTATCTTGTATGTCAACTGTCAATTTGTTTTTTTTTTATTTATTCCAAAAAGTGATTATTTGTTTTTCGTTTACACATGCAGTTCTACGTTTTTAATTAAAATTATTTCATTATAAAGTTTTGACTTTGCTATTACGTGTGAAAAACAATAGCATTCAAGATTTTAATCACTTATTTGTAAATTTCATAAGGCATAATTTGAATAATGTTGGTTTTGAATGCATCTTGAGCCCAGGGATTATATGCGCAGACGCTGTCTTTTAAGTAGCACCACAGAAAACAAATTCTAACTATGCCGAATCGTGAAATTGCAAACGTGAAACACGAAAGTCATAAATGGTCTTGCTGTGTAACTTATTCAAGTATATAGTTCGTGTCATGATCTTTAATCGTCGAAAGGAACGAAGTAATAGAAACCTCACTGTACATGAACTAGGATAAATCTATCATAAGCGAATGACGTGTCCTCTGGGTTGTGCGGTCACTTTACATAGAGAGTTAGAGTTGTGATTTGTCAAAAGCATTTGGAAATAGTTGGAAACGAGAGAGCTTTTAAAATGGAAAATTCTATTTGAGGATAATTTAAAAATAAAAAGCAAAGAAAGATGCAGATAAATGTTGAGGAAGACAATAAAAATAAATGCTTGTAATTATTTGTAATATAATTGGAAGTTTTTCAATGCAACAATAACAAAGCACTGAAGGAGTAAATACTTTTTGTGGTTTCCAATTGCAAAAAAACTTAGTCCTTTTTTAAATCGCTTAATAAAATGCCAAACAAATATTTAAAAGAAAAATCACTATACAGGGTCCGGCAGGGTGGTATGGAAGTCCTAAACAGGGTATCAAGCGTGGTGAGCGAAACCAGAGCCGTTGTCGATTGTGCATAGTGTATTTGTTTAAGACACTTTCGTTCAAACACCGAGATGATTCCGAAATCATATTATTGGAGTTACAATATTTTACATATATGTAGCGCTGAAGTCAACCACCATCTTATAATCTAAAAGTTAATTAAATAAATCCTTCTGTTTTGATTAACCTCCGTGGAAGAAACATGCGTTTTTTTCACTCTGCTCTTACAGGTTATGGGCCCAGACACCCACAAAAAGTTTCTTACTTTTTTCCATTAAATTATAAATTTGATTTTCTTTTCTTTAAATAATAAGTTTTTTTTAAGAATCAAAATAATGGCAAATATAGAAAATGGACTTTCCTTTGAAAAGCTGCTGGGACGGCAGAATTACTCGAACTGACGAATTGCAGTACAGGCGTATCTCGATCTCGATAATCACTAGTGCGAAGTCATTGAATACGATACAGATGAGAATGGTGAGCCTACAATTCCAGTTCTAAAAGATAAGGATAGACGCGCGAAAAGCAAAATAACTTTGGGAATCGATTCAGTGTGGTACTGGTACATACATATCCAAAGTGCCAAGACAGCAAAAGAAATGTGGCAAAAGCTAGCAGATGCCTACGAATACAATGGTCTGACGCGTCGTGTAGGTTTGCTGCCTAAGCTAATAACCACTTCACTGTCAAACTGCGGTTCTATGGAGCGCTACCTCAAAGAAATTATCTCCACCTCTCAGTCACTGAACGGCATTGGCTTTCAAATTGATGAGGAATGAATTGGAACGCTCTTATTAGCTTGCTTATCTGATGACCGATGATAATGGCGCTGGAAAATTCCGACACAAAGATCACCGGAGATGTAATAAAGACAAAGCTTCTACAGGAGATGCGACCAGGTGAAGAACATTCTGCATTTTTTGAGTCGTCAAACAAGCAACACAGAGTAGCGAAAAGGATCAAAATGTGGCAGATGTTACAATTTGGGCCACATTGCCAAGAACTGCCAAACAAAACCTACATTTTCGAACGGTCATGGTAGGAAATTGCATCATGCAGCCGGTGCTGCACTCTCTTGGTCTTTAACTTGGAATCACCAACGAAGAAACAGGTACAGTCATTGCGGCAAATAAAGGGGTAATGCACGTCAAAACTACATTTCATTATACAGACGAACAGATAGCACATAACTTAACAAAGCCTTTGGAGAAAGTCAAAGTGGAAACTTTCTGAAAGGCAATGGGAATACAGAACAACCTTTTAGGAGCAGTATTGGAGTTCCAATATTTTTGTTATTCAGTGCAAGCAACACTCGTTTTTATTACTCTGCTTTTACAAATATTAATATCGGCTGAAATGGTTATTGGGCCTCCAAGAACTCACAAGAACTCCATAAACAACCTTTCTACAGTGCTAATAGAGACTCATAATCCAAGGCATTCGAGCAGCCCACGTCAAACGCTTCAGAGGAATATACTTCTCACAACGTCTGCAGGAGTATTTTGACAAAAATGCAAAATGATTGATATGATCGTACGTAATTAATAAATGTCTGCATTTTTTATTGTAAATTTCCAGAGACTACAATCATTAATAACATTTGAGATCTGATGGAAAAATTAGTGTATACAAATTTTTCGAATCTTTATATTTTAAAATAGCGCTAATAATAGCACGCTACAACTTTTTTAATTTTTCTAAGTTGGCCGCACACGATCGATCCAATTGGACTTGAGCCACGTCCAATTAAAAATAGGGCCATTTGACTCTTGAACTTTCTTTGGAGTTCATTTATTTTATTTTAAATTTAACAAATTCTAATAGTGTCAAACTGCATGATTTTCAATGCCAATTTATGTCGCTAAAACGAAAAAAAACTTGACAAGGAAACTACTCACGAAAAAAAGTAAAATAATTTTTATGTTATGAGTTGCTCCACCTAGTTGAAACCTCATATCGTCTGAGACATGACCTTCAACCCCAATCCTAAAAGGAGTTGCCAAATAATTGGCGCTAATGACGGAAAATCGTTAAATGCAGTTCATAAGCAAGAGAGCAGCAATATTTTAGAGTGATTGCAAATTGGGATGATACACATGCCTTATAACATTAGCAACGCTTCAACTTTCTGCTAATTTCTTTACAATTGTACCGATTATAATCATTAAGTAATGCATGAAAAAGGCTTTGTTTGAATCAAAAATCTTGTAGTAGGTTTTATTTTATTTTTAATTTGTGTCTTAAATGTCAAATAACTAAACTAATACAATGCCCTTTTGAATGACAGTTTAGCTAGGTAGTTAGCAAATACGAACGCTTCCAGCAACCAGCTTAAAAGAACAAAATAAATTAACTTATACAAACACAACTCCCGATAAAAAAATAAAATGGATGGAATTAGAGCGAGATAAACAGAAACTTTAAATAAAGCGTGATTAATGTTACAGCATTTGCAAGTAGCCAACTTACTCACTTACTTTATTTTCAGTAGTAAACGATTGAAATATAGTGAATTACTGGAAACTTTTATTCAGAAGAAATTCAATCACATCTATCACCTACACTTTTCGACCAACACAATTCAACGCAAACAAAACAAAACAATACTATAAGCACAAAGAAATACAATTGTAAACAACTTAAAGTTTCCGATGGGTGAAAAGCAAAGCAATTTTAGTTTCTCAATGTTGGTGGCAGCCCGGAACAACTAAAAGTTGCTCTAAAGAAGTTATTAGGTAAATAAAGAAAAGATAAAGTAGTTAAATAATTGATCAGGGAACTGTTAGTATCTAAAAGTTGTGCAATTCAGTGTCTTTTTGTGTAAACATACATTCATTTCCCTCAAGCTGTTTCTACCTTAATAACCTTAAAAAAGTAAAAACACTAGATGTCGCCTTCTATGAATTGAAGGTTAAAAATTTTGAGATAACCTTAAAATCTGCTGTCATTCCGACTGTCAGCTGAGAGGCAGCTACCGCAACTCGATTAAAAAAATTTCTTTTCCCAAAGAAATAAATAAATTCCATAAATAAAAACTTAAAAAAATGGGCAAAGTTGTTTCGAAAATGGGGCGGGCCATTAACCGCTTCAATGTCGAGAATCGAGCACATCGTGTCCTGGAGCGTGACAAGCCAACAGCAGCACCTAAATTCGATTCGAACATTCAGGATTTAAAAAGAGCCTTGGAACGTAAGAAGTTTCTTCATTAAATAATTCAATAAAAAACATAATAATTTAAATTATTAATTCTATACAACAACTCTCCTTGACTAGTTGATCCAATGTTGGTTGAAAAACTCAATAAAAAGGATTCACATTTGGATGACCGGTTGAAAAATGTTTATGTAACCTCCGAGGATCGTTACGTAGGTTTTCTTATAAAAACAAAGGACATTCAGTGTGTTTTCAGTTGATTTTGGTTTTTCTTAATTTAAGATTGACTATGATCTAAAGAGACCACAAAGTGATGATCGAACTTTACCGTTGGATAGAAAAATAGTAGAGGACTTCGAATACGGATTCAAAGAACCAGTTCGTGTTACGCCAGGACGATGTACTCTGCGACAAGCCATGAAATTCATTACAGACCATCAAGGTGATCCGAATTTGTGGACACCAAAAAAAATCGCCGCTGACTACAAAATCAAAGAAGAAGTTGTTGGTAAGAGAAATTGTTTGAAATTCTTATTCACGTACATCACATAATAGTGTAGGAGAAGATTTTAGGATTTCACAATGTGTTGAAAATACCTAAATATATAATTTTGATTTTTAATACAAATCAGAAATCGACGATGCGGCTAGATAATTTTAGGATTAACTTTCCAAGATTTGATGGGACTTAGGGTAACACAATGAGTAGGAAAATATATTTTAGATAATGTTTCCAAGGATCTTTTTTACAAAGAATTTACTTACTTAGGTCCTCAGACCTGTTATGTGCGTTAGGACCCCTTAAGGAGCATAGGGCCTCTAGAACGCCTACGCATAGTGTACGGTTTCCGAAGATGTGTTTCAGATGCCTCCATTTTAGCTGAAAGAAAAAAAGAGAAAAACCAATATTCACTGCCAATTTCTTGACAAAGTTATGGAATCCAAATGACGGTTTGGTGAACAATTAAGATTTAACTCATTTCTTTATCAAGTTCTCAGGAGTTATAACTCTGATTTAGATATCAGTTTAAGATAGAAATCCGTTGAAAAAGGCTCTAAAATGTGGGTGTCTATTAGAACTCGGTTTAGCAGTGTTGTTACTTTTTTTAAACTTTATCATTTTGAATCAATTTTAACCCAAAAGAACCTACAATGTGCAATGATAATAATGTTTAAGTGAATTTATTTTGAAAATAGAGATCATTGTGAAAGAGATATTCATATTGTATTTAGGTATTTATACTAGCCTTCAGGCTTCAGTTGATTGTTTATAGTTAAGTGCAAATGTACCTTACATATGTGCCTCTTTAAAGAAGACAAATCATACGTGCATTTTAAAAAATAAATTTTTAACTATCATTCATTTGTTGAATCTTGACAAAAGCCTTCTGGTGGCTGATCGAAACCGAGCACGAAAATTTTAACATTTTAGAAAATCCACCAAAACGAAACCACTAAAGAAGTGTAATTGTTTCTTTTATATAAATTATTCGCATCATTGGAAATTTCGAAGATTTCAGGACATTGTTATCTGAATACGTTTTGGTACTTTCAATAATTAAAAGGATTTACTTTATACAGTCCAACGCTGTTACGGATAATTTAAAATAACACCCATGTACAAAATAATTTCATAAACTCTTACTTACTTACTTAAGGTGGCGCTACAGTTCTGTGTGAACTAGGGCCTCACACAACAAACTTCTCCACCTAGCTCGGTCCCTAGATGTCTCCAGTTTCGCGCTCCAAATTAAGTGAGGTCACTTTCCACTTGTGTGCGCCACCTGATCCGCGGTCTTCCTCTTCTGCGCTGTCCTTTGGGTATACAGCCCGTACAGCTCGTCATTCCATCTTCTTCTCCACTCCCCTTCGATGCATACGGGACCGTAGACCATACGAAGAACTTTTCCCTCCAGGTGCTTTCATCCGCTTTTGTCATAGTGCATGATTTTTCACCGTATAGCAGGGCGGGGATGATCAGGGTCTTATATAGCGACACTTTGGTACTTCGAGAGAGGACCTTGCTCCTCATTTGCTTTCTTAGCCCAAAGAAACAGCAGTTAGCAAGAGTTATTCTTCGTTTGATCTCAGCGCTGGTGTTGTTTTCTGTGTTTACATCGGAACCTAGGTAGACGAAGTCCTTGACTACCTCAAAGGTACGTCTGTCGATTGTGACGTTTTGACCAAAACGTCGGTGTTGTATGTCCTTTCTAGACGACAGCATGTACTTTGTTTTGCCCTCATTATTCGTTAAACCCATTTTTGCCTCCTCTGCCTCAATACTCACAAAAGCCCCATTGACATCACGCTGAGTTCTTCCGATTATGTCAATGTCATCAGCATATGCCAGTAATTGGACAGACTTTTGAAAGATAGTGCCTCTAATGTTGACGTGTGAGCTCTGCACTATTCTTTCAAGCACGATGTTAAAAAAATCGCATGACAGCGCATCACCTTGTCTAAAACCTTTTTTGACATCGAAAGGTTCTGTTAAGTTGTTTCCAACCTTTATGGAGCAGCGTGAATTCTCCATGGTCATCCTGCACAAACGGACGAGTTTGGCAGGGATGCCAAAACTAGACATGGCTCTATACAGCTCGTCCCTGTAGATGCTGTCATTTGGTGCTCTTGAGTTTTTTCCAGGATCTGCCGTAATGTGAATATTTGATCAACTGTGGACTTTCCTGGTCTAAAACCACACTGATAAGGACCTATCAGGTTGTTGACGATGAGCTTTAGACGTCCACATATTACGGAAGATTTTATAGGCGATGTTAAGTAGACTGGTTATTCTATTGTTGGTGCAGTTTAGAGGGTCCCCTTTTTCAGGATCGGGTAAACAATACTGAGGTTCCATTCATCGTGCATGCTTTCTTTCGACCATATCTCACAGAGAAGTTGGTGCATGCTCCTAACCAATTTATCTTCGCTGCTTTAAAGAGCTCAGCATTCAAGCCATCCGCTCCAGCGGCTTTATTAGACTTCAGATTAGGTATGACAGTCTTTACTTCGTCTAAGTCGGGAGGACGGGATTGTTGGCTTTCGTTGTCTATGTTGAATGGATCATCCTGCCTGACATCGGAATTCGGTTCGTCGTCGCCGTTATACAGTCTGCAGAAGTGGTCCTTCCATATCCTCAGCAATGACTGCGGTTCCACTATGATGTTTCCACTTTCGTCTTTGCAGCCTTCGGTTCTTGGTTTATGTACCTGTGAATTTCGTTTCACGTGTTCATAAAATTATCTTCGACCGCACGCTTCTCATGCCCTCTCATTTTCCTTCTGAGAAATGGGCGTTCCTCTCGCCTCTTCTGCTCATAGAGCTCATGGGCAGCTTTCGACCTTTTATGCAGTGCCGCTTTGCGTGAAAATTGTTTAGCTTCATTTACCTGCCGACATTCCTCATCAAACCAGAGGTTCCTTGTTGGTGGCTGTTTGAAACCCAGCACATCAGAGGCAGCTTCTCTGATTGCATTTTGGCAATGTTGCCACTGGTTTTCGATAAATTGTGTTGGTGGCAGAGAACTTCGAGAGAGGTTACTTGTAACTCGGTCGGAAAAGGATTTGGCGATCTCTGGCGATTGTAGCCGTTCGACGTTGTATCTTCTCCCAGCACCTCCCTGTCTTGCCTTGGGTCTGGAAATCCGAAGTGCTACCTTGGCTACAACGAGGTAGTGGTCCGAGTCAATGTTAGCTCCTCGGAAAGTTCGTACATCCATAATGCTGGAAGCGTGTCTGGCGTCGATCGCAATATGCTCAATCTGGTTGACTGTCGATTTATCTGGAGAACTCCAAATCCCTTTGTGGATGTTGAGGTGTGTAAAACGCGTACTGGCTACCATGACGTTTCGTCCCCCAGCAAAATCTATGACCCTGAATCCGTTGTCGAAATCGTGTTTAGTTTGCGTTAAATGTCATAAATACGAATAATTTGTCATACAATTTAAGGTTCAATTCTGTAGAAAAAATTGAGAACATTTGTCCTTCCTGGTCATCAGGTTAATTTTCCTTAAAACAACTCAAGGCTTTTCTACCTTACCAGATAGTGTCATGCCTTACCGAGTTCTTGAACTTGAAATGTTTCTATGACACCATTCTTTTTTCGTACTCCAACTGTGGCGAGAGTTCTTAAAGATCTAAACATTCAAAAATCAAAAGTCCGGATGGTATCCCCGCTATTATTCTGAAGAGGTGTTCTTTCACGCAAAACCACTGCGCAGGCAGTATTCATCTGGACTCGTTCAGAGCAGTTGGAAAATTGCATTTGGTCAGCCAATTCGAAAAAAAGGCGCAAATTATTGACCGATAGCACTAACGTCCCATCTTTCTAAGGTCATGCAAACGCTGATTAATTATCAGCTTAAAAAATGTCTTGAGGAACGGAAGCTTCTTAATGACCGGCAATACTGCTTTCGTAGCAATAGGTCCACTGGTGAACTCATGGTTCATTTCACCGAACAGTGGAACAAATCTTTACATCGTTTTGAAGAGAAAGTAAGATTATTGCACTTGATATTTCAAAGGCATTTTATGAAGTCTGGAATCTTGCTCTTTTAACGAAAATGCGTGCTTTTCTTATCGACGAATCTCTTCTTCGTTGTATTAGAAATTTTCTTTCGAACCGTTCAATACAAGTTGTTTTGGACGGATTCAAGTTTGAAACCCATAAAATAAATGCTGGTGTTCCCCAGGGCTCCGTTTTGTCTCCGATACTTTTCCTCATTTTTATAAATGATCTCCTGTCTGCTACTTCTAATCCAATATATTGTTCCGCTGACGATAGCACTCTTAGCTATTCATATTCGTTTCCAGACTCACAACCCTCCCCTTCGGATGTGAAACTGCAACGGAAAAATATGATTAGCTCATTAAATTCAGACCTACACAGCATTGTACAATGGGAAATAAAAAATCGTGTGGAATTTAATGCTTCGAAAACGCAATGCTGTCTTGTATCGTTAAATCGTCGCCACTATCTATGAGTGGCACTTTCATCAACGAAACGGGAAATCTCGACATCCTCGGAATGTGCATTAGCAAGCAACTTTTGTGGAGCAATCACATACGCGATGTCGCCACAATGCCGCAAGATGTCTAGGGTTTTTGAGACGATGCAAGGAATTTTGCTCTCCGTCCGATCTGGCTACAATCTACAAAACCTATATACACCCGAAACTTGAATATAACTCTCATCTTTGGGCTGGTGGTCCAGTAACTTATTTAAGCCTCTTGGACAGTATTCAAAGAAGAGCTTTTAAATTAATTTGTGATATGAACATGATCAACTCGTTTACGTCACTTGAACCTCCAGTGAAATAGCCAGTTGCGTTCCTCCCCTTAAGCAATTTAAAGTTAATAGCCGTGCTTCTAGGAATGCCCATCAGTTTACCCTTGAGCCCAATTTCGGCCGTACTATGCAGTACAGAGATTCATTTTTTACCCGTACTACGCGAATGTGGAACGCCTTGACACGCTCTATCTTTCCCTATCATTGCAATGTTTAGATCACACTGTGTCTTTGGCTTATTAAAGGTATATAAAACCCTTTTAGTGCTCCCTAATTATATAAACAAAAAAAAAAAACACAGATCTTGAACTTAGATAAGAGTGACCCCGAAGTTAAACTTATAATTGCGTAACCGAAACAAAGGAAGAGAGAATTTTTAAATACTGTTTCAATCGTTAATTGGTTGTCCAAAAAATGTAGGACCACATGTTATGGTTTTAATCCTGATTTTATGACTTACTGGATGATCCTAGGTTATTTACGATAAGTGATTCGTTTTTGAATTACTAAATAAATGATAAGAATCGAGATTTGCTTTCAACTTGTTAAGGAAAGATCTCAGAGCCACTCCTGGTTTTTTCGCTGCTATTAGTCTTTGATTCGCCGTATTTAACGTCATCATCATAATCAGGTCCGCTAATGGACAGAGTACTAAAAGCAACGCGAGCTTTATTTATTCTGCTTTTTACGTCCAGATCCGTACCACCATTTGCTAATACAATACTTTTGAGGTTATTAAATTGTTCGACCTCTTCAACAATCGTGTCATGCAGAATAATACGATATTGTGTTGGGGGACCTATTAGCATTATTTTTGTCTTTTTGCTATTTATTTTAAGAACGCACGATTCTCCTTTCACCCGTAAAGTTTGACACATCTCGTTCAGCCCACTGATGTTATTTGCCATGAGACATATATCGTCGGCATAGTCTAAATGGCTTAGCCTTTCAAACGCTCTCCATTGAATACCTTGCCTCTCAGTTCTACCGACTGACGCTGGCCGTCAAAACATTATCTATCGCCAGCAGAAAAAGAATTGGCGATAAAACATCCCCTTGTCTCACACCCTGACTCAATTCGAAAAAGTCGGATATGCGGATTATGCAACACGAAACACCTTGATTGTTGTAGGACTCCTTTATAATGGAAACAATTTTTGGCGAAATTCCTCATCTTCATATTCTTTCTCGGTTAACTCCATCACCTTTTTTTGGCACCTTAACAATCACTCCATCCTTCCATTCCCTGGATAGGTTTCGTTTTCCCAAACAGTTTGTATAAGCAGATGGAAGATACTAGCTGCTGTGGCGGGATCAGCTTTCAGGAATTCCGCTGGTACTCCGTCAAGCCCGGTTGCTTTGTTGTTTTTGAGGAGATTATCGCTGTTTCAATTTCCGCTACTGAAGGGGGTTCGATATCAATACCCCTACAGGATCTGCGTATCTCTTTAAGTTGGGGCACTTTAGCACTCTGTTCAACAGGGTCCTCATTTAACAGGGCACCAAAGTGATCCTTCCAGCTGCGAAGTTGATCTTCAATTGATACCAATAGCGTCCCATCCACATCCATTACTGGATGATTGTTGTTGCTTTTTTTCCCGACAACTTCTTTGGCTATTTGGTACAACTCTCTGATATCTCCTCTTCTTGCAGCGTTTTCAGCATTATCAGCGAGTCCATCTATTCTCACCCTTCTGTCACGTCTCACACAACGATAGACCATCTTGTGTGCAATCCGATATTCGTTTCGCAATTCAGCCTTTCGTTGAGCGTCTGTCTCGGCGTTTATTTGCAGCCTCAACGATATACGAAGCTCGATTTTTTCCCAGGTGTCTTGGGATATCAAAGAGTCACTAACTCTCGTACGCCTAGGTACAGTCTCGGATCCAGCCTCCATAAAAACACTTTTAATTTCACCCCACATCTCGTCAACATCTGAGTCAACACTCACATTTAATGACGAAGCTCTGTAGTTAAGGATGTTGATATAGCTACGACTTATGTTGGGATCACTTAAAGCATTCCTATTGAATTTTGGATTTCTCGCTGCATTCCGCGATTGTCTTAATGCAGCCGCGGTTTTTAATTTGAAACTCATGACAACCAAATGATGGTCGCTTCCCACATTGGCATTTCTTATATTTTGGACATCGCACATAGACTTCCTCCATCGCTGCTAAATCATGATGTGATCAATTTGATTTTCGGTATGACTATCTGGGTGCACCCATGTGATTTTGTTGCACGTCTTATGTTTAAATACAGTCCCACCAATTACAGGACGATTTGCGTTAAAAAAGTCGACAAGCATGTCACCATTCTCATTACGTGACCCCAAGCCATTTTTTCCCATAATTCGTTCCAGACCGTAATTGTCTGCACCGACTTGAGCGTTGAGGTCTCCCATGACGATTATGATATCGGCTATCGGAACACTGCTGTAAACCGAGTTAAGATGAGTGTAGAACGCGGTTTTGTCTTCTTCGGTCGCTTCATTTGTGGGGGCATAACACTGAACCATTGTGATGTTGCGAATTTTTGCAGTCATTATTCTTTCATATATAGGCGCCCAGGAAATAAGACTGCACCTAGCTACTTCGTTCAACATAATCCCAACACCACGCAGCCTTTGGCCACCCTCTCTTTCATCCTCTCCGGAATACAGCATTCTCGTTTGTCCAGAGTCAGATCTGTATTCAGCTCTTCCTCTCCACTTTGTTTCACTAATGCCCAGGATACTGATCTTAAGACGAAACTAGCTGTTTGTATCTTCCTTCGCCATACAAGGATCGAACGTTCCAAGCTCTGATTTTTGTACGTATATCATAGCAAAAGTATCCATTGCATTTCTTGAAAGACTTCTACTAATTGTTGACGATTCATTTATTGTTATGGCGTCTTGATTAACGCTGTTGCATGAAAGATGCCCCACCCCCAAATCCGATGTGTGGCCAAAGCTGTAGAAGGATTCTCCATAAAAAGATTACCTCTTGGGAACTCGTTTCCAATTGTTGTCATATTTCATGTAACAGCATATACCCTTCCACCATGGTGTTTTCCGAGATAAGATTAATAACATACATAAGCTCAGATTCGACAGGCACACCCGCCCTTTGTATGGTCGAATACATAACCGATTGAGGCCACTATGAGAAAATAGACGCCTTTTGTAACCACCCACTCTGGAATACAGACGTTGGCCATCTTAAAAAGCTCATCCGCCACCAGACTTCCATGCCGTTGACCGCAAACTGTAGTTCCTCTGCCTTTAGGGAGATTTTCTTCAACCCAGGGACAAGTCAGTGCCCCGTCGAGCAAAGCTTATTCCAGCAGTTGTTCGGTCCCCTTGGGCGTTAACGTTACCCGCTCTCTACCGCGAGGAGTTGCACATAGGGATCTTCCTTTAATTGAGCCTAGGGCCACCGAAGTAGCGTTACCTAGAGCTCTCCAGTACTTTAATCTCCTTAATGTTAAATATAAGAAATTTATTCGTTATTTGTTTTAAATTGTATCCTTTTTTGTTGGTTTCAGAGAAAATTGTGAGTCATTTCATGAGCTTCCAAATCTACATACCAGACATCAACAGCAAAGACAACATTCTAATTCAGGCTAAGACAAAACTAATTGATGAAAACAAAGAAAAGCAAAAGGAAAAAGACAAAGATAAAGAACAAACGTGAATGTAATTATCTCAGCTCAATCACAAAACAAAAGGATGTATGCTATTACTTAGTTTTTAAGTAGCGAAAAGAATTTTAATTTAAAGTAAAGAAAAACATATTAAAAGTTGTTACCGAGGTAATTAAGTCTTTTTTTTTTTTAAATTTTTCTTTTAATATTACAATTTGTATAAAAATTATGATTAAACAACCACATTGGGTGGACAATTATACAGATTTAAACATTTATCTTCGGATACGGATACGACTTTGTCGTTAGCCAAACTGTACTTGACGCCCCACACTTGGTCACTGTGTTCGGAGAAGGTGTGTAGACATTTTCGTTCTGCAAAGTCCCAGATTTTCACTGTGGTATCGCTCGAGGAAGAGGCGAAATGTTTTCCATCTTCAGAGAAGGATACACACAGCACCCAGGAGGCGTGACCAGAGAGAGTTCCAGCGACGTCAGAATGAGCACTACAAGGCGAAATGTTAATTCGATGTGAGAATTTTAATTTTGTGTCAGACTTACACATCATAGAGTTTCATGTGACCATCGTCGGAGGCAGTGAGAAGCATCTCGGAGTTTGGTGAGAAGCAAAGACTCCGCACGGACATTGCGTGTCCCTCCAAAGTTTGTACAACTTTGCCAGCTGCTACGTCGAAGATTGTGATAATACCGTCAATAGCTCCACTGGCGATGTATTTCCCATCGGGGCTCTTAAAAGAATTAAGCTTTATTCCTCTATTACCTCGGGAGTTGTAGAATATACTTACATAAGCGATGCTGAGATTGAATTTGCCGTTCTGGGGATCCAGTACTTGCTCTGCCTTCCCCGTCTCGACGCTGTACATTGAAATTTTGCCTTCATTTGATCCTGATATCACGAATTTATTGCAAGGCGAGAAGGCAACTGTCCAAAGGTCAACGGGACCCAGAGCGATTTTATTCTTTTGCTGCCCCGACTTTGAGTCCCAGAAACAGAGACTTGAATCCAGAGAACTACTTGCAATTGCTAATAAATCAAAAGAATAATATATAATTTACAGGGTTCATGGTTGGCTTTTTGTTAAACTTTACTTTGTCCATCGGAGCTCACAGCCACTGACATTACTCCAAGAGAATGACCAGTCAATTGATGACGAACGCTAAGTGTATTATCATCTCGAATGTCCCATATTTTGACCAAATCGTCTAGTCCCCCAGTAACGATGAAGTCTTTGAATTCTGATGGTCCACGGGCGGGTGCATCACCCTCATCTGTTGTATTACCATCGGTTTGGCTGGCATTCTCTATTTGTGTCCTGCCCCAAGAGCAAGACCAGATACCATCTTCATGAGCTGCCTCTTCTTTGTGAAGGAGTGAAAACTAAAAAATAACAAAGGCATAGATTTGTAAGTTTTATGAGACGAGAAATGATGTTGGTGGGAAAATTTACCATTTTTGTAGGTGTTTAATTTTTGGAGTTTTTGAATTAAAACAAATACACTTATTTTATTAAAAAATAAAACAAAATAATCTTTTTAATCACCGGTTTGAGGTTATAAAATGACAGCAACCAAGAAGTGTCAAAACGTAGAAATGTCAAAATACACTGCACCACATCGAGTCTCGCTTAGAATGAAATCAGGGGTGGCAAATAGTAACAAATTTCAAAATTTAAAAAAAAAAACTAGAAATCAATGAAAAATATGTCAAAAGTTTCTTTTTTAAATAAATTCAAGACTGTTGCGAAAATATGGAGACATTATTAGATACTGAATTAAAACAATCTTCTGAGTTAATTTTAGAAGGTATAACCAGAATATCTTAATACTTAAGTTTATTTTATTTCATTGAATATGTCTAATAGAAATATCCACTACAATTTTAAAAACAAAATATTATGGCCCGTCTATGAACCTTTTGAAAACATTTAATACCTTGGAACCAAATTATTTGGATATATTAAACGATAAGGAGGAGAACAATTGGTTGGACATATATCTGGATTTTGTTGTTTCTGTGTTAGCTAAAACTGCCGAATCAGTTCGAGATATGAACTTCACCAACTGTCAAATTGCAGCTATTTTTGAAATATTTTATAGTTGTTTTTGTTATTTGGCTTTTTTTTCAAAAATTAATCTGAGTAGGTTTTTGAAGTATTTCCGTCAAACATTGCTTCTTTATACAGTGACTGATTTACCCGAATGTTTAAGAATTTTTAACGCTATTCAGGCCTTTGATGTAGCAAAATTATTTCATCAACAAGTTGTTATGAAATTCAATATTTTAAAAAATAAATTAGTTGAATAAAGGATAAAATAAATCACCAATATTTTCTTAACTCTGAATCTTATGATTCATGTAGATCCTTACATGAAAAAAGAAATTGGTTATTAAAGATGGTTCTTCTAAACCATCAGCTTAATGTCATTAATACCCATTCAGACTTTGACATTCTGTAGGTTGAAGGTAAATTATGTAGAATTCAAACTTGATTTTTGTATTTTATTAATTTTATCAGTTTTGATAATACTATATGTCCTTAGTTTCTTGAAAAAAAAACACCTTCACCGCTGCAAACAATCCAATAAAAAAAATAATTAAAATTGTTCAATGTTATTTAATTTTAAAACTGAGTAAAAATGTATAAATAAAAGAATAAAAAGCAAAGACAAAAGACAATCAAGTCTTTTAACTAAAAACACTTTTTTGACAGAGAATGACAGCTGCCAAATTGTAAGAGATGTTAGGTAAGTGCTTTGGCACAATGTCTATGAATGATTGTGAAAACCTCTTTTATTTATTGCACAAGGTTTTTTTCAATAATTTCCAATAAAAGATTTGTTTTGATATTTCAACGGGCGATAATGTTTTAAGAGAAACCAATTGATTTTAATTTCATTTTAAAAATGAAAAGGTATGTTAACGACTGAAAACGATATCAGTCTAATTGCTACCACGTCAACGGATGCAGCACCTCAAATGTGTATCAAAATTCACATTCACTTAGCTGTATGTCTTTAAGAATAATACGAATTCCTTTTTTAAAGTTTTAAAAGGAGCATTGTCATTACTTTTCCAATGGGCCAAAAGAAAAAAGTGTTATGTTTGTCAACGAAAATATCTCCAATGTCACCTCTTTAAAAATAACACCACTAGTTAATGTGTAGAACGTAACGCTTTTTGTTAAAAATAAAAGTGAAAAGACATGTAAAGGTCGTCCAATTCTAATCATAAATACTTATTAATCATAGCACAGTTATTCAATCGTCGTTAAAATTCCAATTTTCGACTAGGTAAGGTCCAACCAGCAGTGACAAGTTTAAGAAGCTTTTCAATAATCCTTTTTAAAAGTTCCTCATTCATGACTAAAGATGATTTTTCAATGAGAATCCGAATCATTTTGATGCACTTTAAGGATGTCATCAATGACTTTGCTTTAGAGCACGTGGCTTGAATTCTTGTGTTAACTGAATTTGTAAGGTATGTTCCTTAAAATATAAAAGTAAAGTTCTGAGTAGTTCCTCACCACTTAAAATACTGTCCAATTTGATAGTTTCATAAGGGAATTCTTCGCTTAAAATCTATTATCTACCTGGTTGTCAGATTTATTGCTTAATTTTTGTAAAAATTTGAATTATATTTTTTGAATTTCAAGGTTTTTTGACTTGTCATAATGTTGCGGTAAAAATTTCACTTTGTCAATGCATGTCGGGAATATATACTTAAGTGGACTTCCTCCAAAGATTCTATTTATTTTATTTTTTTTTTTATTAGAAATATGTGGCTTTCCAATGCTGTAAACCAAACTGTCAAAAAAACGTCTGCGAATCCATTATATCCCTGACTGTCAGATTTATTGCGCTATTTTTGATTTCAATTATACTTATTCGAGTTGCCAATGTTTTTTTAATTGTCTTTAAGTCTGGCGCTTAAGTCAAAAGAATCCATTTATTTTGTTTATATTTAAAATACGGGATGTCTTGGGGGCCTGTCAAAAAGAACGTCCATTTCGAAGACACATTAGGACATATTTATAGTTCATTGATAAGTTCTGATTAAGTCTTTGCTAAAACAATTAAACCCCATTTCAAAAAGATAGCCTGAAGTCTAAAAAAAAGCACGACCTATGTTTTAGCCATTTTTAACTCTATAAACCATCAAAAATAAACAAACTATTTGAAAAAATTACATTTCAATACATTTTATTTGAAAATATAAATAAAAAACATTGAAATGTCAAAAGACTTCAGCATCGATCTTAACCCAAATCAACCCCTTTGAAATTGATTTTTGTTTGACCTTCTAAATATTTAAGATCAAAATTGTAATGTTTGCCTCGGTATATTCACCAGTAAAATTTCTGAACAAATAGTAACCAAAATAATTTTAAGAATTTCAAAGATTTTGACTGGAATTTTAGTTTATTCCTTCTACAAGCAATCGTAGTACCCGTAGCGTGATGGTTAGTGCGTTGGACTGATCGATCTTAGTTTTATGAATTTTCGTCTAGCTTTAAAATAGGTTTAAGATTGAAATAATAAAAAGAAATTTGAAAAAAAGTGCGTTGGACTGTCATGCCATGGGTCTTGGGTTCAATCCCTGCCTGTGCCACTTAAGTTTTTTCACGGGTACTGCCTCTGGCGAGGAATTCACAAATCCTCCAAGAGGAATTCTTGTCATGAAAAAGTGCTTTTTTAAATTAGCCGTTCGGATTCGGCACATAAACTGTAGGTCCCTTCCATCTCTGAAAACATTACTCGCACACATAAATGGTTGAGAGTTGTAAGTCACTAGGCCCTGGTTCTTTATGGACTGTTGCACCACCTAATTTATTTATTTAAGCAATTGTTTCTTATAGGTTCATCTACTTTCCTTATGACCTACTGAGCAGGTATTTCAGGTGATTTATAGTTAACTGCAAAATATTCACCATTTTAGTGGTCAATTTTAACATTAGTTTTAAATATACCTGCATCAGCATATAATTCAAAAAAGCAGATATGCAGGATATGTCAAAACATGAAATTGGAAGAGAATACACACAAGCGGCAACCCTTTTTTACTTCCTAAAAAATACTACACATTATTGACTTACTTATTTACTTAAGGTGGCGCTACAGTCCTGTGTGAACTAAGGCCTCACCCAACAAACTTCTCTATCTATCTCGGTCACTTTCCACTTGAGCGTGCCACCTGATTCGCGGTCTTCCTCTACTGCGCTGTCCTGTGGGTGTGGATTCGGAGACTTTCCGGGCCGGAGCATTGGTTACCATGCGCTATACGTGACCCAGCCATCTAAGTCGTTGGACTTTTACCCTTCTGGCTAAGTCTACGTCGCTGTACAGCCCGTAAAGCTCGTCGTTCCCTCTTCTCCTCCACTCCCCTTCGATGCATATGGGACCGTAGATCTTTTCTCTTAAAACGGCCCAAGGTCGCTTTCATCCGCTTTTTTCATAGTCCATGCATCTGCAACAAAGGATTTTTACGTACGCAAACATTATTGACAGTTGCAGAAATAAGATGAACATGTTCGCTTTCACTATAATCTCGACTTTTTCGTTTATCGAATTTCCTATTATGGAAAATTGTTATCTTCTGCATTTTAGTCTTTTCTCCATATTAAACATTAATTTAAAATGTAGTATCTTTAACTTTTTGTTCAGAAATCACCTGCAAGTAAATCAACTATAATTCAAAACTACCGGATAAAGCATCAATGTTTTCTGTTGTTTTAACTAACTTGACCCAGCGGCTTATATTTTTAAACCAATTTCACTATGGCCTAATTTAGTTTTGCGAGCATTGGCTGCAAAATTTTGTTATTCTTATATTTCTTTCTTCTTTATGTATCCATTTTTAACATTGGATTAAATTTACCTGTCAAATATCAAGCGATGACAGCTCCAAGAGTGACACAGTCGTATTTTTGAAAAAGCTTTTAGCATGCGTTATAATAAATTGTCAAGTTTTTGGCAGAACTTGAACAATGTATGTTATTACACTCAGACGTTTTTAGAATGACGCAAATAAGTGCGAAAGAGAAAGTAGGTGAAATAGAAATACTTTAAAAAGTCTCAATAGGCAGAGTTCTAGTTTCAGGATTGTCTTGGATGGTTTGTGATGTTTCTCTTTCTTGCCTTTCTTTTTCTCTTGGCGTTGCTTAATTATTGTTTCTAGTGTTTCCGAGTAAACAAGAATGCCACAAGACAATTTCAAGTGGAGGGAAGACCGTATAACCGAATTATTTTAAATGAAGGAATGGTTGAGAGAGTCTAGCTTGATAGTTCAAGCTTTGCATTCCAAACACCCGTTGAAAGAAAGTGGCAACCAACTTATCACCGGTGATATAGCGTCTCTCAAAGTTTTATTTTTTTAATGGCGTTTTCAATGAACGACAAAAGCAGATTAAAGTGTCTTCATTCATCCCTATATAATTTAAAAACGATGGTTCATCATTCGGTTTTAGTT
Source organism: Eupeodes corollae (assembly GCF_945859685.1). Classification (NCBI taxonomy): domain Eukaryota; kingdom Metazoa; phylum Arthropoda; class Insecta; order Diptera; family Syrphidae; genus Eupeodes; species Eupeodes corollae. Next base: position 52,288,019 of record NC_079147.1, read on the forward strand.
CTTTTGGCAAGAAAGTGAAGGATCCAAACTCTGATCTATTTTCTCTCCCGATTTAAATCCAATTCCCTTTTTTATTCTTGGAAATTTTTAAATCATCCTCACAAAGGTCTTGCACATCTAACAACATTTCTTCATTGGATGAAAAGCATAATAATCCAAGATTGACGGGATGAATGTTCGAAAGAAAATATTCGAAACACGCAGCATACAGGAAGTCTGAGTGTAATAACACACAATTAGACTTTAAATTATTTAATTTACCGACCGCTATTTGTCCGCCTCCCGATGCGCCACCTACAAACTCATTCTTTCACCATTCACTCTATAACATATCTGTGCTTTACTTCCAATTCGCCATTCCGCCGCACCCAGAAAAATAAAAAAAAACATTTTCGAAATTTCAAATATAAATTTTTCGAAATGTCAAAAACATCGAAAAATCGCTGCAACTTCGCTCTCCACTGCGTTTAATTTTCCACATTAATTTCGAACAAATCGCCGAAGAAGACGGGTTGCTTCACCGATTCGCTTGTCGCGGAACATTACAGAAAAATAAATAAATTTAAAAATCACTTTAAAGTGTTAAACAAATTAAATAAGTTATTTAACATTAAGCTTTCATCAATCAACCAATCAACAACTATCGCATCGAGATACAGTGCGTGCTTGTGAAAAAAGAAGAAAATTAAAAAAAACCTCTCGTTTCTCTAAAGTCTAGAGTCTAGACAACTGCAACTACAATTTTCTTTTTTGAAGAGCAAACAAAGCAAGAAAAATCTTCGGTTCTTTTGTGGAAATTCTATATATTTTCAAAGTACCTAGGAAATAGGAAAATAATTTCACAATCACAAATCATTTTATTTTTCCTTCAAATTTTTTTTGTCACAAAGAATTTAATTTAAATAGAATTTCCGTGTTGTGTGCTGCGTGTGACTTACCTGCTTTGCTTACTGCCGCGGCGTGTGGATTATTTCTCTTCTTTTTTATTAGTTTTGTTGTAATTATCTTGGTTCAGTTTGAGTCTCTCCAAATTCAAGTTTTCCGGGATTGAAATAAATTTAAAGAAAAAATATCCGCGGCCTCTGTCGCCACCGCCACCACCACCGTCGTCGTTGCCGCTCTTCTCAGTCTTCGTTACGTGTTACGTGTGTTCTCTCTGAAAATTTGAAGAAAATTCTTAAATAATTTGTTGTTTTATTTTGATCAAATTAAAAGTCCAAAAGTTCCTACGCTACGATTGGCCTTCTTGAGTGGATTTCCATCTGGCCTCGCGGTTCTTGCACTTTTTGTCGTGGATGACCTTATTTACCAACCGCACCGTCAACGCCACCACCACTGCTTTCAGCTTTGTGGTCCATGCGTGAGTTCATCAGCTTCAATTTAACAATTTAATTCTGTGCTCTCGACGCTCGTCATCGTCATCGCCATCGCAATCGTCACTCCTCGCTCTCTGGTTCCATGCATGTTGTGCTTGTGAACTGGAACTCTGGACTCTGTAATTTAAGACACACAAACGCGTGCAGCAGTAATATCCGAATTCCAAATCAAATCTTTGTGTTTTCGTGTGCATCTTGAACGCTGACGCTAAGCAATAGTGCGACTAATCAATAAAATATAAAAGAAAAAAGTGGATTTTGGTTTTATTTTGTTCGTTGAATTTCTTGATGATTCATAAAAACATACAAAAGTGCTCCCACACAAAAGTTCGTTCGTTCGTTTTCGGTGCATGTGCGAAAATTATAGAAAATCAATTCTTTCTCGTTTAGTCTATGCACAGGACAAGAGAGATTCCCCGAAACGAGATAAATCATAAAACAGGAATTAAAGACATTTTTGTTGTTGTTTTTGTTTTGTTTTCTCGAACACACGGTTTATAAGGAATTTTGGATTATTTTTTGTTTGATACAAAATAAAAAGAAAAACAAGAGGAAAGGTAAATCTAAGAAGCATCAGTGAAAGCAGGTAAGATGGAATTACTTTTAATTTTGTTATTTACAATCAGTTTTTAAATATATACTACATTTTTATAAGATGCACTGATTTATGGAACTATAGACCCTTTTTGGGCATGCAAATGAAAGAAAAGTAAGACATCTATACCTTTTCTTGTACCTTACGAAGAACTTAGCTCCTTGAATTTAAATGTCTTTATTATTGGTGTTGTTAACTAGATTATGATAAATTTTTGTTTTTTTGTTGTCTACCTGATTTGGTGCATCTGTATTGTTTTGGACTTCTCGTGTTGTTTAAAAGCATTAACAAACAATTACAACACTGCTGTAAGGATCCTGCATGTAGAAAAATAGCTTGTTCAACGGGGTTTTCCTTGTTGAGAGATCATTGTACTATCATAATAATGTCTCTGTGACACTTACATTCATATAAATAGCTGACACCAGGAAGAAATATGAGTTGAAAAAGATAGGCTCTACTCTAAGGCTAATTCATGAAAATTTTAACTGAAATCATGAAAGAGTCTCTTCAGCTAGTCCTGCAAAATAACAAAGAGCTGTAGAGTAGAGGTCAGGGCATACAAGTTGATCATATGAACACAATTATTTTTGTTATGAATTATGAATGAGGATGTAATGTATGCCTAACGAAATCAATTCCAAAAAAGGTCTTTTTATGAAATTATTTCTGTTTTAAGTAAGAAAATATACGAGCAACGGGAAAACAAAATATTTTAAAGACTGAAAACTTGCTAATGATCTTAATTACCTCACTTGATATTTCAAAATAATTTGGTAGAATTTAACATGAAGGTCTCTTTTATTTAAAATACTTACATTCATTAAAAATAACCTTTCGGCTCGTTTGCTTATGAAATCGGGTAGGAATAAACAAATCCCTAGTGTACCTCAGGATTCTGTCTTGTTTTCGACATTGGGTCATATGCTTAAAGATGAGAAAGTTCTCAGAGTCCGAGCTGACGAGCTTGAGCGAGCAATATTGGCAGCGAAAATTAAAGATGTCGAGAATCTCAATGCGACCATTCAGAATTTTCTTCCAGCACAGTTGGTTTCCTTCAATTCAGTCGACACAGTTATGAACCAGGATGACGTAGTCAACTATCCCACTGAGTTTTTAAATTCACTGAAATTGCCTGGATTACCACCTCACAATTTGATTGACAAACTCGTATTATAACAGTGTTTGTCTGTTAATTAAAATTTAAACCTTATAAATAGCCTGTATTTCAGGAAACCTCTGTTTTTTTTAAGTAAGCAACATAATGTGTCGAAAATAATAATAAAACTTCATGCTACTAAAAAAATGTTTTTTTATGCAATACGTTGTGTTTGTTTTGAAATTAATTTATACAAAAGTTTAGGTCTTTTATTTATCGATTGAGGCAGTACGAAGTCTGCTGGGTCAGCTAGTAAACAATAATACAGACCATCTTAGTTAATTTCTAGTAAAAGAACTAAATAAAGTTTTACTGGAGAAGTCGCTGTTACCAGTTTTAAAGGCAAGAAAAAGAGGTTCTATGCTTAAAATCATAGATGCATTTAAAAACAAATACATAACGCAGAAAAATCCTCATTTTTTCTTGATGAAATCACCACCGCGTGTTTCCAGTGTTGGGCCCAAAAACTCTGTCAATAATTTCACACCTGTTTCACTAATCTAAACAATTTTCGAATTTTCGAGTGTCTTCACCAATTGGACATCTTTTATTTTTGTAAACTAGCTTTGTAACAAAATAATTCAGAAACTCGGCCATTTTGACAGTTGTTTATCAACTGAGTAAGAGAAAACCCATCCTCAATAATTTTTGTGATCGATTTCACCTAATCAAGCGTTTGCTCATCTTTTTACATATAAAAACTAGAACTAGATCGAACTCAACACTTCGAACTCACAGTTTTGGATCGATCTCGGTCTCTGTATTTTTTTTTGCATAGCACTCTTAAAAAGTTCTTAGAAAAGCGAGTAAAGAGCTTGAACTCATCTTTTTGTATATGACCATTTTTTCTCATTTTAATTAATGATATTCTGTTTGAAACTCCGAATTCACTTACCTGCTTGGCTGTGTGATAGTACACTTAGCTTTTCATATCCGTATAAAAATTCACAACTTGCTCTTCGGGTGTGGGCTTTGAACGGCAGCGTATTTGAAGCTGATTAAATACCGTCTTCACAGGGTTTTTCGAAAACTCAATGCTTTTATCTTAAAAAGACTGCAATAATTTTTTTCAATCATTTGATTGCAATGATTAGTTGCATTCACTTGAAGTCTTTGTTTTCACTTAGTGTCTTTGCATTTCCTTGAAGTCTTTGCATTCACTTGAAGTCTTTACATTCTTCCCTGGCATTCTTTGATGTTATTTTCAAAATACTGCAACCGTATAACAGTACTAATGCGACGTTTGAGCGAAACATTCGTAGCTTTGTCTTCAAGCTGAGAGAGTTGATTTTCCAAACATTCGACAACACCTCGAACGCAACCTTAGATTCCGCCTTCAGTAAAATCCATATTTTCAAGGCACTGAAAACAATTTACTTTTTCTACTGGTTGTTCGGAGTTTCCAAGGCTGAACCTCTTAGTTTTTAATGTGTTGATCTTCAGCTCCACGATTTCTGGTCCTCTCTGCACCGTTGTTGTCATTTGATGAGGCTCCACTATCCTATGAGAAAGCAAACTTACAGCGTCTACGTAATCTAGATATTTTAGGTATGTTGTCAGAGTCCATATAAGCCCTCCATTTCCTCAAGGCTACCCAGAAAACACCACTGATCAGTGATCACCAATAAGCAAATAATTGGTGAAATTATGCCGTCAGGTCTGACTCAACTTTGGACTTTAAACACTTCTGGCAGCAATCCTTCTAGTAAGACGTGACATTTATTTCTCCTCAGCAAACCAAGCTAGATAAACTCTCTGTTGACGCTGTCAAGAGCCTTCTCATAATCGATTAAAAGCAGGTGAAGTGGTGATCAATATTCGACGCACTGTTCAATGACGATCAGTAGGGTGTTGATATGATTAATGCAGGAAGATTCAGTGCGGAATCCTGCTTGTTCAGCGTCAAGCGTTGCTTTGAGATGTTTTCTTACACTACAACACTTGCTACAATTGTGGCGATTGCATGCAAAATGCAAGGTCTTCTTTTTTTGAGAGCTTGACGATCATTTGCTTTCCCTAATCTTCTGGGAAGGATTCAGAGACCCATGCTGTTTCTATGAGCGGTTGCAGCAATTCGCTTGATAACTGCTGCTTGCAACATTTCTCCGGGAATGCCATCTAGCCCTACCGCCCACTTGAGTCTCTTGTAATTGTAATTGTAATTGTAATTGTAATTGTAATTGTAATTGTAATTGTAATTGTAATTGTAATTGTAATTGTAATTGTAATTGTAATTGTAATTGTAATTGTAATTGTAATTGTAATTGTAATTGTAATTGTAATTGTAATTGTAATTGTAATTGTAATTGTAATTGTAATTGTAATTGTAATTGTAATTGTAATTGTAATTGTAATTGTAATTGTAATTGTAATTGTAATTGTAATTGTAATTGTAATTGTAATTGTAATTCTAATTCTAATTCTATCCGCGTTTAATGACTTTTAATCTTATAAGGACAAGCCTTTCAAAAAGAATTGCAAGTAGGTTAGGTACACAAAATTGATGTAATTCAAGCGCAAGTACAAGTTTTGGACAAAATACAAATAAAAAGTTGCTGTGCTACAAAAATACAAGCAGTAAGGAACTCAACTTGTTCCATGTTCAGCATTGCTTTCTAGGTCTCGGAAGAAGGCCGTTTTTTTAAGTAACAAACCCTTAGCAATTCAAAAATTGCGAGTGTTTACCAATTAATTTACAAAGGCATTTATCTACGTTAAAAATCTTAAAAGAAAGGTAAAAAGGGAGAATACAAAAATTAAATAAATACGTTCATGCAATTTATTTATGCTAAATGAGTTTCTTATCCTGAAATCAGGTGCCTATGTATATTTTTGGTTTTCAAAATGCAAATATTTGTCCAAAAATTTAGAATGTTTCAAAGATTCAAAGTATGTATGTTCCATTTGTTACAGGACTGCTTACATGAAGAAAAGTTCTGGAAAAGGTTTGTAGTCATTGTATCAGTGAAAAAGCAAACTTGAATTTAACACATAGGTGTTAACTGTTAGCAATTTACAAAACTTAAACATCCCTTCGGATTTGTTTTTAAGGAAGGTTAAACAATTCCTTTTTTTGCTTCATTTACCACAAAATGTTCCTGCAGTATGCTTAAAACTGCCAACCCTCTTTACAAAAATACACCGCTACATTCCTGCCAGTCAATACAAAAGCAACTTTCAACTTTATGCACTTTCAAAAACCCAATCCATATTATATTATCCAAGTTGATGTCATAGAGGCAGCAATTTTAATGTACATTTTCGCATATTGATTTTTCGTTTGGTATAAAATCCATTGTTTTTAAATGCTGTAAAGTAATTTCGATTTCCACTCAAGTCACTCAACTAAAAAGCCTCTCGCTGGCATAAGTGCTGGAGCGTTCATTTTTTTTAATGGACATGGAAATATAATTCCGTATCTCACTTGCCATGTCATAATGCATAGGTACTACAAACATACGTATGAGCACATTAAAGCCCACCCTACACCTAGCTAGACTTATTTTTATCCACATTGATCGTTTAAAAGGAAAACCTGCTGACTCTCTAAAGAAGTAGACAAACTAAAAAACAATAAGTTGGCTATTGTCATAAGCCCTACAAGTATTTTCCAATAAACTAGTCGTCATCGTAGTCGATGGATGGATGGATGAATGGATCAATCAAACATAACCCAACATTTCAAAACTAGGTTAACTCTATTTGAAATAATAAAACAAAAACAAAACAAAAAACAAGGAAAACAGAAAATAATCATAAAAACGCGTGTCAATGGAAGAATAATGATTCCGAAGGAGGGTAGAAACAAAAGTTCAAAGTGAACCCGGTCATTAGTTGCATGCAATTGTGCTTCTGCCTATGCTGGAAATATGCTGGTGGTACTCGTACTGGTTCTGGTATGGCAATGCAATTGGGTGTTAAATGGAAGGTGGTTGCAGTGGGTTAACAAATACGGGTATGTAAGCTACAAGGATATTGTTTTTCATCCATTATACTTTCTTAGCCTTTTTCACACTGATGTGTAATGGGATCCATTTTTGTATTCACTCTAAAAGGAAAACACAATAAGGAGCTTGAAGTAAAAATGGTTCAACTTATTATTCAAAAAACAATTATATTTAAAAGAGAAGAAGGATACCAACATTATAATCCTCAGCTGTTAAGTAAGTGGCATTGGCAGCCAGCCACGTAATGGTTTGTGAAAATGAGATGATGTAAGGAATTAGAAGCATAATTCCTTGAAAGCAATGGGCATTGTGAAAGGAGTTCCTACAAAAAATGAAGGTAATTAAAACAATTATAACCCAGAGCTGTACCAAGGAACAAATAAATCTAACCACCGCGCATAATGCACTTCGGAAATCAACTTTTCCATATAGCAATTAGATTCTTACTTCCATGTAATAATACAAACGGAAGCTTTTTGGTAAAGTGATTATTGAAAGTACCAAGCATTCTTAATGGAAGGTCTCTTAAAGTAAAATTATGCTATCTTCTATTTTCTTAGTTACATGTTAAGAATATATATGATACTCGGTCAAAGCCCTAACATAAATTTAAAGCTGCTGCTGTATAAGAATATGGCCCTGCCGTTATTAGTAGTCCAGGGGCCTTCTATGTATTTTGTTTCGAAAGCGAAATTTTCCGAAAACGAGTTTCTATTATGGTGTATTTAGTAAACTTTGAAATTCACAATAAATTATGAAGACCGAAAAAGGATTAAGGAAAATGTTTTTAGTTTAATAATCCTGAGTGAAGTGCTTAAACCAATTATGCAAGGTTAGGTAAAGTTTAAGTGCTTGTTTCAGCTTTTGAAAAAGGCACTAAACTAAGACCAGTATTTGGTTTGTGGTGCTTCCACATACACATAAGGATCTTCCCTATTCGTCGAACCATTTTGAGCTAATAATGAAGCGTTTAAAACAATACCTTTTTTCTTAGATCACTTGGATCGTTATTATAAAAGTTGGCTTCAATATGGGGAAGGGCATGGTTATAAAAGGTGAGAAACTTTCTCCTTCTTCCCTGAATTCGTTCAGGTAGGTTAGGTAGAAATTGCGATCTCAAGCACTCAATGTAGTGCGCCGTTTTGATACCAAAAACTCGTTTGACCTGTGATTGAAAGGGACAGATTTATAGAGAAGCTTCATAGCGATTATGTTTGAGCCATTTTGTCGCATTGAGAAAAAGGATTAGGTCTCTAATCTTTGTCTCAGATAGCTCATCAAGTTCTTGAAAGAATGCTTTTCAAAAGTATTTCATTCTAGTATTGCCAAAGCAGGACATTTGAAGTGGAAATGGATTATCGTTTTACTTTCTCTTTGGTCACTACAACTACGGCAAAAGGTGTTGTAAGAAATACCCAACTTCTCTGCATGAACTCCTATAGGCCAATGTCCGGTACAAACCGCAACAATCCTGGCTATGTCTTGCCTTGGCCTGCATAGAAGATCGTTTGTACGGGTTGATTGATTGATTTTACCTTCATAGCACCAAGAGGAATGTTAACCTTTTCCGCAAGTGAGCTATGAAAGGCCGATCCTTAGTGGCTAGCTCGTCAGCCCGTTCATTTCCCACGATACCACTATATCCCGGAACCCAGATCAGTGTGACACCGAGGTTAATATTCAGGCTCGCAAGCTCATTGCGACATTGCTGGACCAATTAAGATGAGGATGTGGCCGAGTTAATGGCTTTGACAGCTGCCTGACTGTCTGTTTGGGTTTTAAGTATCTTACATTCCTCCCTTATTGCCAGCAGTTCAGCCTGAAAAACGCTAGGAAAGTCAGGAAGCCTAAAGGATTTAGCTACATTTAGGGACTCAGAAAAGATCCCAGAACCAACTCCGCACTCTATCTTTGAGTCGTCAGTAAAAATGGTTGTTTCGAAACCTATCGACACGATATCAATCTTCTCTGGATGGGAAAATAACCTTAAAACCTTTACTAAGGCTGAAAGTAGGAGTGAAGTAGTCAGTGTCTACCGAGATAATATCTAAAGGAATCAATTTCGTAGTGTTGCTGTGACCATAAGGTTTTGACAATCAGCTATTTGATTCCTTCAGCCTAATTGCGCTGCAGGAAACTATGTATTTAATAAAAAGGTCGATTGGTAGTAGATCCAAAATAATGTTTAAGGCGTCCGTTGGGCAAGTACGCATGGCCCCTGGGGTGCCCACGCAAGCTGTTCTCTGAACCTTCTTTAGCTTATCAATATTATAGGCTTTGCTAAGAGCAGGCCACCACACTGCGCACGTCCATAAAATCATCTTCGACTGAAGTCCCCACTTTTTGCCGAAAGTTTTGCTGCAGGCGTAGAAGGCAACACAGGCCTTCTTAACCCGTACTTCAATATTTAGTTTCCAGTTTAGTTCAGGTTCGAGTATAACTCCCAAATATTTTGCACTAGAAGACTATGATAGGATTTGACCTTTGAGTCGAGGTAGCGTGAAGGGCGGTACTTTAGTTTTGGGGGTAAAGAGTAACAGTACAGTTTTACTTTGGTTAACTCCTAGTCCACAACTCGTGGCCCAGCTGCTAACTTTCTTCAAAGCTGACTCCGTGATTTCACTAACCACAGAGTTGTACTTTCCTGACACCAATAGCACCAAATCATCCGCATAAGCTAACGCCTTCACTCCACATCTCTCTAATTTAACGAGAATGGTATCCATGGCCAGAAGCGATAGAAGAGGCGAAAGGACACCACCCTGGGGTATTCCCCTACTCACGTGTTTTGTTGAGATTGTATTGCTCGAATCTTCCTCCACTGAGCATGGAAATAATCCATTTCATTCGAATGAAGTCTTCAACACCGAACTTAACGAGCGATTCCTCTATGGATTCGGTAAGGACGTTCTATGTCTAGGAAGGTGGCAAGAGTAAATTCTTTATAATGGATTGTTTTTTCTACAGTACGCCTGGGGATTTATATGGAGAATAAGTATTGAATTCGTTCAACTCCTGCATAAATCACTTGTTGGATCTCTTGAGCTTGAGTGTTTAAAAAAAATTCATATAACGGTATTTGATATAGTTTTCTTCAATTCAAAAAAAGACTTCTTTAACGCCAAAAAGTTCTGCCTGAAACTAGTTACAGTGATTGGGTAGACTAAGAAATAAATATTTAAATTAAGTCTGTTGGAGTATAATCATCCACAGACATCGGTCTAAGAACCATCTGTTCAAATGTCAATTGATTCGTCTGCCAAGTATTATACAATCTCCTTCGTAGACCTTTAAGGAATTGATATTTGGAAGTTTTTATCAAATTGCGGTAAGGTTATTCTTGACATAATTGGTAAAAATCGACTTCGGTTCAAGATCGGTATAGGTCGAGAAGAAGACTAGATCCCGAGCCCGGTTTTCTAGTTGACGATGATTGCTTTTGCTTTTTATCCGTTTACCTAGTAGTTTGCGATTCTAATGCCCAGTTTCATAAACAACTTTATACATTCAAAAGGATTTCAAACTGTTAACGTGGGATATTTTGGTTTCACCAAGCGTTTTTACACTTTTTTCATAGTATTTCATATCATCATTTTTGTAACCATTTCGTTTTGAAGTTCATGGTATAGCTCGAAATTTCTTTAATACCAAGGAAAATTCAATATTCTATAAAATGCCAGAGGTCTTGGGTTCGATCCCTGCCTATGCCATCTAAAGTTTCTTTCACGGGTACTGCCTCTTGCGAGGAATTGAGAAATTCTCCAAGAGTCACGAAAAATACTTTCTCAAATGAGCCGTTCGGATTCGGCTTAAAACTGTAGGTCCCCTTTCTGACAACAGTACTCGCCACAGGAATGGTTGAGAGTTGTAAGTCACTAGGCTCTAGTTCTCAACGCACTGTTGCGTCCCCTATTTTTGTTTATTTAGGCACTCAAGGGGTTATTTATACCCTTAACATGTTTAAATTTTAAACACAGTGAGAGCTTTAGGAAAATAAGGAAGGCTAATAGAAAATATACCAATGCACATTGTTCTTAAAGTTTTGAATATCAAAATGACAGGGAAATATAGAGCTGTGTAAAGCATTCCACATTCTCGAAGTGCGGTTAAAAAGAGAATCTATATACTTGACTGTACGTCTGAAACTGAGCTCAAGGTAAAACTGATGTGCATTCTTAGAAGTAAGAGTATTACGACTGGCTAATTCGACAGAACACTGTTTATAAAAATATCGGTAGAAGAACAAAAGGCATGAAACATTGCGGCGGTGTTTGAGTCACGTAATTGTTTCGGTTATAGTTCTATCGCCTATTATTTTCAAAGCTCCGAAATACTTAAACTTGGTTTGTTTTAATATGCGAGTTGTATTCAAGTTTTTGACGAATGAAGGCTTTGTAAGCTTTGGAGCCCTGGGGAACACCAGCATTTATTTTATAAATTTCAGACTTGAAACCATCCAATACAACTTGTATAAAACAATTAATAAGGTAATTTCTAATCCAACGAAAAAGGGATGCGTCAATACCAAAAGCACGCATTTTCGATAAGAGAGCTTGGTGCCAAACTCTATCAAATGTCTTTGAAATATCAAGTGCAGTAATCTTAGTTTCTCCAAAACGATGAAAAGATTTGTTCGATGAGATAAACTTTGAGATCACAAGTGGACCTATTGCTACGAAAGCAATACTGCCGGTCATTAAGAAACTTCCGTTCTTCAAGATATTTCTTAAGCTGATAATTAACCAGCGTTTCCATGACCTTGGAAAGAAGGGACTCATGAGTACAATTCGACGATAGTTAGAGGGGAAGGATCTTTTATGTTTTTTAGGGAAAGGCTGTACAAATGCTGTTAGTAGAAAGCTTACGCAGTGGTTTTGCAAGCGTTGAGGAACACCTCTTCAGAACAATAGGGTTAATACTATTCGGGCCAGCTGATTTGTGTATGTCAAGGCCTTTCATTACTCAGGCAACTGTATGAGTGCGAAAGAAGATTTGTCCCATAAAATCGTTTACGCTCTCTAGAAGAAGAGGACTCAGGACACTCTCTGGTAGCGTCGAATTAACAGCAAACTGTGCTGCCAGCAAATTGGCTTGTTCAATCGAGCTAACATAGGGAATGTCATTGTGGACTAGCGTTGGAACAGAGAATGACGTCTGTAGTTAGTATTCAAGTCCAAAGTGACAAATCTTATCAAAGGCTTCAGCAACCTCTCGGAATATTGCTGAACTTACTTCTTTTTCTTCAAGTGTTTTTTCTATCACATCCGTAATAAGACACACTTGATCTATCGTTAAATGTTTATTGCTAAATCAAAATTGATGGTTCGAATCTTTTCAGTAATAGTTCTTCGAATATTGGTCTGTTAGATGTTGCTTCTGTTGATAGCTAATCTCGTTAAGGAATAACAATGACCTTTGCATTTTGTTGACTCATGATTCTTTTGGAATATGCAGCTGTATATGCTGGGAGTATGGCTTGAAGACATTTCTGAAATGTTAAACGACGCTTTTTGTTTCAGGATTCTGATCTATTTACTATCTTGAAAGTTTTACTAGGCTGTATTCTCTCTTTATTTTTTTAAGACGCTAATAGTAAATTTATATTTTATGTATTTGGTGCGAATCGGATCTTGATCAAAAAATAACTGCTAAGCGATTAAAAAACTGGAAATTAGATGCTTTAGAGGCTGTTTTATATCAATACCTTTTGAAAAAGGTGTTTTAACTGTGGCCTAGTCTTTTTCTGATAATCTGCTTTTGCTAGTGCCGCCGGTTTGGCCTTGGTCAACTCAACGTAAACCCTTGGTTTCCTCTAAATTGACTTCTACCTACTTTTAATTTGTCCTAGGACATAATTTCTTCCAATTGATAAAGTTAGAAGCCAGTGAATCTTATGAATTACAAGAACCTGCAACTTTCTCAAGATAATAGCTGACAGTTTCTATGTTAGTGTCGAAGAATCTCAACATCGTATGTAAGAAAAGGAGAGTTGATTTTAAATTGGAGACATTTAGCAGCTGTTGTTGGTGACGGGTCTCCGGAAGCACACCAGTTCCGATTTGGAGGTGTTTATCCTTATTCCCAACTTCTGGTTATACTCGTAGAGTCTGATTATGTGTGCTTCTACTCTTCGGGCTTCGATCGTGCGAAATATAGAGGACGAATAGGTGAGTGAGTCATTCGCAAACATCAGGTTCTCACAATCCGTTGGCACTGGCCGGCCAGATGTTATCAGGCTGTAGAGGAACGGTCCAAGTTTTGGTCCTTTTGCGATTCCCGCCTTTACGTCCTTAATCGTTGACTTGCAACTGTCGAATTCTCCGAGAAAGTTTCTGAAAGAAAAAAGGGAAAACAAAATATTTATTATTGGCTGTGGGATATTAAAAATTCGGAGCTTATGCATGAGGGCCTCAATCCATACGCTGTCGAAAGCTTTCTTGATATCCAGAAAGCATCTAGATGTGGCTCATCTGTCTTAGCAGCTGTTTGTATTTCAACAGTTTCTATGGTTAACTTAATCCTGTTTTCTTCTTCAAGAGAGTACGAACTCGATTGAGTGCGATGTTGGCTTTCGTTATCATAGCCTTATAGTGTGGATTTTGGAGTTCTTCTCTGCTTTAATCCTTGATCCATCCGAAAACGTCAGAACAAGGTTTCGGGCCATTGCCGAAGCGGCTGTTGTTGGTGACGGGTCTCAGGAAGCACACCAGTTCCGATTTGGAGGTGTTTATCCTTTTTCCCCACTTCTTGTAATATTCGTAGAGTCTGCTTATGTGTGCTGCTACTCTTGGGGCTTCGATGGTAGGAAACATGGGGGACGAATAGGTGAAGGTGAGAAAGTCATCCGCAAATAGCAGGTTCTCACAATCCGTTGGGACTGGCTGGTCAGATGTTATTAGGCTGTAGAGGAACGGTCCAAGTTTTGATCCTTAGGTGATTCCCGCCTTTACGTCTTTAATCGTTGAATTGCAACTGTTGAATTCTACGAGGAAGTTTCTGAAAGAAAAAAAAGAAATGACAATTTTTAATATTGGCTGTGGGATATTAAAAATTCGAAACTTATAGATGAGGGTCTCAATCCATACGCTGTTGAAAGCTTTCTCGACATCCAAAAAGCATCCAACTGTGGTTCGGTGGCTATTGAGAGCGGTGGTGACGATGACTGAAACTTTAGAAGTGGATGGATCGTTAACCGAGCTTGTCGGAATCCAAACTGCATGTCGGGGATGATGTTTTGTCCGTTGCAGAATTTCTTCATCCTCCTTAATATCACTTCTTCAAAAATTTTGCTGATGTTGTTGAGGACTGAGACCGGCCTGTAGTTGGAGATCATATTGGTGCTGCATTTCTTCGGAATTGCCACTGGCTGTCTTCACTTTTCTGGAAAATAGGCCTTGTTGATGCAGTTATTTATAATAATTATCAAGTTTATCATAAAAGCTTGCCGAAGTTTTTCCAGGATATAGTTAGAAATCTTGTCCATTCCAGTTGACTTCTTCGGCTTCAAGTTGTTAATGACCTGAGCTATCTCCTTAGGATTGCAGAATTTATGGGTATTAGCTGCTTCATCGGCTTTGCAGTTGTCGTCAAATTGAACTACAATGTTTGGCTGTTGAGTCATCTCGATGGAGGTTTCTACTTCGTTCAGGAATGCTCGGTCCGTTGATGGTTTGGAGTGAAACTCTGTTCAAAGTGTTTGGCAAAAGCTTCCACTTTGTCATTCGTTGATGTTAGCTCGATGTTGTTACTCATCATGACTTCCGGCAGTGGTTTTTTCCTAACGGTGAGGCCGTTGATTTCCTTGAAGGCATTTCGTCCAGGTTTTATCTCCCTCAATCTCTTTTTGAAGGAGATGTCGTTGTGGTGTCGGATGGAGTTTTAGAACATGATGTTCACACACTTCAGTTCGCTCTTGATAGTCCGGTATTCGGGGTTCACCCTGTTGAGTTCCCTCTGATGGATCCTCTGAAGCCGCTTTCTCAGCCTTTTTCGGTGAGAGTATAGGTTTTGAACATATTCTGATAGGTGTTGGTAGGTTAGGTTGGAGTGGCTGTCCAGATGTTATTGACGCACGTAGACCTCAAGGGTCCATTGTGATACCACTAATGAGGTTACTCATGGGAGAGTAATGAATTCAAACAAACCATTTTGTACTTTTAATAAAGTTAGAGAGACGTTTTGTGTCAATCGTTGCCAGTTCACTGGTATTATCGAAGAAGGGATTACCGATAAAGTAATTCCTTCTAATGGAGAGTGCTGGACATGTACATAGAAGGTGTTGGACCGTTTCCTCTTCCTCCGCGTTCATGCAGCTTATACAGAAGTCATTTGTGTAGACCCCTAGCCTCAGAGCATGTCTTCCTATAAGGCAGTGTCCCGTTATTACTCCAATTGTAGAGCTTATACTTTGTCTGCTCAGTGATATCAAGCCTTTTGACCGTTTTAAGTCAATACTTGGCCATATTTGCTTGGTTGCTAAGCAGGTGGTACTTTGTGACCATCTAGCATTCTCGAGCTCATCGGCTTTGCAATTTCCCGGAATGTCCCTGTGGCCCGGCACCCAAATGAGGTGAATGTTAAACTGTTCCGTCATCTCATTCAGAGATGATCGACAATCGTGGACTGTTTGAGAGTTTGTGAAGACAGACCAGAGAGATTTAAGAGCGGCTTGGCTGTCTGAGAAGATTCGTATATCCTTACAAGATATAACGTTTTCTTTGAGCCAGGATAGTGCTTCTTTTATCGCCATTACTTCTGCCTGGAATACAATACATTGATTGGGAAGTCTATAGGATAGACTGAGATTCAGTTGTTCTGAAAAGATACCACTTCCAACTCCGTGATAGGTCTTTGAACCGTCAGTATAGAAGTGTACCGCATCGTCTTCCAGGGGTCTCTCCTCTTCCCAGGAGGATCTTGAAGGGATGGACACATGGAAGCTTTTACCGAATACCATTTTTGGGGTGGTATAGTCTAAGCGATCTGGGATAGATCTGAGACTGTCTAGAATAGTAGTATGTCCAGTATTGTTACTGGTCCATTGAGAGGTGGCTCTAAGCCTTACACATGAGTTGGTAGCCACCTTTTTAGAGAAGATGTCAAGTGGTGTTAGGTTTAAAAGCACTTCCAGTACTGCGGTTGGTGTTGTGCGAAGTGCTCCCGTGATGCACATACATACCTGCTGACCGCTGGACTTTAATGAGGTTATTTAGATTTACCATCTTGTCCAGTGCGGTCCACCATACGACGGCTCCATAAATGAGTATCGGCCTGATTACCGAAGTGTATAGCCAGTGGGTTATTTTTGGGGAGAAGCCCCATTTTGATCCAATGAGGCCCAAGTATTTAGCTTGATCGGAAAAGCTTAATGGTATTCCTCTAATCTTGGGTGGGCTAATCTGAGGAATTTTATATCTTCTCGAAAAGAGTATTAATTCTGTTTTATGTGGGTTGACGTCCAGTCCACATTGCTTAGCCCATTTAGTTAGCCTATTTAGGGCATTTTGTAGGAGTTCCGAGAGAACTTGGGGATGCTTCCTAGATACGGATATCGCAACATCGTCAGCATAGGTAATCACCTTGAAACCCTCTGCTTCCAATGCTGTAAGTAGGTCGTTTACTACCATGTTCCATAAAAGAGGCGAAAGGAGTGCCTCGAATCACCGATCTGGTGGTAGTAAAACTTCTCATGTTAGAAATTATTGTCCTGCTTTTGAACATGAGACTTATAAGATCTATGAGTGATTTCTCTAATTTCAGCTTATCCATTGCTGATGTGATCGTAACTGACGTTGTTGAAAGCTCCTTCAATATCTAGGAACGCTAAGTTATATTCTTTGTATTCGAGGGAATATTCAATAATACGTACCAGCGAGTGAAGTGCTGATTCTACTGATTTTCCCTTGGAGTAAGCATGTTGAGCTATGGAAATGAGACATGGTTTTAAATTATGTCTGATGTAAATTTCAATCAATCTTTCAAAGGTTTTAAGAAGGAAAGGATGATAGGCTGATTGGTCGTAGATCTTTAGGGTTAACGTGGAATGAAGACTACTTTTGCCAGGCTTTTTGAATAAAACTCAACCTTACACAGCTCGTCAGAATGATTTCCAATGGTGGAATGTCTGAGCATTTTTGTAGTTCGGCCGGAATGATTCCGTCTGGTCCTGGAGATTTATATGGATCAAAGCTGTCTATGGCCCATTGCGGTTTATTATTAGATCAACTAAATCGCTTGTAGAAGCTTGAGACTCTGATGTTAAGTCGTTGAGTATGTTAGAGCTACCTGGAAAGTGGGTGTCTAAGAACAGATTAAGAGATTCTTCATAGTCCATGTGCCTGCTTCTGTCTTTAAAGCACTGGGTATTGTTAGACTTTTTGAGAGAATTTTCCTGAGTCTTGAGGCTTCTGAAGTATTTTCTATTTTACCACAAAAGTTTCTCCAAGAAGACCTCTTACTCTTTCATAATTCTTTTTTATATTGCTTTAGAGCTTGTTTGTATAAGTCCCAGTCAGAAGGAGATCTAGTGTACTTAGATCTATTGAAGAGTTTGCGACAGCTCTTTCTGAATGGTTGTAGTTCTTTACGCCATCAATGAGTTTTCTTTTTACCCTTTAAAATGGTTACAGGGCATGAAGTTCTCATTGATTCATTAAAGGCTTCGGTGAGATGATTCACAGAAAGGTCTAGTTCATCTTTACCTGAGGAGCTTTCAAGAAGGTTGT
Source organism: Eupeodes corollae (assembly GCF_945859685.1). Classification (NCBI taxonomy): domain Eukaryota; kingdom Metazoa; phylum Arthropoda; class Insecta; order Diptera; family Syrphidae; genus Eupeodes; species Eupeodes corollae. The sequence continues at coordinate 52,305,820 of NC_079147.1, forward strand.
GATCAAGCAGTTGTGCTAGTACCTCCCTATATCGCTCCCAGTTTGTATACCGGTGATTCCGGTATTTGCTACATCTTTGAGCTCAAACTGAATGTATTTGTGGTCAGAGAAGGAATTCTTTTTTGAGACATGCCAGTTTGAAATCATATTGTGTATCGAGTCAGAGGTAAGTGTAATATCAAGTACCTCTTTCCTATTCTTGGTTACAAAAGTGGGTTCATTACCAATATTACTTATGAGTAGGTTAGTGCTTAGTAGATAATCAAATAAGTACTCACCTCTCTCATTTATATCAGAGCTACCCCATACCGTATGATGGGCGTTAGCGTCTGAACCAATTAGGAGACCAACTTTTTTCGATTGCGCGTCCGCAATTGTCTTCCTCAAGGTGTTTCCTGGAATTGGGCTTTCGTGGCCAAGGTAGGAAGATATGAGCCATTAGGTGGCTTTATCCGTTGTTAAGACAGCGGTGGTGGTGTCCTTGCCGCTGTAATTGGGGAGTAAAAAAATGTTTAAGTCATTTTTTACTAACATGCATGACCTTGGTTCACCTTTCTCCGATGCATACAATATTTTATAGCCCACGGCTCCTGTATTAAGACGATGACTTCCTTGTTCATAAGCAGTCGGAGTATCTGTTCTTCGTGTCCAGTGGTTTTTTGGGCATCAAGAGCGATTGTAATAGTTAATTCCGAATGTTCGGTTGAATTAACTTTGGTTTCATATTACCTTTTTTAACCCGTAAGAAGAACAAAACAGTCTTGTTTTTCATTTTGTTAACGAAAATCAATTCAATTTAAGCGCCGAATCAAACCTTTTTTCAAAATGACTTCAAGTTTGGTCTATCCACTTCTTTCTTGCATTAAGAAAATTTTCGAACAGTAGATAACCGATTGGAATTCAAAACATGCATTTGGCCTAATGAAATTCTTATGCAAACAGTTTTTGAGAAATATTTCAAAATGTTTTCGAAAGAATATTTAAACAAAAACAATAATGTAGCAATCTTTTTTTTCTACAATAACACCCTTTTAATCGAAATTTCTGTTGTTTATCTTATCTGAGTCTTTCGTTAGTACGAAAAAACAAAACAAACTTAATAGAAAGTACCTTTAGCTCGTTATCAGAAGCCTCAAAGCACATATTGACATCCACAAGCATCGTTATCTTTGTTTTGTTTTTATCACTTCGTTGGTCGCTATTCGACAAAAATCTTACTTACCATATAAAGGCTTTTTCGTGCAAAGACTTCCTTTTCTGGAAAATGATGATATGACAAACAATCAGACTCTCAGCTGTTGTTGTATCACGTGGTCATAAGAGTATCAACTTAAACTACGATTACGAGCACAGGAGATATCAAACAAAGTCGTAGCTGCAATTATCTAATAAAATTTTATTCCATAATTCCACAGAAAGATATCGCAAGATACATTTGCTTAAAGGGGGTTATTTATAAAAATATCCACTTTACTAAAAAAAAAGAAAATAGTTTAAAAGCAAGAATAAAATGAATGGAAGTCTGGGTAATTTGCCGACTTGTATTTTTTTTGTGTTTTTCTAGTCTAAGTCTAAGCCCCGTGCGCAATATGAACGGCTGCTTAAAGGCATCAATCAAGTAGCTAGATACATTATCTATGCACACTCATGGACAGCGCTTGTAGTAGCTGCAAAAAAAGGTTAACGTACTAAAGAGACAAAAAATGAAGACTAAAGGCTTCTAACAGCGTGTGGTACCGAGAAGTGAAGACGAACGGCAACGGCGGCGGTGAAGGTGGCAGGCGTTTGGTCGAGGAAAGAACTAACGAAGAAGCGACAAAATAATTGCAATGAAGTTTTCTTTAGAGATTTTCACATTGTTTTCCATTTGTTTAACTTCAACATGCACGTTCCGTATTTATTTGCATTACACTTTTCTATGAAACCCAGAGAGGGTGAAGTGTAAGGAAAAGATGAAAAATAAAAGAATTTTAGCCTTGCAAAATTTATGTTTTGCCTCTTGAGAGTGTTGGAAGTTCGTTCGTGTCTATTTGGCGGGTAAAAATAAAGTTCTTTTGTATTCCTATTATATTTTTTTTTTGTTTTTTTTTTTGCACTTTTAGGTATGCTAGCTAGAAGAGCTAGTTGAGCTGCTAGTAAAGGGTGATTTTTTTGAGGTTAGGATTTTCATGCATTAGTATTTGACAGATCACGCGGGATTTCAGACATGGTGTCAAAGAGAAAGATGTTCAGTATGCTTTGACATTTCATCATGAATAGACTTACTAACGAGCAACGCTTGCAAATCATTGAATTTTATTACCAAAATCAGTGTTCGGTTCGAAATGTGTTTATCGACAAATTTTGTTCAGCGATGAGGCTCATTTCTGGTTGAATGGCTATGTAAATAAGCAAAATTGTGGTATTTGGAGTGAAGAGCAACCAGAAGCCGTTCAAGAACTGCCCATGCATCCCGAAAAATGCACTGTTTGGTGTGGTTTGTACGCTGGTGGAATCATTGGACCGTATTTTTTCAAAGATGCTGTTGGACGCAACGTTACGGTGAATGGCGATCGCTATCGTTCAATGCTAACAAACTTTTTGTTGCCAAAAATGGAAGAACTGAACTTGGTTGACATGTGGTTTCAACAAGATGGCGCTACATGCCACACAGCTCGCGATTCTATGGCCATTTTGAGGGAAAACTTCGGAGAACAATTCATCTCAAGGAATGGACCGGTAAGTTGGCCACCAAGATCATGCGATTTGACGCCTTTAGACTATTTTTTGTGGGGCTACGTCAAGTCTAAAGTCTACACAAATAAGCCAGCAACTATTCCAGCTTTGGAAGACAACATTTCCGAAGAAATTCGGGCTATTCCGTCCGAAATGCTCGAAAAAGTTACCCAAAATTGGACTTTCCGAATGGACCACCTAAGACGCAGCCGCGGTCAACATTTAAATGAAATTATCTTCAAAAAGTAAATGTCATGGACCAATCTAACGTTTCAAATAAAGAATCGATGAGATTTTGCAAATTTTATGCGTTTTTTTTTTTTTTTTAAAGTTCTTAAGCTCTTAAAAAATCACCGTTTAGTTAAAATGCATAAAAAAAGATGTGCAAATAGACACACAAAAATATTTTCGAAAACAAAACACATCTGTTCAAAGTTATTTTAAATTATGTTTTTGAATATGAAGAGGATTGGTACTGCAGTTGAATAAATATGCAAATTAGAAGTTTTGTTTAACTTGAATAATGTTAAAAGTATGAATTTAGATATGAAAAAAAGGTTAAGAGGTATGATGTGGTAGGTTTGCCCGGGAATTCTAGTAACCCGGAGTCTCAACAACACTGACCTAAGTGAGCTTTTTAGAGCTTTATTGACATTTTTTCGATCGCAATCGCCTCCCTGATTTTAGTGTGAACATGACTTTTCCATCGAATCCACTTATTGTTGATTTGAATTAAAATTTCTGTTAAAGTTCTTACAAAATAATTTGTTTTGCCTTAAGGCAATTTAAAATAAATCCTTTCTTTAATGTTCTCTGTAGTACAGTTACAAGTTCCTTTTTAAAAATACAATGAGCGCATTCATAAAGCTAGTGACTACTTAGTCAAAATTCAACTAGCGAAATTGCACTACAAAGCTAGTCAATCCGGAACTGTCATAGTAATGACAAATACAAATACATATATAAAATACGAAACATTTATGTCTTCAGAACTTACATTTTTTTTTTCTTTTTACATTCAATAAAAACAACTACAAGATATAATATCATTGATTTGCATTTGAATTTAAATACCGAAAGATTAATCTTATTTTGAATTCTTGTGTTCTTTCCGAGCAGCTGATTGTGAAACGTCAAAACTAATGCGGGAAATTTTAACTACTTTTGTAGTTGCATTTAACCAATCGGAATCCCTTGACTAAGTAGCCACTAGGTTAATGAATGCCCCCAATACGTTTTAAGTTGGTAGCTCTGTCATTTGGCTAATGTCAAACTTAGCTGTCATTTACAGTGTCATATTGGGAGCATTCATGCAGCTAGTGACTAAGTGTGTTTTTACACTCAGACTTTCTGTATGCTGCGTGTTTTTGCATATTTTCTTTTATATACTCATCTCATCAACCTCGAAATATTACACTCGGATGTTTTTCGGTTGCGTGTTTTTGACACGAAAATATATAAAACTCAATACGAGAAACGCTTATAATAAGGAAAATGTCATTTGAAGTGATAAAAAATGTATTAGACGCCATGATTATTGACATCATGGATACGAATAATAGTTTCGATGAAGAAACGTTGTTAGATGTGTTAGACTTTTGTGAGGATGCTTTAAAAATTTCCAAGCAACAGAAAAAAGGGAATTGGATTAAAATCTGGGGAGAAAATAGATCTGACTTCGGATCCTTCATTTTCTTGAAGGTGAATGAAGAAACTTTCGGTCAGCAGAAAAGTTGGCTATCACTTTGCTTCAGCTGGTGAAACATGCAAACCATTCCTTGATTTAAATTAATTTGGACTTTTCTCCACTTGAAATTGTCCGGCGACATATTTCTTGTTTACTCGGAAACACAAGAAACAATAATATAGCAACGCCAAGAAAAAGAAACGTCAAAAACCATGCAAGACAACCCTGAACTCATAACTCAGCGTTTTGGGAGTTTTTAAAGTATTTTTATTTCACTTACTTTCTCAATCGCACTTATTAACATACGTCTTTCTAAAAACGTCTGACTGTTATAACACACTAAGTAGTCAAAAATCGGTTCCAGACATTTCTTGCACTAAAAGTTGGCCGAATGTCATAGAGAAAGCAAACTGTCCAAATGTCTGGAACGGTTTTCGCACCGATTTGCACAAGTTTATACTACTTTTTTAACGTCAAATTATATTTGAGCAGAGTTACCGAAGAATCATGAATAAGAATCAAATAAAATAAATATCAACAAAAGTAAACTTATATTTATTTTAGATAAAAATAAAGTTATCCCTTAAATTATCAAACATAAATTAGTTTTTTTTTTTTGAAAAAACCTACAATTTTTAATAAATGTTGACAATTATAAGTATAAATTTTTTGTACTACACATTTCTTCTTTAGTAACAGTTTTATGAAAAGATATAAATTGTATGAACATTAGGAAACAGAATATTTAAACTATATTCGCATTTACTAAAACTTAAATGAAAATAATAAAATTAATTGGGCAACCCTTAGTCAATAGTTAAATTAACGAGTTAAAAGGCCACACACGTTATTTTTTTGTTCTGTCATTACTTGCCGCGAACGTCAAATCGAATTTGACAGCCAGCCCAGGAATCGCCAGAAAAAATTCCTCGGACTAAATCTGACAGAAAGAGGAAATGTTTTACTCTCTCGCGTGCTCTCTTTTGTAAGAATTAGCGCAACTTTTGAAGTGTGGAACGACTTCGGTCTAAAAATGACTAAAGCTTTTAGTCTGAAACTATTTGAAACATGGTCTGGAATACAGCTAAAATTCAACTAGCTTTGTGATTGCAAAAATAAAATTTTGTTTTCCGGCAACTTTAAATTTAATAAAATCACATATAAAACATTATATGAGTGATTTATTTGTACATATAAACGGTGATTTTTTGAGAGCTTGAGAACCTTAAAAAAAACAAAAAAACGCATAAAATTTGCAAAATCTCATCGATTCTTTATTTGAAACGTTAGATTGGTCCATGACATTTACTTTTTGAAGATAATTTCATTTAAATGTTGACCGCGGCTGCGTCTTAGGTGGTCCATTCGGAAAGTCCAATTTTGGGTAACTTTTTCGAGCATTTCGGCCGGAATAGCCCGAATTTCTTCGGAAATGTTGTCTTCCAAAGCTGGAATAGTTGCTGGCTTATTTGTGTAGACTTTAGACTTGACGTAGCCCCACAAAAAATAGTCTAAAGGCGTCAAATCGCATGATCTTGGTGGCCAACTTACCGGTCCATTCCTTGAGATGAATTGTTCTCCGAAGTTTTCCCTCAAAATGGCCATAGAATCGCGAGCTGTGTGGCATGTAGCGCCATCTTGTTGAAACCACATGTCAACCAAGTTCAGTTCTTCCATTTTTGGCAACAAAAAGTTTGTTAGCATTGAACGATAGCGATCGCCATTCACCGTAACGTTGCGTCCAACAGCATCTTTGAAAAAATACGGTCCAATGATTCCACCAGCGTACAAACCACACCAAACAGTGCATTTTTTGGGATGCATGGGCAGTTCTTGAACGGCTTCTGGTTGCTCTTCACTCCAAATGCGGCAATTTTGCTTATTTACGTAGCCATTCAACCAGAAATGAGCCTCATCGCTGAACAAAATTTGTCGATAAAAAAGCGGATTTTCTGCCAACTTTTCTAGGGCCCATTCACTGAAAATTCGACGTTGTGGCAGATCGTTCGGCTTCAGTTCTTGCACGAGCTGTATTTTATACGGTTTTACACCAAGATCTTTGCGTAAAATCTTCCATGTGGTCGAATAACACAAACCCAATTGCTGCGAACAGCGACGAATCGACATTTCACGGTCTTCAGGAACACTCTCAGAAACAGACACAATATTCTCTTCTGTACGCACTGTACGCATTCGTGTGGTTGGTTTAATGTCCAATAAAGTAAACTGAGTGCGAAACTTGGTCACAATCGCATTAATTGTTTGCTCACTTGGTCGATTATGTAGACCATAAATCGGACGTAAAGCGCGAAACACATTTCGAACCGAACACTGATTTTGGTAATAAAATTCAATAATTTGCAAGCGTTGCTCGTTAGTAAGTCTATTCATGATGAAATGTCAAAGCATACTAAGCATCTTTCTCTTTGACACCATGTTTGAAATCCCGCGTGATCCTAACCTCAAAAAAATCACCCTTTAGTACAGTGAGAAATTCCCAACAAAACTATCCGCAGTAGCCAGATTTTGGTATTTAAAAATTGGTACAGAATCTGTCAGAATTATAATAAAAAAAACAAACACAAATAGAAGAAAGTTTTGTGAAAATCAAATGTTAAAATTAACTTAGTAAAAACAAACTAACTAAAACTAAAAAAATGGAAAAAAAAAAATGGTAAGAAAACATCTGGAAATTGAGATTCTATAAAAAAAGGCCATATAACAATTGCAGCTTTGACATAAAATAAAAACTCCAAGAAGAGGGTTTGTTCATAGACTACTACATTAACATGTTTCGTTGAAGCGAGCTTAAAACTAGCATAAATTCTTTATGTACAAATTCTTTATGACATGGAGTAGGTAGCTTATTCTTATATGGTGCTGAACTAATCAGTTATTCATTGTTTAACACGAATCAAACTATCTCACTTGGAAACACCAAAAAGATTTATTTAATCTTAACTGAGTTAAACCTTTGGTAGAAATATAGAAAAACTTAATTATCTTTTCTATTAATTTCTCTTGCAAAATAAGACCACTTCAGTAAGTCCATTTTCATTAATAAAACTAAATAATACTTACTTACTTACTTACTTAAGGTGGCGCTACAGTCCGGGGCGGACCTGGGCCTCAACCAACAAGCGTCTCCAGCCAGCTCGGTCCCTAGCTAGCTGTCTCCAGTTTCGCACGCCAAGTTGGTTGAGGTCCTCTCCCACCTGGGTGCGCCACCTGAGTCGCGGTCTTCCTCTACTGCGCCGTCTCTCGGGATTGGATTCGAAGACCTTCAGGGCTGGAGCGTTGATGTCCATCCGCTCTACATGACCTAGCCATCTAAGCCGTTGGACTTTGATTCTGCTAACTAGGTCAGTGTCGCTGTACAGCCCGTACAGCTCGTCGTTATATCTTCTCCTCCATTCTCCATCTATGCGTACGGGACCAAAAATCGCCCGAAGAATTTTTCTCTCGAAGTATCCTAAGATGCTCTCATCTTTCTTTGACAGGGTCCAGGCCTCAGCGCCATAAATGAGAACCGGGATGATGAGTGTCTTATAGATGGTAATTTTACATGCTCGAGAGAGGACTTTACTTCTCAATTGCCTTCTAAGTCCAAAGAAGCAGCGATTTGCAAGAGTTATTCTTCGTTTGATTTCAGCGCTGGTGTCGTTGTCTGCATTAATAGCGGTGCCTAGGTAGACAAAGTCCTTAACTACCTCAAAGTTATAGCTGTCCATGGTGACGTTTTGTCCAAGACGTCGTCGTTCAGTGTCCTTTTTTGATGACAGCATATACTTGGTCTTGCCCTCATTGACCACTAAACCCATCTTCTTCGCTTCCGTCGCAATGCTCAAAAACGCTCCACTGTCATCACGCTTTGATCTTCCAATTATGTCAATATCATCTGCGTATCCGAGTAATTGGATGGATCTTTGGAAGATTGTGCCTCTAGTGTTGACGATTGAGTTTTGCACAATTCTTTCCAGAACGATGTTGAAGAAGTCGCATGACAGTGCATCGCCTTGTCTAAATCCTTTTTTGATATCAAATGCATCGGTAAGATCTTTTCCGACCTTGATAGAGCAGCGTGCATTCTCAATCGTCATTCTGCACAAACGGATAAGTTTGACAGGGATGCCAAAACTAGACATTGCTCGGTAGAGCTCTTCTCTATAGATGCTGTCATACGCGGCTTTAAAATCGATAAAGAGATGGTGGGTATCGATTTGAAGCTCCTGGGTTTTTTCCAAGATCTGCCGTAGTGTGAATATTTGGTCGATAGTGGACTTTCCTGGTCTGAAGCCACACTGATAAGGACCAATCAGGTTGTTGACGAATGGCTTCAGACGTTCACATAATACGGCAGAGAGGATCTTATACGCAATGTTAAGGAGACTGATGCCTCTGTAGTTGGCGCAGTTTAGAGGGTCTCCTTTCTTATGTATCGGGCACACAATGCTGAGATTCCACTCATCGGGCATGCTTTCTTCCGACCATATTTTGCAGATGAGTTGGTGCATGCTCCCTACCAAGTCATCGCCTGCTGCTTTGAATAGTTCGGCGGTGATGCCGTCAGCTCCAGCAGCTTTGTTTGACTTAAGTTTAGATATAGCTATCTTCACTTCGTCAAGGTCGGGTGGGCGGAATTGTTGATCTTCGTCGCCGAGGTTGAGTGGTTCTATCTCTATTACAGCGGAATTCGGTTCGTCATCGCCGTTATATAATTTGGAGAAGTGATCTTTCCATATTCTCAGCATCGACTGTGGTTCTACTACGATGTTCCCTTGATCGTCTTTACAGGCTTCGGTTCGTGGCTGGTACCCTTGGGAGGTTTTTTTTACCTTTTGGTAAAATTTACGAACCTCATTCCTGTTGTGGCATCCCTCTATCTCCTCGATCACGCGCTTCTCGTGCTCTCTTTTTTTCCGTCTAAGAAGCCGGTGTTCCTCTCTCCTCTTCTGCTCGTAGAGCTCGCGAGCAGCTCTAGTCCTTTTGTGCAGCGCCGTTTTGTATGCCTCTTGTTTCGCTGCGTGCGCTTGCCGGCATTCGTCGTCAAACCAGGGGTTTCGCTGTGGTGGCCGTGTGAAACCTAGCACTTCAGAGGCGGCATCTCTGATGGCTGCAAGGCAATGTTGCCACTGGTTTTCAATGCTTAATGCAGGAAGCATAAGACTCCTTAGGAGGTTATTAGAGACTCGATCGGAAAAGGACATGGCAGTCTCTTGCGATTGTAGCCGTCTAACGTCGAATCTTCTCACAGTACTTCCTTGTTTTGGCTTGGATCGGGATATCCGTAGCCGTACCTTGGCTACAACGAGGTAGTGGTCCGAGTCAATGTTGGCCTCTCGGAATGTTCGGATATCCTGGATACTGGAGAAGTGTCGTGCGTCGATCGCAATGTGGTCAATCTGGTTGACGGTTGATTGATCAGGAGATTTCCATGTCCCCTTGTGGATATTAAGATGTGTGAACTGTGTACTAGCTACCAGAACGTCTCGCCCCGCAGCGAAATCGACCAGCCTGAATCCGTTGTCGGAGGTAGTGTCGTGCAGGCTGTATCTCCCGATTATGCCACCAAAGATGTCTTCTCTTCCTAGCTTGGCATTAAAATCTCCTAAGACAATTTTAATGTCATAGCCAGGGCACTGCTCATATGTCTTGTCCAAGAGCTCGAAGAACATATCTTTGGTGTCTTCATCTTTCTCCTCTGTTGGGGCATGCGCGCATATTAGGCTTATGTTGGCAAATTTAGCCTTGATGCGGATTGTCGTGATGCGCTCGCTCACACTGTTGAAACTCAAGACTTTTTGCCTGAGCCTAGTTCCAACAACAAATCCACACCCAAATAGACGCTGTCTTTGTTCTCGGTAGCAGTCGCCGTAGTATATATCGCAGTCTTTTAGTTTGCGTTTACCCGGTCCATCCCATCGCACTTCTTGGATGGCTGTAATATCTGCCTTGCAGCAGTTTAGGGCTTCCGCTAATTGTTCGGCTGCACGTGGTCTGTTAAGGGACCTAACATTCCACGTACATATCCGAAGTTCGTTGTCCTTATTTCGTTTGCGTGGGTTGTCAACAGTGAATCCGTCCGTATCCGAGGCTTGTTGTTGCTTCGAAACTATGATGTTTTTACGTAGCCAGGAAGTCACCCCGATGGCACAACCCCCAACCTGGAGGGCCAGATCCTTAGTATAACTCCAAGGAAGGGGAGCCGGATGAACCGCTCCTTATAGGCCTGGGCTCCGAATATGTCGAAGAAGCCCTATAAGGTGTTCACTAAGTAGTTCGACCTTACTGGAACTGTAGACGCCACCGTTGATTCTATCTCGAGAATTCGTCCGCTGCCGCCTGGATAAGGAGAGGAGCCTTAGTGGAAACACCTCTCCCCCCCTCTCTCGTTTGCTGCCCCCAACAACTTTCCACTGGTGTTGGAACCCAATCTCCAGTTGAGGTAATAGGCACCCGATGTTCACCGCGGGGAGGTGAGAGTAGGAGTTGATAGACAGAGGTGGGTTTTGAGAAAAACCTGTGGACGCTTGTGTCCTCTTGAATGCACATGTCTACCATTTGAACATCAAAACTAAATAATATCAACAATAAAAGATTGATTTGTTTCCCCAATGGAAAACACATACCTAATTCTATATGCACAACTACTCAAAAAACACAGCCATCAAGATACAAATGCAATATCAATCGTACCAACATTTGAGAACAAAATCACATATGTAAGATCCATTCGAGACTCGTATAAATGTCAAAAACCCATCCGTAGTAAGATTCTACTCTAAATTTTATAGGTATTATTCATACTATGGATATTGTTTTTGTTATTCGTGTAAAATCCTACTATACTATGAATAGATTTTCCAACAAAACACGGGTATTTTTATACTTTTTAAAATTCACAAACAACACGCGCCATAGTGAGTTCATTTGTACAACATGCTAAAAATTTTTAATTCTTTGACTTAAATAATTTCAATATTAATCAATTTTTGACAGGAATCGCAAATAAACTAAATTCTAAAAAGAAATTCAACAAAGGAAAAATTGTCATAAACTTCTTTTAAAAAAATAACAAATGACAGTTTAAAACTTGTCGCCCCCATATTTTAAGTCAAAAGAAAAAAAGGAAACAAGATTGACAATAACCACAAAAGATAATACGAATTTTATTTAATTATTTTAATTTTTATTTTGACGTACAATGCGCGGTTCAGCGAATGAATCACTCTATCTCTCTTTCCCCAAATTTGATTCGAGACAAATTTGTAATCGTTTTATTGATATTATAAAATAAAGTGAATTAATTAAGTTCAGGGCAGTGTCACGCTAATTATTTATGTATAATCTATTCTTCTTGTGAGTTATAAAAGACGTGCATCATTAAAGTGACGACGCGAACGTGTCAATGAACCCAAAAAACATTATATAATATCAAATAATGAGAGAGCTTGAGAAAGACTTCTTTTTTTGTAGATAGTTCGTTTGTGTTTCTTGATTGAAAGCAAAAGTCACCTGCTAATCTTAATTCACACATCGGGTTCGGTTTATTTGCTTTAGCTTTTGCGTTACAGATGCTTGATAATAATTTTGTTGTTTATTTTATATTCAATAAATAACAAAAAAAAAAAAAAAAAAAACAAAAATAAGAACGTGAGTAAGTGGAGGTCGGTCGGTCGATGTGAGGAGGCTCGTCTCGTCTTTGATTACTCTTGTTTCGCCTATGTTTTGTGTTGTTTTTATTCTTTTTTTTTTCTTTAGCCAATTGACATTTCTTTTGTTTAGCTGATATTCCAGAACTTGATGTTTATCAAAAGTGGCAACAGGGTGTAGGACAACAAAACCACTTTACATCTATTGTACATAATATTGAAGGCAGTGTGTATGACAGGCGTCCACTTAAGCGTTGGTTGATATAATTTTGCGTAGGTGGTCCAATTAGGACATGAATCTAATTACCTATAGGTAGGTCGGTAAGATAGTTTTAAAATATCCATGTAGGTTGATAGAGCTTGAATATGTTTTCGCAGAAACATGAAACACTTTATTTTTCAAAAAAAAAAAAAGAAAAAGAAAACAAAATCGAATCAATCACAGAAAAATGCACACCAAAGATAAATAACTTTACGAGCATGTGTGGTGCAGTATGTTTGTGCCTTTTTCACGATCGATGTGATGGTGGTAGAGACAGTGTTGTTGTTGTTTTTTCCTCCAAGTGGGAGTTTAACTCGTCTGATGATGGAAATGTTGTGAGCTAACGGTGAAATATGACTCCAATTACACTGACACTGAGGGTGTACTTTGAGTGCTTGAATTTCATTAAAAAGCAGCACCAACTTCACAGCATACATATATAACTTTATGTATATAATATTCATATGAGTACATGTGTGGTATTCCCTCTTGACATTGTCAGCGTTTTATGTTTTATTTTTCCAGTAGTTTGTTTTACTTTTTTTTGTATTTACTTAACCAAGGTCGGGATTAAATTGCAGATACATTTTTAATAGTTTTGCTAGCTAAGTCAACATGATGTTGGTTTACACTGTGCAGTACTTTGACAAGTAACTTGGAATAGGGTTAATGGTATAGTGGTTTATAATTAAAAATTTGTAAAGGAAGAATGATTATTGATTTTGTTGTTTACTCACCTAAACTTATATAGGTACGAGTACATATATATAAAATGACCTCGCTAAAGAAGTTAATGGATTGGAAAAATACTTGGTTGAAGGATTTTTGAGCAACTACTAGGTATTGTTTTAATTACTTGTTGTAAAAACAAATATTGACATAAAACTTAATTGAAGTTAACCGCAATCATTTATAGATGGATAATTAAAAACGAATCAAATAATAACAATGGAAACAATGTAGATATTTCATTGATATTTAAAGTATTTGCTTCGTGAAACAGCGGAAGATTAGAATAATAATTATTGTGCAGATCAGGTGTCATAGGGGACTTGAAAGAAAGGCAAGTTTCTAATATCTGATTGGCCAGCTGCCAAAAAATCGCATTCCAATTAAGGCAACTTTATTGGAAAGTTGACTGGAAAGTTAGTCAAGAAAAATGTCCCCCACTATCAAGTTAAGTCAACTTGTGTCAGAATGACAGTTAATCAATTTTGTTTTCAATTACATAACTGAAAATTGAACTTTATTTTATTTATTTTTTTTCCGCACGATTCCATTTAATATTTTGTGTAAAAGGTTCATCGTTAAATTAGAAAAGAAATAAGTAATATTTTCTTATAATACGAAATGCAAATTACGATGGACTTGTAGTTTACCTGAGGAATGTTTTGTGGACAGTAATGTTATTAGTAGTTTTTTTTACAATGAACTAAAGGCAGAAGTTAGTGAAGTAAAGCTGCGAGTTTGAAATGTATGACACTTGAAGATCTAACTAGTTGGCTTGGTCAAAATTTGTGTTCAAGAAATCCAGTTGACTGCAAATAAAATCCCTTATGTTTTCTGAACCTGCCCATTGGTGACAGGATTCATTTTTCAGTAATTTTAAAGTGACATTTCTAGAAATAGGCTTTGCAAAGTACTTGTTTTTAAGTGTGTAGGGATACAATTTAAAAATTGTTGGTGGTTTGCATTTAAATATTCCACCATTAGTTTTACTAAGCACTGTATTACCCGTGTTTTGTTGGAAAAGCCATTAATAGTATAGTGAGATCTTACACGAATAACAAAAACATTCCAACGCAGTATGAATACTACCGATAAAAGTTACAAGTAGAATCTTACAACGGATGGATTTTTGACATTTATACGAGATCTTATGTGATTTCGTTCTCAAATGTTGGCACGATTGGTATTGCATTTGTATCTCGATCGCTGTGTTTGTTGAGTAGTTATGCATTTTTAATTATGTGTGCGTTTTCCATTGGGGAAAAAATCAATCTGTTACTGTTGATATTATTTAATTTTGTTAATGAAAATAGACTAACTGGGCTTTTTTTGCAAGAGAAAACAATGGAAAAGATAGTTAAGTTTTGCATTGTTTCCAGCAAAGGTTTATCTCAGTTTAGATTAAATAAATCTTTTTGGTGTTTCCACCGCACAAGAAGATTTAAAAATGATTAACTTTGACAGCACTTTCTAAAATGCAAATGGTGTTTCGATGTTTTTTATAAAGTGCAAGTGAGGTAGATTGATTCGTGTTTAACAATGAAGAACTGATTAGTTCAACATTATATAAGAATATGGTTTTTTTTGATTAAAGCAAAACTACCCGAGTGTTTTTTGGCATTCTATAAAAAGTATAGTAGAAAATTCCCAAGAAAACGCATCGGCAGTAGCCAAATTTTTGTATTTAAAATTTGGTACAAATGAAACAAGACCTGTCAGAATCATAATTTAAAAAAAAAAACACAAATAGAAGAATGTTTTGTGAAAATCCAAAGTTTAGATTAACTTCAGCAAAAAAAACAGCAAAACTTAATTATCTTTTCTATTGTTTTTCCTTGCAAAATAAACGCAGTTAGTCCATTTTCATTAACAAAACTGAATAATATCAACAGTAACAGATTGATTTTTTCCCCAATAGAAAACACATGATTCCAAAAGCACAACTATTCAACGAACACAGCCCTCTAGATACAAATGCAATATCAATCGTACCAACATTTGAGAACGAAATCACAAATGATCCATTCGAGACTCGTTTAAATGTCAACAACCCATCCCTAGTAAGATTCTACTTTAACTTTTATCGGTAGTATTAATACTGCGGACATTATTTTTGTTATTCGTGTAAAATCCTACTATACTATTGATAGATTTTCCAACAAAACACGGGTAATATATAATAACGGTTTCTGGTAGAGGAGCTTAATGCAAGCATTGTTTACTATCAATTACTCCCTCCTTTAGACGGGAAAGTAATTTTAAAAAAAATACTTAAAATCTAAACAAAAAAATTAAAAACAACGGCAACACTTGCAGTTCTAAATTGTACCTTTTCAAAAGCCTGCACTTTATAGTTAAAATGAAATAAGGTTTTTGCAGTCAATGGAAGTTTAAAAAATTGACTTCAAAGTCAAAATGTATGAAAACAAAGTTTAAAACACACTTTGGGTATTAGTATCTTGTCGCTAAACTGACCAATTTCGATAGGATGCTATTTGGACAGCTGTCATTTTTGAAATTGTCAGATTTTGACAATTGACAAGAAAATACTATGCCATTGGTCAGATCTGTATTCTACCATATAAATTATTGTCGTTTCTAAACATCAAGATTGCTACGATTTGTAACTATATAACGTCATCACATCTTTCCTAAACTTATTGTTAAAGTGTCAAATAGTTACGATTTACAACAATACACAACTCTGTTGAGGAGATGGATTGAAAGTATGTATTTAACTTTCAAAGTGAATAAAAGTACAAATAAGCATTTTTTTGACTTAGAAGAAAACAATAAAAAAAAAGCAAATTTCTCTTTTTGACAGCGATCATTGAAAATTTTGACAGCGATCATTGAAAATTCCTGTCATTGAAAAAATTCCCCTGATTGAAATGAACAGAATCTGTCATTGGAATTGTGTTTAATTGAAACACAAATTAGTGGAACGATTTTATTGGTTTGTTTTGGACATAAAAGAATCAGCTGTTTAGGAATGAATTTCCGACCGAAAAATAATAAAAATCAAATTTTGTTCTAGTAATTTCCGATCGACAAATACAGAGGTCTTGGGTTCGATCCCTGTCTATGCCATCTAAAGTCTTTTCACGGGTACTGCCTCTTGCGAGGAATTGATTCCAAGAGTAACTCTTGTCATGAAAAAGTGCTTTCTCAAATTAGCCGTTTGGATTCGGCATATGAACTGATATGACTTCATAATTCGGAACAATATCTTTGCACTGAAAGCGTTCGATTTTTCTTTGTATTTCTACCTGTCAGTTTTACTTTTAATAATGAATTCTAATCTCCATTTTTGTCCAACCGACAGAAATTTTCAATAAAAGCTATGACCAACCTGTCAAAGAAATGTCAATGATTGGTTTTAAAGTTGAAAACTAATGATAACTTTCGCCTGTTGTACGTTTTTGATATTGGTAAATTGATAGATAAACAATTTCTGACAACAGTCGTTTCTAAATGAGTTAAAAATCTAAGCAATTATTAATAATTACACTTGAGTTTTGTTTTGACATATCAGCAATATTTGAATATTGTTAAAAACAGAAAATTCTAATTAATACAAATCGTACAATACTCGCTTTAATAAGGTTTTGAAATTGGGAAGTTTAAGCCGACGCACGTAAGGGACTTGAAGATAAAGCAAGTTAGTTCAAACTTAGGCGCCAGTTATAGCTATCATTGGTTTTCATCATTGAAAACAAACATTTGAATTTTCTTGACAGGTCGTTTATAGCTATCATTAAAAGTTTCTGTCATTGAAAAATATTTCTTGATTGAAATTCACTGAAAAACTTTTACTGACAGAAATCTGTCATTGAAATGGTGTGAAATTGCAACACAAATCAGTGGAACGATTCGTTTCACTTTTAAACATAATAGTATCAGCTGTTCAGGAAAATGAATTTCCGTCCGGATAATAGAAAAATAAATTTTGAAAGAAAAACATACGATATTACACTTTTTTTCCTCAAAAAAAAAAAAAATTCTTTGGGTGATATACAATTTTCATTTCTTATGAAAAGGAAACACCGGCAAATATCGATTTCAATGATAGCTATAACTGGCGCTTTAGGCAAAGTCGCCGTTGACAGCTAATAAAGTCCATTAATTTGTCTGAAACGGTCCATTGTTACAATTCTCTACAAAAATGGTGTAACAATTCGAAAATTAAAGCACTTTTGGGTTAACATGGTTTTCATTTTTTGCTGGCAATTGTAAAGCTGTTTTAAAAATTTAGGCATTTGGAACAAAAATATGAAGAATCAAAGATGTTTGATTAAACTAAGAACAATTCAGAATATTGCTGCTTTTGCCAGTAAGCTTAACAAAAACCCAGGTTTCTTGATTCCTTGTCGTTCTTTAAAATTAGGCATACCACAAACGTCATTACACCATATTTTGTATAAATGCTTAAGTCTTAAGGTAAAAGGTCAGTCAATAATCGGTAACGTCGTAACTTCAATGATTGGCCCTTCTTATGCATCAAGATGATCCGGATTTTCAGCTTACAATCACCATCAGTGGGCAGGATTATTTTAACCTATGTTAATAATCAAGAACTGTTGCATCGAGACATTCACAATTTTGCTAAGTTTCCTGATCATGTTATATCTCAAAGTGCCGATCACAAACCGACATCTTCTGATTGAACACCTCCATACTATTTTCCTTGAACACAGTCTCTGCTGATACTCCACAACAAATAATATTAAAATATACAAATAAATCACCTGTCAAGGGATTATAATAAAAATAAATAATTTATTAATTTAAATTATATGTACACAAAAAAATATACTTCTGTTTTGTACATATGCTCTTTTAATTAACCTAAATCAATAAAATTAATTTTTTTCATTTTTCAAACACTAAATTCTTAATTAATACAATTGTTTTGTTTTTCTTATTTCTATTTCCAGCTTTTTCGGTAAAGAAATTATTTTCTTCTTCGAATTTTAGATGAATTTATAAGATCAACAAAGTTCTTAGGTAAGTTAAATTTTTAATATTGAACAAAAAATAATAAACTTTGTATTATATTATCGATCCCAAAATGTGTACTGTTATCTAAAATTGTATTTCATTTAAAAATAAACTTCGAATAAATTTTCTCCCCACCCTTTTGTTTTTACTCTTTGAACACACTCAACTTATTTGTTTTCTTTAACTTTACCTACGTTATATATAAAACTAAACTATAGGTACCTAAGCACACTAAAGGAGAATCATTGGCATTTGTCCAAGAGATTTTTTAGACCAGAGATCAATAGATCAGATAGTTTCAACGATAAATTTGTTAACTCTATGCGAGCATACACTTTAGACGCGGTGAAAATTGTATTGCAAAACGAAACAACATTGTCGTATCGTAATGTCTAATCATCGACATTTACGAGTTTATCTGGAAAATTTGTAGGGTAGCACCAACGAGACCAAATACCGACCACAGACAGATTCAGATTTCTAAGGCTCAGAGAGATGCATGGTTGTTGTATGGTAAGCGGTAAGCAGTTGGCATGCCATGTCCATCATTGTAATCGACAACCGCCAAGATATCGGTCTCGACGAACAACGACGACGACGACGATGACGACGACGACGATGACGACGACGACGACTCCACCCTATATGCTCCTTAAATAACACTTATAGTAGTTTTTTGAAATTTCTTGTGGCTGTCAGTTCTGTTACTGCACTACCGACACCGATTTAAGAGGCGGCATTAGCGTGTAGCACCTTCAGCTACTGTTTGTGCTAGGTACGTTTTATAATTTGTATCTTGCTGCTGCGGTTGGATAATGTTTTTATATGCGCTAAACAACCGATTATCGATTCAGATATGTATACATAGTATATTCTATATTTAAGATACATATCTCTGCTGTTGAACTGTAATTTGTACTTTGCGCTGCTCCTCGAATGCTCGATATACTTTTAATTTTCAAAAAATAAAATACCGAATTCGTGTTTATGTAATTGAGTTTTTATTTATAGCGTAAACTATGTTTTGGTTAAAATTAAAAAAAAAAAAAACCTACAGGAGCTGGTCTACATTATACCATAGAGTGATAGAGAGAGATGTTTTAATTTTTTTAATTTATCAGATAGAAAGATACTCTTAGATGATGATATAATTGTTTTTGGGAGATAGTTTTGCTTTTATTTTCTGTAGTTTGTTCGGTTAACTTTGAAAACAGTTGATTTTTAATTTAAATTCCTTGAACTTACCTCAAAGCGTGAAAATTTAACACTTTTGTTTTTGATTTCATAGAGTGGCGTAGTTCTCAAAGTGTGAAACCAAGTGTTTTCTTACCCTTAAGATCTTAAATTACATTCAATTTGACGTTTCATTTCTTAATATTTGTACTTTTTTTCTTTATTTCGATAACCAAAGACATTCAGAGACCAGATTCTTTTGTATACGTATCGACCTCCAACACCTACATGTTTACAGTACCCGTGTTTTGTTGGAAAATCTATCCATATTATAGTAGGATTTTACACGAATAACAAAAACAATATCCGCAGTATGAATACTACCGATAAAATTTAAAGTAGAATTTTACTTCGGATGGGTTTTTGACATTTATACGAGTCTCGAATGGATCATTTGTGAATTCGTTCTCAAATGTTTGTACGATTGATATTGCATTTGTATATCGATGGCTGTGTTCGTTGAGTAGTTGTGCATTTGGAATCATGTGTTTTCCATTGGGGAAAAAATCAATCTGTTACTGTTGATATTATTTACTTTTGTTAACGAAAATAGAATAATTGGGCTTATTTTTCAGAAAAAAACAATAGAAAAAATATTTAATAATAGCTTCAAGCTCGGTTCAACACCACAGTCAATGTAGCAGTCTACGAACAAACCCCCACCCTGAAGTTTGTATTTTATGTCAAATTGCTTGGTTAAAACTTTGAAATCGAGTATCACATTACGTTATTTGGCAATGTCTCACTGTACTATATATGGAATACCAAAAAAACACGGCTATTGTTGTTATTATAATTTTGACATTATGTTCAGGAATATCTATCGCCCATGCTCCGAATTTCGATCGAAAGTGAATTGAAATCACTTTTCAATTTCACGTGAAATGAAATTGCATGTTCTTCAATTCGATCGATTTCGAAAACTTTGAAATTGCTTCGAACTGTCAAAATTTCGAAATTGCTTCGAACTGTCAGAACTGAAAGATCATCCATTTTTATTTTGTTTCTGAAGTAAAATGTTTGATGTTGTGAAGATGGATGCAATATTATTGGCAATTTTAAGTTAAACAAAGAAGCAGAATTCAAGAGAAAAAATAAGAAGACAAATTTTGCGAGACAAATAAAAATATATTGATATAAATAAAGTAAATTTTTTCTTTTAAGCTTTCATTGCAAGTTTAGATTAAGCAAATACGCTTTTTTATATGTTCTAAGGGAAATAAAACCTTTTATAATACCTTCATTAATTCCTTCAATTCATAAACTTGCTGCAACGCTCAGATTTCTAACAGAAGGAAGCTATCAAAGATCAATTCACAGAAATAAAAAATGTGATTTGAATGCGTTCAAAAATAGAACAAACTGAAATACAGAACATCCATTATTTGCATGTTCGAAAATCCAATTCACTATAACGAATTGTGGAAAACCCCAATTCACTTTCGTAAAGTGTAAAGAACATGGGCATATGTATATGTATAGGTTTGATTTCAAGATTTTTGGGCAGAAATTGTTGGTCTGTCAAATTTTGAAAAGAGGGGTGAAATTTAGAGAGAGCAAAACTTAGAAAAAAAATATAGAATGGTTTCTTGGTAAAAATAGTCTGCAACTCAATCAATGTGAAGCAAATTGAACGAAAGCCGCTAATAACAGTCAATTTACGTACAGCAATATGACATTTGACAGATCAAAAATGTCTGTCCAAAAATTAAAGAAATTATTTTTCTCTCTTGGAAGCGCTCAATTTAACCCAAAACTATCACACTTGTATAGTGTGGAACATCATTTGTGCAGCAATTGTCAGTTTTTGTTAGGATTCAGAACGGACCCAATAATTATTAACAATAACAATATAATGGATGATATGTGATGTTCTGCATTTCACTTATTGTGGATACACTTTGCGAAAGTGAATCTGTTGTTCCACAGTTCGTTATTGTGAATTGGATTTTCGAACATGCAAATGGATTGTCTGTATTCCGGTTTGTTCCATTTTTTGAACGCATTCTATCAATTTATCTTTTATAGCTTTCTTCTGCTAGAAATCGGAGTGTTGATGCAAGTTTTTGAATTAAAGAAATCGATGAAGGTATTATAAAAACTTGTATTTCCCTTAGAACATATAAAAAAGCTCCTTTGCTAATCTAAAATTACAATGAAAGATTAAAAGATGAAATCAAGAATTCTGCATAATTTTCACACACTTACATTGTGTCAGGTAAATCCAATGTATTTGATTTGTCTCGAAAAATTCGTGTTTTTGTTTTTTTATCTTTAATTCTGCTTCCTTTTTCCACTTAAAATTGCCAATAATATTGCATTCATCTTCACTTCACAACATAAACAATTTTACTTCAGAAACAAAATAAAAATGAATGATCCTTCAGTTCTGACAGTTCGAAGCAATTTCGAAGTTTTCGAAATCGATCGAATTGAAGAACATGCAATTTCATTTCACATGAAATTGAACACTGACTTTAATTCACTTTCGATCGAAATTCGGAACATGGGCGATGGTTTTGTTTTGACAACTGATTTTTTTTATTCAAGCGGTGCATTTGGCCGATTTTTGATTTTTCAATTTAAATTGATGGACATTTTATGAAAACAAAAAGAAATCAGTTACTTTAGTCTTAAAATAAAAAACTATTGCGATTTCGTGAAAAAAATAAGTTTTTCCGAAAAAAGTAAAAAACTCAATCTTTCCATAACAGATACTTGCTTTACAAGAAGCTCCTTTTTTGCACAAGTTTAAATACTTCAAATTTCATTTGTTTTTTTTCAGGTTTTGAATGTAGTCAAATCTGCTTATGTGATAAGTGATAGTTACATTTTTTAGATCTACCATCAACTCGTTTGAAGAATTTCCAATAAGCATTGTTGAAATAATGTGATTATATTCCTACTTTATCGTATTTATTCTTAAGTCATGAATTTTTGTATAGTTTTTTTTTTTTTTAAGCCTAGTACGTAGCTGAAGTAAAACGAATTTTTTCGTCGGTCTCCAAGTGCAGAGCAAAATGAAAACAAAAACCACAGCGGAAAAATATTTGTGGATAGTTCTGTCAGCTGTCAAAAATTATTGACAAGTTCTGACAGTCAGCTGCTGGTAAACTAAAGTGGAAAAGAATTCTATTTCATATATGCAGCTATATTACTCCAGAGGCTCGCAACGACTGAATTATTTTTGTAAAGCCTATGCTCCAACTTCCAAAAGGCTTCACTGGCTTCGACCAACGAAGCCAGTTTTTTTCCTCCGAAGAGAAATCATCAATCTTGCACATCACCAATAACATCTTCAATATACTGAGTTTCCGATTCAGAAATGTATTGTTAGAACACATTAGACAAATTCGTTTTATTTTAAATTTTAAATCAAATATAAATCAAAGTCAAAACACCGAAAGTCACCACTAAACTTTTTTTTTAATAAAAAATTAAACGTCAAAATTTCGGAAGCAATTCATATGCCTGACAATTAAATTGAAAACAAAAAGAGTGGAGAATTGTACTAAAAAATCTAGTACAGCTATCCACTAAAATGACACATTTCTTCGTTTAGCAGCGTACTCTAAAAAAGAAAAGCACAGCAAAATTATGATTTCGTCATGTCATTTTTGTATTGGATTTTTCGTTTCGCATCAGAAGTGTACTAAGCTTAACCGAGAAAAAACGTCAGATAGCTTTTCCGCTTAAAATCAGGTATGCACTATAAAAATCCTTGTTCGAATTTTCATACTTTTTGAACACTGTTAAAAGTTTCTGATGATTTCATATAAAATTGATCTTAACTTTCAATGTGTGTGGTAAAATGATTTGAACATTACATACATTCGTGTAAATTGACATTTCAACTTGTATTCAAACCAAAATGGCAGCTAGGTTTCCGGTTGTCATATGGATTGTCTTTGTCGATAATCACAATTTTCTTTGGTTGTTTAAAGGAAAACAAAGTTAATATTTTATCTTTGTAAACGTCTAGGAACTTTATTTATATTGTAACAAATACAATGCCTTTGTTTGAAATCGATGTTCGGATTTCTGTTACAACAACTGAAATGAATGTCACAATTTTATCCACCATTTAAAGTGTTTTCATAAAAAGCAACGATCTAAGCGACACCATGACAGTTGGTTACTATTAATACTTAATTGATTTTATTAAAATTTTAAAATGTTAAAACACCATTTTGCTTATTTTAAACCATTTAGAGTCTTTTTTTATCTCTTAACAATTAACTTAAGTTTAAATCCTAAAATGGTTATTTTATCAATCAGTTATTTGTTAAATAATTATAACTTTTGAGTTTTTGACATTTCAAATTATTAGAACCGTTTGCAATTTTTTTTTTCTACGAACTGTTAAGGTGTGTTTAGATGCGCTGTTTTTTGTATATAAAGGAATTAGTAAACTAAATGAATGAAATTGAAAATTGCTAACTTAGACTCTCATGTTGTTAATAGTTGATTGAATCCAAATACAAATCTGACGTTTTTTCTTTTACTGAAAATTTGTAACTGGTTCAATTTTGATTAAAAATTTACTGCAAGTATCGCAAACACCATAAATGACATTGAACAAAGCTCTTTATTATATTTATAATTTCAAATTTCACATTTTCTTCAATTTCCATAAAATAAAATAAACAAACATAAATTTCTAACTACGTTAAACCTGATATAAATATTTACCCAAAATATAATGAAGGTAGGTAAGGTACCTTTCCACATCGCTAAACATGTGCCTAGGAGAAAATAAACAAGTCAAGAGTAGCTGTCGTTGTCGTATCGTAGTAGGGCTCCAGTTGTGATCGAGTGCATAAACATTTACCATTAACATACTCCCATGATTTGTGGTGCTTCACAATCTGTCAATTTAGCAAAAATATAAAAATAGAAAGCTATTTTTCCACTCTGCTCAAATCACTGGATAATGTTCAATTTTTGTTTTTTAACTATTTTCTGTGATTTAAATCTTTTCATAATCAAGTTGATTTCTCTTCTTTTCCTTTGCCGTTTATGTCGTCTCAGTCGCCGGAATTGGAGTCTCATATCTTCACTTGTTATAAACTAAGTCACATCTGGATCTGAGTCTTTAAATAATGTGACTTAATTGCAATTTATTATTTGGGTGCACACTTTCATAGTCTCATAATTCTTTAATTGGAAAATTTCCCCATCACCACATAAGTAGATTATAAATTTTATCAGATGGCACTTTTGCTAACTTATATGTGGACTTGAATTAACATTATAACTTTATTATTAAGGTTGATGTTTTGTTTTTATCAGATAATCGCACACATAAATGCACTCTGTTATAGGCCGATAAAGTTAATTAACAGGCTAATGGATGTTAGTATACAATATAAACTTTATATACCAAGCTATGAGGCTTGATATGTAAGAAAATAATGAACATAAATGATTTACACTTACAAAATTGAGAAAATTTGATTCAGAAGAGAGAAATTTGGGTTTATCCAAAAGTATTGACAAAAAGTATGTTCTCTACTGAATTGACGGACTGTCAAATATTATTTGACAACAAAAATTGTTTATAAAAGGGTTGTCATCTCTTCAGATTTTTCAGAAATTTCGGACTACAGTTCTATTTTAAGGGGACAGTTATAACTGTCATTTGGCGTTTTTCTTTTTTAGTTCAGAGTTGAGCACTGTCAAACGTAACAATTTGTTATTCAAGAAAAGTTAAGACTAGTTTATTGTTCAACAAAAATGGATAAAGCAATTATTTTAAGGGAAGCATTTGAAGCCTGAAATAAATTTGATTCATAAATTACCTTACCTTCTGCACTAGAGCGACCAGCCTCTTCCGCCATTTTGATTGTTTTGACGATGATTTTTTTTAATTTCCCGGCTTTCAAATATCAAGTTGTTTGTGTTCAGCATTTTACTCCGTTTACTTACTTACTAAAGGTGGCGCTAAAGTCCTGTGTGAACTAGGGCCTCTCCAAACAAACTTCTCTTCTAGCTAGATGTCTCCAATTTCGCGTTGGGTGAGGTCACTTTCCATTTGTGCGCGCCACCTGGTCCGAGGTTTTTCTCTACTGCGCTGTCCTTTGGGTGTGGATTCGAAGACTTTCCGGCCGCAGCATTGGTTTCCATGCGCTCTACGTAACCCATCCATCTTAGTCGTTGGACTTTTACCCTTCTGGGTAAGTCTACGTCGCTGTACAGCCCGTTCAGCTCGTCGTTCCATCTTCTCCTCCAATCCCCTTCGATGCATACGGGACCGTAGATCACACGAAGAACTTTTCTCTCGAAGCGACCCAAGGTGCTTTCATCCGCTTCTGTCATAGTCCATGCTTCTGCACCGTATAGCAGGACGGGGATGATAACGGTCTTATATAGCAACATTTTGGTCCCTCAAGAGAGGACTTCACCACTCAATTGCTTTCTAAGCCCAAAGAAACAGCGGTTAGCACGAGTTATTCTGCGTTTGATCTCAGCGCTGGTGTTGTTTTCTGCGTTTCCAGCGGAGCCTAGGTAGACGAAGTCCTTGACTACCTCAAAGTTACGTCTGTCGATTGTGACGTTTTGTTGTATGCCCTTTCTAGACGACAGCATGTACTTTGTTTTGCCCTCATTAACCGTTAAACCCATTTTTGCCGCCTCTTCCTCAATACTCCCAAAAGCCCCATTGACATCACGCTGAGTTCTTCCGATTATGTCAATGTCATCAGCATATGCTAGTAATTGGACAGACTTTTGAAAGTTAGTGCCTCTAGTGTTGACGTGTGAGCTCTGCACTATTCTTTCCAGCACGATGTTAAAAAAATCGCATGACAGCGCATCACCTTGTCTAAAACCTTTTTTGACATCGAAAGGTTCTGTTAAGTTGTTTCAAACCTTTAGTCATCTTGCACAAACGGATGAGTTTGGCAGGGATGCCAAAACAAGACATGGCTCTATGCAGCTCGTTCCTGTAGATGCTGTCATATGCGGCCTTGAAATCGATGAAAAGATGGTGGGTGTCGATTTGGTGCTCTTGGGTTTTTCCAGGATCTGCCGTAATGTGAATATTTGATTAACTGTGGACTTTCCTGGTCTAAAACCAGACCTATCAGGTTGTTGGCGATAGGCTTTAGACGTACACACATTACGGCAGAGAAGATTTCATAGGCGATGTTAAGTAGACTGATTCCCCTATAGTTGGTGCAGTTTAGAGGGTCTCCTTTTTTCAGGATCGGGCAAGCACTACTGAGGTTCCAATCATCGGGCATGCTTTCTTCTGTCCATATCTTACAGATAAGTTGGTGTATGCTCCTAACCAACTTTTCTCCAGCTGCTCTAAAGAGCTCGGCATTTAATCCATCTACTCCAGCGGCTTTATTAGACTTCAGCTTACATATGGCAATCTTTAGTTCGTCTAAGTCGGGAGGACGGGATTGTTGGCTTTCGTGGTCTAAGTTGAATTGATCATCATCCTGAGTGACAGCGGAATTCGGTTCGTCGTCGTCGTTATACAGTCTTCAGAAGTGGTCCTTCCATATCCTCAGCATTGACTGCGGTTCCACTATGATGTTTCCACTTTCGTCTTTGCAGCCTTCGGTTCTAGGTTTATGTACCTGTGAATTTCGTTTCACCTGTTCATAAAGCTTTCGAACTTCATTCCTGCTCTTAAAATCCACAACATCTTCGACCGCACGCATCTCATGTCCTCTCTTTTTCCTTCTGGGAAGTCGGCGTTCCTCTAGCCTCTTCTGCTCATAGAGCTTATGAGCAGCCCTCATCCTTTTATGCATCGCTGCTTTGCGTGCCTGTTGTTTGGCTGCATTTGCCTGCCTACATTCCTCATCAAACCAGGGGTTCTTTGTTGGTGGCTGCTAGAAACCCAGCACATCAGAGGCGGCTGCTCTGATTGCATCATGGCAATGTTGCCACTGGTTTTCGATACATTGTGTTGGCGGCAGAGAACTTCGAGAGAGGTTACTTGTAACTCGGTCGGAAAAGGATTTGGCGATCTCTGGCGATTGTAGCCGTTCGACGTTGTACCTTCTCCGAGCAACTCCCTGTTTTGCCTTGGGTCTGGAAACCCGAAGTGTTACCTTGGCAACAACGAGGTAGTGGTCCGAGTCGATGTTAGCTCCTCCATGATGCCGGAAGCGCACTGGCGTTGATCGCAAAATGGTCAATCTGGTTGACGGTAGATTGATCTGGAGAAGTCAAAGTTCCTTTGTGGATGTTGAGGTGTGGAAAACGCGTGCTGGCTACCATGACGTTGAATCCATTGTCGGAAGTGTTGTCGTGCAGTCTGTTCTTCCCGGTTATTCCACCAAATATGTCTTCCCTTCCTAGCTTGGCATTAAAATCGCCCAGGACAATTTTAATATCGTAGCTAGGACACTGCTCATATATTTTGTCTAATAGCTCGAAGAGCATATCTTTGGTGTTGTCATCTTTCTCTTCTGTGGGGGCGTGCGCGCTTATCAGGCTAATGTTGCCGAATTTAACCTTAATGCGTATGGTCATGAGGCGCTCATTGATGCACCTATACTCAAGACTTCTTGCCTAAGTCTGACTCCAATGACGAAGCCGCATTCAAATAAGCGCTTTTGTTTTTCGTGGTAGCAGTCACCATAGTAAATATCGCAGTTTTTCATCCCCTTTTTGTTCGGTCCATCCCACTGGAACTGTAGACGCCACCGTTGATTCCATCTCGGGAATTCTTTCGCTGCTGTCTGGATAAGGAGAGGTCCTTAGTGGAAACACCTCTCCCCCTCTCTCTTTTGCTGCCCCCAACTGGGGTTGGAACCCAATCTCCAGTTGAGGTACTAGGCACCCGATGTTCACCACGGGGAGGTGAGAGTAGGAGTTGATAGACGGAGGTGGGTTTTGAGAAAAACCTGTGGACGCTTGTGTCCTCTTAAATGCACATGCCTACTCCGTTATTCAGAGCTCACAGAGCGTGCTCTGAACATGTTCAGAACTAAAAAAAAACACGAATTTGAAGCTCTGGACGATCAGAGCTAAACAAAACACAATTATTTTTTTGACAGTTCGAGCTCTGCTCTGAACTAAAAAAGAAAACGCCATAAATTAAAACCTAACTAAACTAAAAATTAAAAACGACCCCACTTTATCTTCACCAATCTTCTTTAGCCATGAAAAAAGTGAAACTATTCAAACCGTCCACCGCATGGTTGAACAAATTGGCTTTAAAATTTCCCTTACGTGGCCTTTACTCCCTTTTACATTTAATTTTGGTTCTATTATATGTCGATGACGCCTTAACAAATAATATGCCAAAGCTTCACAAGTTCAAAATAAAAAATAACCTGTATTCAAATTCATTCAATATAAAAAAATACATTCATCTATAATTATGAGGTCATTGCCATATTATGCCAATCAACGTCATAATAAAAATAATAATAATTAGTTTTGTTTCTGTTTACTGTCCACCATCGCGCTGCAGTAGCTAGAGTGAATCGATATTAAAACTATAAAGCGATACAAAAATATGCAAACAAAAGCGAAGTAGCTGTAGCTGATCTAATGACACCCACCATGGACAGTAACTTGTTTAATCAACTCGCTAGCGCTTTTGCTGGCGCTGGCATCGCTCGTCGGTTACTTTGTGAGAGCTGTGGTTAAATTGCTATCCACGCAAGCTATAGCTATGCATTTTAATTCACCTCATCATATATAAAGAAAGATGCAAAGATAGCTGAGGTATCTATCTGATAGATAGATTTTCAATCTTCTCTGCTGCTGGCTAATGCATGTGGAAATTCAAATAATTATTATTTAGAAAGAAAAACAGAATAAAATAAATAATTTGCCCTAAGAAAATGTGAGCAAAAAGAAGAAAAATCGAAAGCAATAATACAAAAAGCTTGTGGTTTGCTTCAACTGAGGTGATTTTGTGGTCTTGGTCAGTTTATAAACTCAAGAAAGAAAAACAAATTGTGAACATAGAAAAAGAAATATAAAAATAAAAATAAAAATAATGCCCATAAGCAATATTATGCTTGACAAATAAACGACCGAACGAACGAAAAAAAAATAATATGTCACAAGTCACCACCAGCTTCTATGTCATACCTTGATTTCTAGGGCAGTTCCAATTCTACGAATTCATAATATTCGCACAATATTGTTTATTATTTTTTGTTTGAAAAGAGGGAAGGTTACGAAATAATAAATGAGAAGAAAAAAAAAATAAAAAAAAAAAATTTTGATTGTGTTGTTTTTATCAGAAGTCTCAAAAGTAATAAATCAATAAAAAGTTTATTGTCATTGTTGATTAATTTGGAGGCAGCAAAAAAATATTTATCAATTTATCAATCAATACGCTCAATGGCGTCGTTGGAGCGAATAATTTTTTACCATTGATGTGATTTAATGAAATTTCGAAACACCACAGCCCTAAATATTTCTTGTGGAATTTAAAAAATCTTCCTTTCAGAAATATGAACTTAGAAACAAGAATTGAAAATCCGTCATCTTTGATTTAATGTGCTATTGATTGGAAATAAATTCTCGCAAATTGGAAAACAGTTTCACTCGAAGAACTCTAACTTTCAAAAAAATAACTGTGTTTCTTTTTCAGCTCGTTCAGAGCTTCAACTTCGTGTTTCTTTTTTAGTTCTGAACATGTTCAGAGCGCACTCTGGAAATTAAAAGAAATCATTGTCAAAAAAATAAAAATGGCGGAGAGGCTAGTGCAGAATGTAAAATAATTTAGAAAAAACTAATTGCATAGAGCATTTTTAAAAAATCAAAGTTATTTCAGGTGTCAAATGAACCAACGCTAAGACCGTTTTTCAAATCATGACAGTTTAGTGCTCAAGTTGTTTCATAATTAAATCAGAGATCTCTGAACACACTCTGCTCAGAACTCTACTCTACTCTACTCTACTCTGTTCGCTTAGACTCTGTTCAGTGCTCAGCTCTGAACTAAAAAAGAAAAACGCCAATTTATGAAAACAAGTTGTTCGTCGCAAATTGCAATCCGATTGTAACGAACTGTCAAACTCAGTTCGCGTTCCACATACAATACACACTTCAACGAATGAAATGTTCGCGCACTTCTTAACCCAAAAATTGCATTCTAGTCTCGTTGGGCTTTTTCATGGTTAAAATTCATATTTCCTTTAAAAATTGATTTTTTTTCGTTGCGCATGGAACACGGAATGGTTTTTTTGTTGGTCATTGTATATATATTAACATAACTTCGAGTAAGTGTGTGTTAACGAGTGCGGTAGAGCTAGCAAATTCCCAGCTAAACACATTTTAAAAATTGTATCAGAAAATCAGATCTGCAGATTTGATCTTAAATCAAAAATTAAATCCATTTATTTTGCCCCATGGAATCCAAAAACATGTGAAATTTATATTTTGACAGATTAAAAATAAATCGATTTATTTTACCACCGGAAAACCCCATAACTAATAAATATAATAACTTATGTTTGGATATTTCTGAAGGCTGGGCCGTTTAGTGACTTCTTTTTAAATCATATGTCATTTTGACACTGACAGCTAACGATTTTAGGCAACAGGGAGAAATTTGTATTTTGACAGATCAAAAACAAATTGATTTATTTTACCCTGGGAAACTCCATAGCTAATAAATATAATAACTTATGTATTTATATTTCTAAAGGTTGGGCCATTTACTGGTTTCTTTTTGAATCATAAGTTATTTTGTCACTGACAGCTATCGATTTTGGGCGGAAAATCATCTTTTGGGCGAAAAATCATCTTTTCTGACGTCGTACATTTTAATTCAGCAGTGATTTCGTTACCAAATAAAATGACTGCATTTCAGTCTTGATGAGACCCCATGGCAAACCTCCCAAAAGTTGTAATTTGGTAAGATTGTGGATTGGTTACGTCATTAGACCATTTTACTTCGGGAATGAGGCTAGGACCAAAATTTCGGTGAACGTCTGCGTTACAAATCCATTTTTTTACTGAAATTGAATTTGGACGGCTTCTGGCCAAACAGCTCATGTCGGAATTCATTCTTGTTAGCCTTGGAGATGCGATTCGACAGCTCTGGGAAATTTTTTTGGGACATCTAAAACGTAGAGAACGGTCAACTTCCTATTTACTACATTTTAAGATTACTTCTTTTTTATTTTATCATTTTCCATCTAAAGGTTAAGAAATCTGAGATGTAGATTTACGCACACCGCTAACATCGAAAAAGCCGTCCTTATGGTTTACAAAAATGTTTTTTTTACGAAAGAAGTACACTCGGACTTTTTTTGATACTATACAGAAAATGGTTCAAATTTAGAAGCGGAATGCAAACTCAGAATAAAAGCTTAATACAGCTAAAAATAAGTTCCAGCTTAAATGCCACACTATGGTTTTTAACAGTTAATCTTCGATTTTCTCAACTTTAAATGCCATAGTTCTAATGCTTCTTAGCCTATGAAGTGAAATTAGTCCTGATCACTGAAGAATGAAAATTAGGATCATTTCGATGTATTTCAAGGAATAAATCAGTGAAAATACGACGCGTGACCTGACGAGTGATTGACCAACTTGAGTTCTTCTGTTAACAGAGCTTTTAAAGCCTTTATGTAAAATATGGTATTATGTTTCAATTTGTTGAATGCTTTATATAAAAAATCGACAAACAATCGGTAAACCTATAGGTTTTTGTCAAAACTATGAGCTACAGCATTAATATTGGTCGCGTTCGGTTAGCTATCTGCTAGGATAGGTAACATTATTTGTCAACACAAAGTTAAAAACACCGGACAAGAAAAAGAATAAGAAAGGACTATTCTGGCTTTGTTCTTCACATCACAAACTTGTCTCAAGAGCTTAAATTTGTGCACCAAATTAACGATTGCTGACAGAAAAGGTGCTTCACAACTGTAAAATGTTCACCATTTTTGTAGCAAATTGTAACAATTCATTGCGTTTTTATCGTTTATTTTTAGTACTGCCGTAGTTCTTACGTGTCAAATGTCAAAAAATGACAGCTTCAAAAGTTACACCTATTCAAAATAAAACTAACGATTTGTAGAGCTGAGACAAAACACATTTTCATAGGAATTTACCCATGACATTCAAGTTACCAGCGAAACGTCAAAAGTTTCACATTCTACAAGTACCTTCATATTTTGAAAAAGTCTTCAAATACTCTTTCTAATCTATGTACTAGTCAAGTTTTGATTGATTTGCAATACATTCTTATTTATCAACCAACTCAAACCTATACAATCTCACCAAGTATGCAACTACGCAATCGAAACTTGTTCTTTATCGAAGCGAAAAACTATTTCATTTGCTATCGAACTCGTAATATACCCACAAAACGCCTCTGCCATCCCCTTAAGCTTGCAATAAACTCGCTTGCGTACAGACGTCCAATCTTTGTCTTAGAAGGCGGCAAAAAATATGAATAATAAACAAAAATAAAAAAACATGGAATCAGAAAACAATTTAACGTTGGTGTTTGATTTATGCCACGCAAATATCTGATTGAAAGTTATTTCGTTCGTTGTGGCCTAATCCATTGCGGAATAAAGTTAATTCCAACAAAATTATACGAACCAAGTACATTATTTTTTATATATGCTACCTTAATCAACAAAAGTTTTGTGTTGGCTTTTGAATGAAACTAATATGTAGTAAGATTAATTGATTTTGTGTTCAACCATTCGATTGAAGTGTTGAAAGAGCAAAGGCAAAACATGTACAAAAAAAAGTAGAATTAGGAGGAATGTGGGTGAATTACCGACATTAATTTCATTTAATTTATGTGTACAATCTAACCCAATGACATTTTAAATGGTATAATCATTAGGTCTAATTACCATGTTAACAGATATACATTTTTTTCGAAGGAACATAAAGAATTTTCGGAATTAGTGTTAATTGGGTATCACATTGAATTCATATACGACTATGGCTATCATTGAAAACATATCCTACAGGGTTTTAACCCCTGCTGATTGTTTGGCTTTGGACTTAAAAAGAGGAACGGGTTAAATAAATGACGCATGCCATACGCTATTTTTACGTGACACGATTGAATATCCATAATTTTGTTTTCAAAGTGACAGAACACGATGGAGGTAGAGCCCAACATTTAAGCTGCATGCACAATAACTATACCAATTTAAAAATGAATACTGTCAACATAAGTATCAAATTATTTTTGTTCGTAGTGTTGACTGTGATGTTTTCCTGTAGTGATTTTAAATAACGCCTAGATGTTTGAATTAACTGCACTAAAAGGGATTTGCCAACTGTTCTCACGACAAAGTGGTAGAAAATCAATTGAAATATTAAAAAAATGGCGGCCAGGAACTGTCAAACACTACTTATCCCTGTTAGATAACTTAATTGTTCGTTGAATTTTTTTGAATTTCATTAATTCAAAGTCCGCTTAGTGATTGACTAACTGTCAAAATAGTGAAAAGGTTAAAGTTTTGTGTGCTCTCTGATTTATTTAAAAATAAAACAATTAAAATTCACAGTTATTGTTTTTTAAAGTCACAGCATATAAATAAAGTCACATCGTCATTCAAAAAGTTAAAAATTGTATCAACTGCTAACACAAGGTACGATTTCTTTCATTTTTATTATTGGGGATAAAACGAAATCTGCAAGAAACTTCCCGGAACATTCTTCGAATAACAAGAGAGCCAGTGTTGAATTTTCCAATAAAATGGCAGTAGGAAATATGTCGATTGAGCAACTAAAGACTCTTTTAGATGAGTGCCTGATCCCTAAATTCAAGGATGTTGCAACAAAGAAATAAGTCTTAGCTGTCTCAAATGACATTCAGTTGTTAAGGTCATAAAACGTTTACCTGCTTAACCGTATACAAAACATGGAAAGCTACTGTCAAATGTTAAAGCTCCAACTTGAAATTCTGTCTCGCAAAGAAAATGAAAACTCTGTTGTTGTGCATTTCCCGGCAGAAGGGAAACCCAATGAAGTTGATTTTGCAAAACAAGCTTGTATTGGGCTTCTCCAGCTCAAAGGAAATGCTGAATTGCCAATTCAAACTACTCAGGAATTCACAGATCGATTAACAAACAAGTCTACGGTTATTCTTAAATTTCAATCCAGTGACACTGTAAACAAAATAATAAAAGCTAGACCACAATTAAAGAACTCTGGAATTGTTGTACATCGCGAACAGTCCATCATTACACGCCAAAAAAGAAATGCACCTTACCAAATTACCCAATGAGAAGATCGTTATAAGAGGAGTTAAATTAAATATCAAAAACTTTTCGTTTTCTTATAATTTTTCACGAGGGTTGGTTGTAAACAATACTGATGAATTGACATTTATTAAGAACACTTTTGGAGAGGACGCATTGCAATTCTTTGACACAAACAACACCAATAGCTGTCAGAACTATGCGATGTCAGCGCCAGTTGTTCCTCAAGGAGAAATATTTTAATAAATGGCGAACTCACTTTCCTATCGGGTCAAATTAGTTCAGTATTCAGTGAATTCGAGGTTCAAAATGCGAATTACTCTGGTCATATGCCAACAGTAACTTCTCTTATATTGTCAGGGGTGACGGTGGGGACAAAAAACGCAAATAAGAGCAAAAGGTGGGTTGAAAGTCGCGCGGAAGTGTACAGACGATGACTTGATGCTCAGTTAAATTACGTGCTTGAACAAGAAAATTGGAGAAGTGACCAGGCTAGTGAAAATATTTTAGATATTGTACTGCAAGCATCTAAATAAAATAAATTGGGTGGCGCAACAGTCCGCTTGAGAACTATGGCCATTCCTGTGTGCGAGTAATGTTGTCAGGAATGGAGGGGACTGTAAGGACTCAAAAACCTTTTGGTCAAATGTGAGGTTGTTAGATGGCTGTACAAATTTTGCATGTTCGGTGTTGCCAGTTGAAAAACTTGCTGATCACTTTAAAATTCTTCTGACCCGTTATCGGTTCAAAAAACGTTTAAATATGCTTTACCTTTAGTAAAAATTCCGGAACTTAATGGGTCAATTACAATGAAAGAGTTGGAAGATACTTTGAAATAAATGAAAAATGATAAGTCTGCAGGAGTTGACGGCATTCCCGTTGAATTTTACAAAAACTCATCAGTAAATTTTTTGGCTCATATTAATTTATTCTTTAACAGACTTTTTGAGAAAGAATCTATCCCGAAATCTTTTTTAAGAGCATGGATTTGCGCGATATTCAAAAATGGTTATTCCCAGCGCCCAAACAACTATAGGGGCATATCGATTTTACCGTGCCATCGGAAAATATTCACCCATCTTCTATACCATAGGTTGACGAAATGGGTTAAAGAGAATCAACTACTTAGTATTTTCCAAGCCGGTTTTCGATCGGGTCTATCAACAGTTGATCATATATTTGCACTCACTACTATAGTCAAGATGTTTTTAGAGAACAAAAAAAAACTGTCAATTTGAAAGCGGCCTTTGATAAGGTTCACAGGAGTGCTTTAATTTATAAAATTTCGACCCTAGGCTTATCAACAAATTTTTTCAACTTATAAATATAAGCTTCTTATAACCGATACCTCTGCTGCTGCGTGGAATGGAAGTAGATTGTCTAATTTCTTCAATACAAGTGCTGGTATTCCACAAGGCTGTGGATTAAGTCCATTAATGTTTGCTCTATATATTGATGATGTATCCAAGGATTTCCCTGGTGGTATTAAAGTTGGTGAAACGTTAATAAAAATGCTCCCATAGCTTTTTAATTGCAAATAAACAAGCTCAAGCGTTTTTGCGATTTATAGGATTTAAGTATAAATGTTGCAAAGTAGAAAATCATGGTTTCTGAAAATACTCATCGAAGAACAACTTCTCAAGAGAAATGGTTTTTGGAACGTAAACCAATAGAAATAGTAAATCAGTTCAAATACTTAAGTTTCTTGATAACTCGTAACCTTGATTTTCACGCACATGTAAAAGAAAAATGCACTGCAGCCAAAACGGAAATAAATCTTATGTGGAATAATTTCTTCTGCAACAAGAATGTGGATGCAACTGCTAATTTAGAGTGTTTAATGCAACCATTAAAACATGCCTGTGCTATGCAAATCAAGTGTTTCGCTATCAAAACTTAGAACAGTTTGAAGTAATTCAACGTTTATTTTTCAAGCGCATCTTTAAACTGGATAAATCAACCAGGTTACTCGTATACATTTCTACTGCCACTTAAACCTTCAATTCAATTCTATAAATGATTTGATATAATTTCTAATATTGCAATTTTGTTTTCAATCGAATTAATTTATTTTTATTCAGTTTTGATTCTTCACCATTTCTTCTGAGCAAAACTATAATTCTTTTCAAACAAAAACAATTCACTATTCACCCGAGAAATAATTTGCCGACTCAGTTTACATATAACAAATTTATGAGGCAGCGTGCAAATTTATTATTAAATTTTTCGCCAAACAATTGTTCGACGCAAACAAAATGAATTGCATCAAAAGAGTTCTATTGTCCGTTTCCGTATGCTTAACAACTGGTCTCATAACGATCATATTATTGCAACAAGAAAGCAACAACATCATCAACTCCACGAGAACCGCTTGTGTAGTCGGTGGAGTCGTAGATACTTGTTCCACTTGAAAGCAGTAATGAAGTTGGAAAAGCAGCCTTATAACCCAAATTTAGTAGACTTGACCGAAAGTAAGCTAATGTCAAAACCGAACGAAAAGTTATCGTCAAAACAAAAAGTAATCATAATGCATTCAAGTAACTTCAAATTTGACATTTGCTTAAGCTCGAGCCATTTAAATGGCTATTGCGTAATTGCGCGAAAGTTAGCGAAATTTAACGAAACTGAGCAGAACGTCTATTATGGTTCGTGAAATATAAGGCTGCGTATTGGTTTGTTCCCTTAAGCTGGCTTAAGCTCGGTTAAGTCTATTATAGTTGAGCCTTTAGCCTTTATCATACAAATCACATATTGAACAACTGAAATGTGGACTTATGACCCACAAACATAAACTAAAAGTTCATTGTCGGATTTTCAACCAAACATTGTAAAAAATCACACAATTGTCAAAAATACTATATTTTTGGTGGGTCATAAGTCCACATATCAGTGGTTCAATGGCATTAAGAAACAATAGGCCATTAGTCCCCTTTTTTGTTTTCTGAGTGTAAAGAACGATATTTTTGTTTGCACCAAACCAATACTTGTCCTCTTAAACAGACGAAAATAATAATAATAATAATCACACTCTTGATTCTATTTAAGAATTTTGATTAGAAGTCATTAGTTCCATTCTGTAGTTTTGATCTTGTTTGTTGTTGTTTTTTGTTGTTGGAGGTATACAAATGTAAGTTTTACATGCAATCAAGATTATACAGACAAGAGTACATTTTTTCAGTTTCATATGAACTGAACTCACAGTGAAATTGTCTGCAATTGAGAAAGACGACTTCCTCATACTTGGATTTACATTGATATATTTCTATAGACGTCAAGTCAAGTGAAGGCATAAACCAGCATCTGTTTGAATATGGCGGACAGCAGTGGCGCTGGTGGCGGTGGCTGACGGCAGCAGTGTGCAGTTATCATGTAATTAAATCGCAAACAAAAATTTACAACATTTCTGAAAGAATACAAAAAATTCCAACATGAATACAATAAAGCCTCTTGACCTCGGTCAGACCTCCGACCATAGATATATGAAATACCGACATGAGCTTCCACGCAGTTTAAAGTGAAAAAAGAATTGGAAAAAGACTTTTCCGGTGAATGTCTAGGTTATATAGCACACCTTTATTTTTCAAAAAAAAAAAATCCAGAAACCAAAAACAACGTACATGGAAACTTTTATTCTTGCGCTATAACATCGCAGAGATTTTGTCCACTTTGCTTTCACCCATCAGCAGCCAGCCAAAACGATACAATATGCCATATGTGTGCCATTCACCAATTCATTGCCAATTTCAATATAAATGTGTGTACACAAACAACGCCCAGCGGCCAAAACAAACGGTTAGTGTATATTAAGCGTTTTTGTACACTTCTGTCTTTTTAAGTAGGTACACAGCTCAATGTGGATTCAACAAAATATTAACAATGGATTTTAATGTCATTATCTTATGTTTTGACGTCTGAAATGTCAAACATACATAGTGTTCTATTAATTTGAGAGTGTTAACAGCAAATGTCATTCAATTTGTGATATCTTCAGTTAAGTGTTAGAAATGATTTTGTTAGAAGTTAAAATATTACAAACTGACATTTAGTCAACCATACTGGCTTTAAGTAAAATGCATGGTCTTTGTTCTTTTCTTCTTGTCCCTACTTCATCAAATGTCATTTTCTATTGAATGCCGTGAGCTTTTTGAAAGCATTTCATTCATGTGTAACTGTCAAATCGTTATGGACTTCAAATGACAACATATTGATGTTATTAAAAGTTGTCAAAATTGTTATGGGCTTAAAATGAAAGTACCTTGGTATTTTGGTATTTTTTTAAGCTGGAAGAAGTTACTAAGTATTACATTGAAGATTGGCTCCAACTAAAACAGACAAATAAACAACTCGATTGAATATCGAAACATAACTTTTAAAGTTTGTTCAATTTTTTTTTTCTAAAACTTCTTCTAGATTAGATAGATTTGTATTTACTGTTAATTCGATGCTGCCAGTGAGTGACATGACTCCGCCTGTACTTGCAAGCGCTAACGATTCTATGGGACGAATCTTCTTTCGCACTCGTTCAGTTACTAGAGTACTTAAAAATCTTGACATTCACAAATCCGTTGGCCCGGATAGTATCCCCGCTATTGTTCTGAAGAGGTGTTCTTCAACACTGGCGAAACCACTGCGTAAGCTTTTCCATCTGTCCTATTCTACAGGTCTCTTTCCGAGTGGATGGAAAATTGCATTGTCCAGCCAGTCCCTAAAAATGGCGAATCCTCCTCACCATCCAACTATCGTCCAATTGCACTTACATCCCTTCTTTCCAAGGTCATGGAAACGCTGATCAATTTTCAGCTTAAGAAATGTCTTGAAGAACGAAAGCTTCTTAATGACCGGCAGTATGGCTTTCGTTGCAGTAGGTGCAGAGGTGCAGAGGTCATCTCATGGTTTAACTCACCGAACAGTGGAACAAATCTTTACATCGTTTTGGAGAAAGTAAGATTATTGCACTTGATATTTCAAAAGCATTTGATAGAGTTTGGCATCAAGCTCTCTTATCGAAAATGCGTCCATTTGGTATTGATGAATCCCTTCTTCGTTGGGTTAGAAATTACCTTTCGGACCCTTCAATTCAAGTA
Organism: Eupeodes corollae; assembly: GCF_945859685.1. Classification (NCBI taxonomy): domain Eukaryota; kingdom Metazoa; phylum Arthropoda; class Insecta; order Diptera; family Syrphidae; genus Eupeodes; species Eupeodes corollae. The sequence continues at coordinate 52,345,350 of NC_079147.1, forward strand.
GTATTGGACGGGTTCAAATCTGATATTCGCAAAATAAACGCTGGTGTGCCCCAGGGCTCTGTTTTGTCTCCGACGCTCTTCCTCATTTTTATAAATGATCTTTTGTCTGAAACTTCTAACCCACTTAAATGTCTTACGGATGACAGTACCCTCAGCTTTTCTTATTCGTTTTTAGATTCTCATCCTTGTTATTCGGATGTGGACTACCAACGGCAGCGTATGATAAGCTCATTAAATTCAGATCTTGACAGCATTGTTCAATGGAGAATCAAAAACTGTCTACTGTCGCAAAAGCGTAACTCTCCCCCAATGCCACTATCCATGAGTGGTACTTGCATCGAGCAGACTGAACAGCTATCAGTCCTAGGTATTTGCATTACGAACCACTTGTTCATTTGTTGTGGAGTGATCACATATTTGACATCGCCAAAAATTCTGCTAAGTGTTTAGGTTTTCTCCGACGATGCAAGAAGTTTTTTACCCCTTCTGATCTGGCTATAATTTATAAAGCCTATATTCGTCTAAAACTTGAGTACAATTCCCATATTTAGGCAGGTGTTCCTATAACCCACTTGAGTCTCTTGGACAGAATTCAAAAGAGAGCTCTAAAAATTATAAGTGACCATTGTCTAACTGAAACTTCTGCATCTCTCGAGCACCGTCGTAAGGTTTCATGTCTCTCATTATTCTATCGCTACTTCTATAAGCAATGGTCTAATGTAATAGCCAGTTGCATTCGTCCCCTTAAACAATTCAACTGTAATATTCGTTCTTTTAGGAATGCCCATCAGTTTACCCTTGAGCCCGATTTCGGTCGTACTGAAAAGTACAGAGACTCTTTTTTTTAGTCGTACTACACGAATGTGGAATGCTTTACCAGTCTCAATATTTCCCACTCATTACAATGTGCAGGCATTCAAAACCAATGTGCATCGGTATCTCCTTTCGAATCCTATCCTCAATTCCTAATTACTCGCACTGTGTATAATCATTATAAGGGTATTCATATCCGCTTGAGTGCGCGTACAATATAAAAAAAAAAAACTTTAATCGCGTTTTAAGCCTTAAGAAGTTTTTCGTTGAGGTGTTTTTCTATCCTAAGTATTCTTTCACTCTTTCTATGTTCTCATTGTTGAAGTACCATTGTTCACTTGAGCTTAACCTTCCTCCACCTTTCTTGATAACCATCACTTTTGACTTGTTCAGGTTCACTACCAAGCTCCATCGTTCGTCTACAGTATTCCGAAAGTCGATGTCATTTATAAATAGTGAACAAGCTAGGACTGAGAGCACAGCCCTGTCTTACTCCCGACTGCGTCTGAAACCATTCAGATACCTGCTTTTCATTCCAAACCGCTGCTCTCTTGTCTGCGTACAAGTTCTGAATAACTCTTCTAAACTTAAACGACATCCCGGATCCAAACAACTTGAACATTAATGCGTTTCGATCAACTGAGTCAAATGCAGCTTTAAGATCCCCAAAAAAAGTTTATAGCTTTTTATTTTTTTCCAAAAAAGACTCAGCAATGTTCCTTAGAACGAATATATGATCGATAATCGAGTAACCTGATCTGAATCCGGCTTGAGACTCACATAATAGATTATTCGAGTCTATCCACGTGTATAGCAGCTTTAGTAGAATCACAGTAATGATTTTAAAGGATGCGTTCAAAAACATAATTCGTGTTCAGCCGCTTTAGTAGAATCACGGTAAAGATTCTGTGCGAATGTAAATAATTCGCGTAAATGCAAACAGAACTTTAAAGTATTTGAACATTCATTCAGTTTTTAAATTCATTTAGTTCATTTTTAATAATAATAAATACGTTCCACAAATTGTTAAATAAGATAAAAATGTCATTTGAATGTCAAGATTATATAAAGAAATTAATGGATTGTATATATTTTGTATTGTACACTAGGTCATATGATAAAATTAAAGATTATTCTAATTTCAAGTTTGAACAAGATAACGTCTTTTCTTTGGAACATTTTTAACCGGCATAATTTCTAAAACTTTGCTAAAGTTTCTAGTCGAGAACATTTGGTCCTTCGAGCCGGATTTGCAGATTTCCCATGTTGGGACAGACAACAGACTAATGCTGGGCAGAGACAGAGGCCCGTGTATGCATTTACGAGTCAGGGTTGCGGGTTCATGAGGGGCTGGATAAGGTCCTCCTCTAGAATGACAGACAATGAGACTTTTGGCACTGAAATATTCTTACAGATTCTATAGGAAGCTTTCAAAAACGAGATTCCTCTATAGTTGGCTGGATCTTCGATGTTGCCTTTATTGTGTTTCGGAAAAATCAAAGCATCTTTAAACTGCTGCTTTTTTTCTTGACGATAAGCATTCGTTGGCACCTTATGCACCTCCTTTATGAAACATTCAACTTTGCTCAAACACATATAATTTTCCTCGGACAGTAGGAGTGAATTCAGTTTTGTTCTGTTATTTGAGACCGTTGTATTCCTCCATTGGAGTTTGGGCATAAGTTCTAAGGCCACAATTTCCTCTCGTACTATTTCGCCACATTAAAATGTTACCACGTCTTTTATTTAAACAAAATTTTAATTGAAAAATTTAAAATTTTAACAATTTTTATAAGAAAAAAAAAACAAATGTGCTAAATGCACATACACCATAAACTTTACAAATGACGTACCATTTCATTGAGGTTCGTTCTTTAAATAACAAGAAAATTATAATTAAATAACAAAAAAATACTTTTTCCTCAAGTTCTATCAAAGTTAAAATCAGAAACTGACAGCTTTGAATAATTTGCTATATCCAAATGACTCCTGAGTTTCTGACATTTCAAATTAAAAGTCAAGTTCTATGTTCTATGTTTTTTTTTAGAACAAACTGTCATTGTTTAGACGTGTTCAGATGCACTGTTTTTGTTTAAAGGGGAGTAGTATATATTTCACTCGTACTTTGTAAAATGTTTAGAAAATTAAATTAAAAATTGATATGCTTTTAATAAAAATAAACTATCAGAGTTAATATCAGAAATTGACAGCTTTGAATAATTTGCTCTATCCAAATGACTCCTGAGTTTCTGACATTTCAAATTAAAAGGCAAGTTCTATGTTCTATGTTTTTTTTGTGCACGAACTGTCATTGTATAGACGTGTTCCGATGCACTGTTTTTGTTAAAAGGGAAGTAGTATATATTTCACTCGTACTTTGTAAAATGTTTAGAAAATTAAATTAAAAATTGATATGCTTTTAATAAAAATTAACTGTCGGAGTTAATATCAGAAACTGACAGCTTTGAATAATTTGCTCTATCCAAATGACTCCTGAGTTTCTGACATTTCAAATTAAAAGGCAAGTTCTATGTTCTATGTTTTTTTTGTGCACGAACTGTCATTGTATAGACGTGTTCCGATGCACTGTTTTTGTTAAAAGGGAAGTAGTATATATTTCACTCGTACTTTCTAAAATGTTTAGAAAATTAAATTAAAAATTGATATGCTTTTAATAAAAATTAACTGTCGGAGTTAATATCAGAAACTGACAGCTTTGAATAATTTGCTCTATCCAAATGACTCCTGAGTTTCTGACATTTCAAATTAAAAGGCAAGTTCTATGTTCTATGTTTTTTTTTGTGCACGAACTGTCATTGTTTAGACCTGTTTAGATGCACTGTTTTTGTTAAAAGGGGAGTAGAATATATTTCACTCGTACTTTGTAAAATGTTTAGAAAATTAAATTAAAAATTGATATGCTTTTAATAAAAATTAACTGTCGGAGTTAATATCAGAAACTGACAGCTTTGAATAATTTGCTATATCCAAATGACTCCTGAGTTTCTGACATTTCAAATTAAAAGGCAAGTTCTATGTTTTTTTTGTGCACGAACTGTCATTGTTTAGACCTGTTTAGATGCACTGTTTTTGTTAAAAGGGGAGTAGAATATATTTCACTCGTACTTTGTAAAATGTTTAGAAAATTAAATTAAAAATTGATATGCTTTTAATAAAAATTAACTGTCGGAGTTAATATCAGAAACTGACAGCTTTGAATAATTTGCTATATCCAAAGGACTCCTGAGTTTCTGACATTTCAAATTAAAAGGCAAGTTCTATGTTTCTTTTGTGCACGAACTGTAATTGTTTAGACCTGTTTAGATGCACTGTTTTTGTTAAAAGGGGAGTAGAATATATTTCATTCGTACTTTGTAAAATGTTTAGAAAATTAAATTAAAAATTGATATGCTTTTAATAAAAATTAACTGTCGGAGTTAATATCAGAAACTGACAGCTTTGAATAATTTGCTACATATATCCAAAGGACTCCTGAGTTTCTGACATTTCAAATTAAAAGGCAAGTTCTATGTTTCTTTTGTGCACGAACTGTCATTGTTTAGACCTGTTTAGATGCACTGTTTTTGTTAAAAGGGGAGTAGAATATATTTCACTCGTACTTTGTAAAATGTTTAGAAAATTAAATTAAAAATTGATATGCTTTTAATAAAAATTAACTGTCGGAGTTAATATCAGAAACTGACAGCTTTGAATAATTTGCTATATCCAAAGGACTCCTGAGTTTCTGACATTTCAAATTAAAAGGCAAGTTCTATGTTTCTTTTGTGCACGAACTGTAATTGTTTAGACCTGTTTAGATGCACTGTTTTTGTTAAAAGGGGAGTAGAATATATTTCATTCGTACTTTGTAAAATGTTTAGAAAATTAAATTAAAAATTGATATGCTTTTAATAAAAATTAACTGTCGGAGTTAATATCAGAAACTGACAGCTTTGAATAATTTGCTATATCCAAATGACTTTCTGACATTGATGAGTTTCTGACATTTCAAATTAAAAGGCAAGTTCTATGTTTTTTTTTGTGCACGAACTGTCATTGTTTAGACGTTTTAAGATGCACTATTTTTGTTAAAAGGGGAATATTATATATTTCACTCGTACTTTGTAAAGTTTTTTGAAAATTAAATCAAAAAATTATGAGCTTTTAATAAAAATTTGTTAAAAATTAAACGTCAAATATTCTTGCTGATCATACTAATTTTAAGAAACCAAATCAAATTGTATGCAAGTGTCAATATTTTCTTGGAAACAACTGTTTGTCATCTTGTCGCGCGCAACCGCGCCACGCCGTTATTGTAAACCTTGGAAATTTCAACTACAAAAGACATTATAGGTTGCAATGCAAATGCAAGCAACTGTCAAAGGAACACAAGTGTCACACACACAAGAGTATTAAAGACTAATGTCCTCAATTTGTGGTTTCTTGATGTTAGTTGGTTGGTAAGTTGGCATACAGACTGTTTATGCGGCAGCTCGTCGCTATAGTTTACCCAATCTGCACTTTAGGAGCCTTTGTGTTTAGACTTGTAGCCATTTGCAAAATCACATGGTGTCTATCTTTTTACCGTATGTATATATAAAAACATATACCAATAAACTACTATGGAACCCAAGCGCAGCGTGTCAAGTGCAGATATCCGAGAGCTTAGAACTCAACAACGGCAACGGTCGGTCGGCGCGGCCGGGGCAGCGGCTAAAGCGATGGAAATTACCTGTGCGTTTTACTAAGTATTTTGTTATTGTAACGTCTATGTGAGTTGGTCCGATGGTGGTTGCATTTATGCGGTGTACTTACGTCCATTGTTGCAAAGGCTATATTATGACAGGTAACGTACCTACCTACCTTACTATGCGAAATAACTATCTGTCTTTTGACTGACATTCTATGTCTGTACATAAAGAACCAGGGGCGTGCATAAGGAAATTGTTATAATTATATATAGGTACCTTTAGTGCCCCTACAATGTGTCCTAATCACATTAGGTAAAGTGGGAAATATGTATGTGAAAATTTATATAAAATATATTTGTCATGATGCATTCACATCTCGCAAATAGGTGTCGTTGGGTCTGTGAGATGTCAGTGGTGTTTGGGCTTGAAAATGTTATGTTGAAATACGAGTCGTGCTGAGTGAGTTCATTGTTTTGATATTGCTTTGTCCTACTCTAAATATGGGGAATTTCTCAAATAACCTAACCTAAGCTACAAGTTGAGTAGGTTTATATAATATGAGCTCTACTCTGATGCTGTTTGCTAGATGTATCCATATTATTATGAATTTGATTCGTATTTCCGTTGTTATGGCTTTTGTTTGTCTCATTTTTTGTTTCAAGTGCACTATTATTTCATTATTGTTATAATGTATATGTGGGAAATAGCTTTGTGTGTCAAATAATTTAGCCAATGATGGAAATTTGTAATTAAATTTATATTGTTCTTAGTTAAGTCAATGTTTTTATTTATGTATATTTAAATCTGAATAAATTATATGTTTAAACCTTCTGCTAAACCACAATTAATCACAATTTGTTGTTAAGGTATAATAATAAATGTGCGTGATAAATTTATAATTATGTTAAACCTGGTTTAAGTTAATACTTTCTGTATATAAATATGCATATAAATAAAATTCAAGGAGAATTGTTCATTGTGAATTCACCCTTAAACCAATGGACAAAACGTCAATGTCAAAACATGTGGTGAACAAAAATATATTCACCAACATGACTCGATGTTGGGTGTCGATGAGGTTTGCTAATAAACCATAGTGATTTATGTGGTTTCGAAAATTTGCGGCAGGAATCTACGCCACTCGTGTAATAATCGATTTATTAAGAACGCTTATTCAAAAATTTATCATGTCGATTGACATGCAATTTTTAAATTGAATGGCTCAACACTTGTGGTATATTTCTATGGAATCTCGTAAAATCTGTACCAACAGAGGGGCTCGAGGCCAAATTGAACGAGTGACCGAATAAATAGTACCCTATATTATTTTCATGTTCAAATGGTAGACATGTGCATTCAAGAGGATACAAGCGTCCACAGGTTTTTCTCAAAACCCACCTCTGTCTATCAACTCCTACTCTCACCTCCCCGAGGTGAACATCGGTTGCCTAGTACCTCAACTGGAGATTGGGTTCCAACTCCAGTGGAAAGTTGTTGGGGGCAGCAAACTAGAGAGGGGGGGAGAGGTGTTTCCACTGAGGCACCTCTTCTTATCCAGACGGCAGCGGAGGAATTCCCGAGATGGAATCAACGGTGGCGTCTACAGTTCCAGTAAGGTTGAACTACTTAGTGAACACCTTTTAGGGCTTCTTCGACTTATTCGGAGCCCAGGCCTATAGGGAGCGGTTTTATCCGGCTCCCCATCCTTGGAGTTATACTAAGGATCTCCAGGATTGAGGGTTGTGCCGTCGGGGTGACTTCCTGGCCACGTAAAAGCCTCATAGTTGCGAACCACCAACAAGCCTCGGATACGGACGGCTTTACTGTTGACAACCTACTCAAACGAATTAAGGACAACAAACTTCAGATATGCACGTGGAATGTCAGGTCCTTAACAGACCACGTGCGGCCGAAGAATTAGCGGAGGCCCTAGACTGCTATAAAGCAGACATCACCACCATCAAGGAAATACGATCGGATGGGCCGGGCAAAAAGAGGATGAAAAACGCCGATATTTACTATGGTGACTGCTACCACGAAAACCAACAGTGTTTATTTGGATGCGGCTTTGTCATTAGAGCCAGACTAAGGCAAGAAGTCTTGAGCTATAGGTGCATCAATGAGCGCCTCATGACCATACGCATCAAGGCTAAATTCGGCAACATTAGGCTGATAAGCGCGCACGCACCCACATAAGAGAAAGATGACAAAAGCAAAGATATGTTGTTCGAGGTCTTAGACAAAACATATGAGCAGTGTCCTAGCTACGGTATTAAAATTGTCCTGGGCGATGTTAATGCCAAGATAGGAAGGGAAGACATCTTTGGTGGAATAATCGGGAAGAACAGCCTCCACGACAACACTTCCGACAACGGATTCAGGCTCATAGATTTTGCTGCGGGGCGAAACGTAATGGTAGCCAGTACGCGTTTTCCACACCTCAACATTCACAAAGGAACTTGGACCTCTCCAGATCAATCTACCGTCAACCAGATTGACCATATTGCGATCAACGCCAGACACGCTTCCAGCATCATGGATGTACGAACTTTCCGAGGAGCTAACATCGACTCTGACCACTTCCTCGTTGTAGAAAAGATAGCACTTCGGATTTCCAGACCCAAGGCAAGACAGGGAGGTGCTGGGAGAAGGTACAACGGCGAACAACTACAATCGCCAGAGATCGCTAAATCCTTTTCCGACCGAGTTACAAGTAACCTTTCTCGAAGTTCTCTGCCGCCAACATAATGTATCGAAAACAAATGGATAATTGCCAAATGCAATCAGAGAAGCCGCCTCTGACGTGCTTGATCTCAAGCAGCCACCAACAAGCAACCCCTGGTTTGATGAGGAATGTCTGCGGGCAAATGCAGCCAAACAACAGGCACGCAAAGCGGCGTTACATTAAAGGACGAGACCTGCTCATGACCTCTATGAGCAGAAGAGGCGAGAGGAACGCCGACTTCTCAGAAGGTAAAAGAGGGGGCATGAGAAGAGTGCGTTCGAAGATGTTGAGAGGTTTAAAAGCAGGAATGAAGTTCGAAAGTTTTATGAACAGGTGAAACGAAATTCACAGGTACATAAACCTAAAACCGAAGACGAAGAGGAAATATCATAGTGGAACCGCAGTCAATGCTGAGGATATGGAAGGACCACTTCTGCAGACGGCGACGACGAACCGAATTCCGCTGTCAGGCAGGATGATCCATTCAACATAGACGACGAAAGCCAACAATCCTATCCTCCCGACTTAGACGAAGTAAAGATTGCCATATCTAAGCTGAAGTCTAATAAAGCCGCTGGAGCAGATGGCTTCAATGCTGAGCTCTTTAAAGCAGCTGGAGAAAAGTTGGTTACGAGCATGCACCAACATATCTGTAAGATATGGTCGGAAGAAAGCATGCCCGATAAATGGAACCTCAGTATTGTTTGCCCGATCCTGAAAAAAGGAGACCCTCTAAACTGCACCAACTATAGAGGAATCAGTCTACTTAAAATCTTCTCTGCCATAATATGCAAACGTCTTAAGCCCATCGTCAGCAACCTGATAGGTCCTAATCAGTCTGGTTTTATACCAGGAAAGTCCACAGTCGATCTAATCACCCACCATCTTTTCATCGATTTCAAGGCCGCATATGTCAGCATCTATAGGGACGTGCTGTATAAAGCCATGTCTAGTTTTGACATACCTGCCAAACTCGTCCGTTTTGTGCAGGATGAACACGTAGAATTCACTCTGCTCCATAAAGGTTGGAAACAACTTAACAGAACCTTTTGATGTCAAAAAAGGTTTAGACAAGGTGATGCGCTATCGTGTCATTTTTTTAACATCGTGCTTGAAAGAATAGTGTAGAGCTCACTCGTCAACACTAGAGGCACTATCTTTCAAAAGTCTGTCCAATTACTAGCCTATGCTGATGACATTGACATAATCAGAAGAACTCAGCGTGATTTCAATGGGGCTTTTGTGAGTAATGAGGCAGATGCGGCAAAAATGGGTTTAACGGTTAAAGAGGACAAAACAAAGTACATGCTGTCATCAAGAAAGGACCTACAACACCGACGTCTTGGTCAAAACGTCACCATCGACAGACGTAACTTCGTCTACCTAGGCTCCGCTGGAAACGCAGAAAACAACACCAGCGCTGAGATCAAACGCAGAAGTACTCTTGCTAACCGCTGTTTCTTTGGACTACGAAAGCAATTGAGTGGTAAAGTCCTCTCCCGAGGGACCAAAGTGTTGCTATATAAGGCCCTTATCATCCCCGTCCTGCTATACTGTGCAGAAGTATGGACTATAACAAAAGCGGATGAAAGCACCTTGGGTCGTTTCGAGAGAAAAGTTCTTCGTGTGATCTTCGGTCCCGTATGCAGCGAAGGGGAATGGAGGAGAAGATGGAACGACGAGCTGTACTGGCTGTACAGCGACGTAGACTTAGCCAGAAGGGTAAAAGTCCAACGACTAAGATGGGTCACGTAAAGCGCATGGAAACCAATGCTCCGGCTCGGAAAGTCTTCGAATCCACACCCACAAGACAGCGCAGTATAGGAAGACCGCGGATCATTTGGCGCGCACAAGTGCAAAGTGACCTCACCCAACTTGGAGCGCGAAACTGGAGACATCTAGCTAGGGACCGAGCTAGATGGAAGAGTTTGTTGGGTGAGGGTCTAGTTCACACAAGACAGTAGCGCCACCTTAAGTAAGCAAGTATATTATTTTCACCATTCCAAGCAAAATCTAATTTCCCAATTTGATCAAATATGGGAGTGACAGATCGTCAACAATTGACACTTAAAAGTGTCATAATATCTTCCTTGGCTAGAGACAAGGCTCCATTGCAGGCACCAATGCAACAAGAGTTTTAAATTGTTCATCTGTCAACTGAATCTCTGCTGTTGTAAAAGTCATAACCCAACATTTTTGTTTCTCGTCCGCCTTTAATTCTATTAAAAGAAAAAACTTTGATCAAAAAAGTATGGAAGAAACTTAATCCACCAAAAAATACAATTTTACAAATGCATTCATCCGTTGGACAAAAACATTTCCATCAAAATGTCTGTCAACTACTTACATATAGCTGATTTCCCTCCCCTCTTACACCTACCTTACATCACAATCTCTTCTGTGCAAGCAAAACAATATTAAAGGGAACACTAATTCACGGTCTATGGTCACATCTATCATCAGAAGTACTCAGTGTTGTGTCAAACTTCCTGTTTCCGTTCATTGACATTTTGACTAAAAATCACGAATTCAAAACCATAGTGAAATCGAATTCAGTTAACAACAAATACAGCGATGCTTGTTCTTGTTTCGTAAAATGAAACTTTATAAAAACATGAAAATAATTAATCACCGATCGACTGACAGAAAATGACGACGACGACGACGCACGACGAGAAAGAGAAAGAGGGAAAGAGCCTACACGCATAAGACCACATCTACATCACCACACCAGTCAATGAACTAGTAGGATGTTGTTCGCAGATTTATCAAGTCAAAAAACGTCCAGACATACAGCCGCCTACTGTCACGCTCACAAATTTTCGCCCGATATCAATTCAACATGAATAGTGTGGTGAACAACTTTTGCGTGTTATTCATATTTTTATTTTATATATTTGAAATAAAAAGCTTAGGCGTAGATCACATCGAATTGACATACAAATTAAAAACTCATTTTAAGAGCTCTAACAAGTTTTCGAATTTATCAATAAGAAACTTTTCAAACTAGAAATATGTGAATTCAGTGTCTGGTACGGATTAGTGAGGTTGTTTAATTGGTCTGGGGCAAGTTGCGACGAAGCCTTATATTTATTCATCTAATCAAAAATGATAGTGATTTAGTTTAAGTTTCTCATTTTCGTTCGATATTTAGGTATCGAAAAGTTTCACTAGGTGACATTTAATTACGGTTAAAGCAAATTAAAAACATTAACGCGCCATCTATGTGTCACATGAATTATTAGTTGGTGACAGTGACAACTAAAGTCAGCGACGACAAGAAGTCTCCTTGAAAGCTACGTTGCATAAATGGTTGGTAACCCAAACAGAAGTCTCGCAAACAAATTTGAACGTCTGCACACCCAATACGGACACAAAAAAAAAACTAAAACTTAACTGTTATGGCAAATACGCACAGACGCACACCCAAAGGCTGCGTTCAAAGTGATTTGTCGTTGGACCATTTTCACTTTGCTACATGGAATTCGAAACAAGTCACCGCCTGCCTTAAGTTAGGTGTCATATCTGTCTCGAGGAGTTGCGTGGCCAACCAACCACAAGTGTCCAGTACAACTTCCTTTGCAAACGGAACCGGGACTGCATTATCGCGGTCCATACATGGCAATTTACGACGAAGAAACTGATATCCATACTATATCAACATGCGAGTCTACCCATATAGTGAGAAAATACTTTCCCACTGATCATCGTGAATGACCAGACGAGACCATGGTTGCTAGCGTCTATGACTACACTCTGCCCGATGTGTATCGTTAGTTCGCTTAATAAAAACGAAACTTCACAAATCCCTAGTGCTCGTATACTCAAAAGGTTATCGACTGTCATCACCGTTGATGATGGCGAAACGAATTGACGCGATGAAAAATCGGTACTTACATGTTATCGAAGATGTGATTCATATCGATGAATTTCTTTGAAATTATGATAAGTAAAAGTTTTTCTGTAGCGTTTTTTTTAAATAAAATAAAAAATATGGTGTATGAACATTTTTCTGGTATTTGTCTTAAATACACTTACAAACTGACAGTAAAATGTAGATTAAAAAATGTTTTGTTTTTAGCTGAGATGTCAATTTGTCATGTGATTTGACATTTAAAAGCTTAAGTGCGTGTTTAATTATTCAATCCAGAGGGCTCTGATATAACCCTACTCAGAACTTACTTGTATGACTCAGGCTCTGTTCAATAACTTGAGCTGAAAAAAAAAATGCTTAAATTTGAAATTCATCCAGTTGTTTATTTGGCCTCCAAAAACTTCACTCCAGCTGTCAATGTAGAGTCCACAATACAATCAATCATTTTTGTTTGTCTCTGAAGCCCTCCGTCAACTTTTCAATTTTTTATAAGATGAATCTGTTTTTGGTAAAACAAGTGAGTAAGTAGTCATTAGCACCAAAGAAAAAGTAAAGTAGGTAGGTAGGGGGTTAAGGTATCTATACTTCACCTACGCAGCTGTGTCCCAAGTTCAAGTCAAAATTAATTTTTGTCTCTAACTGATTTGGTGCTACAAATAAATGTTCATTATTCGTTTTGCTTCTCCATTTGTTTTTCCATTTGTTTCTTTGTTTGAACATTTCCAAGTTTATTTTAAGTGAGTGCCATATGTTTGTACGGCCTTAATGTACAGCTATAAGACTCCCCAAGGATAACCAGAAATAAAATCAGAAATGTATATACAAAATAATTTCTCCAAAAAAGGAATAAACAGAAATAATCTCGTGTCCGACAAAGCACAAAGGAGAACTCAATAATATCGAAGGAGAGTGAGACTGTTTGTTTTTGAAATGTTTAGACTAATTTTCTTCATCTTATGTGTTCTGTATATTGAATTAATGAAGAGTGCATCATTTTATGTTTTGTTTTGTCTATTTTTCTCAATAAAAATAATGTGTACAGTATAACACTGTTCAAATCTCTGAGGCATCAGACATAGTTTATTAAAAAACTTTACGAATATAAATTGAAACGGAACTCTTGCCCAGGGGCAAAACAAACATCAACACCAACAAAAAAAGAAACACGCATGGCACATGTTATATGTTCACACGGACAGATAATTTCCTGGTACACCAAATAGAGGTATAGTGTAAACAACTAAAATTTTATTTGCGCATGCAATAGTGATGATGTTGTATATTTTGATTTCCGAATAATAATAATTTCACTATATCTCACAGCTAGACTTTTAAATTCATATCCGTTTCGATTGTGTGTGCCGCAGCGCAGCAGAAATGTAACTGTATTTGGAAGAGAGATGAATTTTTTTTATTGTGCACCGTACATATTTGTATTTTCAAACTTCCTGCTTAAATGTCATCTAAAATCAACTGTTGGATCGAAGGTGTTGAAGTGATATGTCTCTTTCGTATAATGATCTTTGTTAGAAAAACAACAACTAATGTTTTGTATTTGAACCCCCGGGGCTTTGTTCCCTAAAAATTGACAACTTAGGTAAATGACAATCTGACATTTGTCAAGTTGACAGTTACTTTAAAATTTGTGTTATTTTCAAATAACTCCAGGGACATTGTTCCATAAAAATTGACAACTTAGAGAGATGACAATCTGACATTTGTCAAGTTGACAGTTACTTTTAAGTTTGTGTTACCTTCAATTTTGTCTGTTTTGAATTTTTCTTTTAATTTACTTATTTAAAGAGAATGGCGCAAAGTTTGAAACGATGTACATATTAAAATGTTTTTAGCAATTTACTAAGCTTAAAAAATGAGTTTGACTTTTAACAATTTGTTAAATTTATATGACATCTATGCAATCAATCTTATTAGTCGATGGAATGGTTCAGTCAACAGTTGGGAATTTTAATTAATAGGTCCGTTTAAGCGTATTTGCTTTGTTTATTTTCACGAACTGTCACTTTTAAGACGTGCTGTTGGACTCCCTTAATAAATTGTAAACTATTAAAGAAATTGCTAACTAGTATATTGTTAAACCCTTAATAATATATATGTTGTCCAGCTGCAAGTACAGCAGCGCTTTAACTCCTCCTGGAGCATAGGGCAGCAACAAGATCCTTCCACCTATCCCTATTCACCAAGCCAAGATTGAATACCTTGAGACCGAGCCTCCTTCAAAACTGATGACCTCCAAGTTGTCTTTGGTCTTCCAACGCGTCTATTACCCTGGGGATTACATTGGACCGATTGTTTTGCTTTATTGTCGTCAGGTTTCCTCAGTGTATGGCCTATCACAGCTCAACGTTAGGTATGGTTTTCGGCCACCGTATCTTTAGAATAGAGCGCAAAAAACGTTTGATAACAACGTTTCAGTCATCACATCGTCAATCGCCAGCAAAAACAGATTTGGTGACAAAAAATCTCCTTGTCTCACTCCTTGACGCACATCGAAGGAGTTGGAAAGCTGTCCATTAACTTCGAAAAAACGGACAGAACTGTGATACCGCGCCAGTTATTACAGTTTTTGACGTTTCCTTTCTTTGGTAACTTTACAATTACTCCATCCTTCCAGTCCTTTGGGTAAGTTTCACTCTCCCAGACAGCCTGCACGAATTTAAGCAGAATTCGGGGAGCTGCCTCAAGGTCTGCTTTTAGGAATTCTGCGGGAATACCATCAAGTCCAGCTGCTTGGTTTTTCTTTAGAACACTTGTTGGGGGAATGGTGGCAATAACCCTAGAAGATCTGCGCATGTTGTTCAATTTTAGATTCAATTCTGCATCGTGGGCATCATTTAGCAGGGCACAAAAGTGCTCCTTCCATCTTTGTAGCTGATCTTCTATCGTCACTAAAAGGTTGCCGTTCAAATCGAACACGGGATAGTTAGTGTTAGTGCTACTACGCTGATTTTGTCCCAGGTGTCTTAGGATATCCATGAATCTCTAGCTTTTATCTGTCTGTGCATATTTTCAATTCCAGCTTTCATGTATGCGCTCTCTTAATTTGGCAACATTTGACAACATTTCGTATGTTCGGTGCTTTGTCGCCGAGTGTGTTGACAAAATTACGACGTACGTTACGGTCATTTAGAACCCTTGTGTTGAATCTTGGTCTCCTCGCTATACCCTCTGAGCGACGCTGTACAGCAGCTGTTCGTAAGCGAAGCAAACCCAGTAACAAGTGATGGTCACTACCTGCATCAGACTTTCTTTCGTTACGAACATCGCACAGTGACTTCCTCCATTTCTGCTGTATAATGAAGTGATCGATATGATTTTTGGTTCGACCATCAAGAGATTCCCAGGTGATTTTGTGGCAGCGAAAATAAAGAACCCCCAATCACAAGTTGACGAGCGTTGCAGAAGTCGACAAGCATGCTTACCCATAGCTCGCTCGAGGCCTACGGTACCAGAACCAATTTTGGCATTTAAGTCCCCCATGATGATAATGATATCGCCCCCTGGAACACTGTTGTACACCGAATTTAGATAAGTATAAAAACAGGGCTTTTCGTCCGCTGAAGACTCGTTCGTTGAAGCGAAGCAATGAATAATGGTGACTTTTCTTATTTTTGAGCTAAACCTCGCCGTCATAATCCTCATCGAAATCGGTTTCCAGGATATAAGACTTTTGGTAGTTTCTTTAGTCAGCATGATGCCCACACCGTTGAGTCTTGGACCTCTGTCTGCCTCCTCTTTGCCAGAGTACAACATTCTCGTTTGACCCGATTCTGCAGTATATTCAGCTCTTCCTCTCCATTTGGTTTCACTCACTCGCAGAATGCTGATCCTATGCGGAAGCATTTAACGGCCCACCTGCTCGTACCTGCCTGGTGCGTACAGGGAACAAACATTCCATGCTCCAATCTTCGTTAGTGTTTTGTGGCCAAAAGTCAATGTTTTTAAAACAATTAATTTTGTACTTGAACTTTTTACAAAGCGATTCAACAGCTTAACTTCTCTAGGTTGAGTTTCCTATAAAATATTTTTTACTACGTTTTCCACTATGACAGCAGATTTAATAATATTGAAATTTGGTAACACTTTTTGTTTTCAACATGAAAACGGAAGTGAGATGGAAAATGTTTCCCGTTTCGATTCTCGAACTAGGGATGTGTTTGTTCACAAATTCAAATCGATTTAAAGTAGGGATGGGTTAGTTCGAGTTGCTGCCTATTGATGAAGTTAATTTGTACAATTGAACGATAAATGCAGTTGGAATGCAGCTTAAGATATTGTTGATTAAGTTTAGTTTCCACACGGTTATTGAAAGCAGAAATAAGACAAATAAATCATGTTTCCTATTCGATATTTCTACTTTAAATGTCAATTTGACATTTTTACTTCTAATTTCTTTTATTCTGGGATAGTTTCTCTTGATTGATATTGAAACTTGAAAACTCAATTATTTTCAGTGACATTTGATGTAATTTCACTTCTAGTAAAAATCACTTCTCTGCATTTTTTTGATACGATGATTTCATCAAAAACATTGAAAATAAAGACAAAACAATGAAGAATTCTCCGAAACAATTTAAACAACATATTTCAACTAATTATTGTTATTAACCTCTTTGTTAGCAATAAAAAGCTTGTTATAATTGAAAATGATTAAATCGCTGTTTTCAAAACCAAAATTCCATAATAAAAATAATGTATTACCTACTTACTTATGGTATACTTGCTTTGTCTGCATATTCGATTGAGTATCACACAAATTAAATTGTGATTCAACTTAAGATAAATTCTTTCAAAGCTTCTTAATCTTATAATGGACTTAAACTGCAATTTCGCAGATACTTCAAAACAAGGTTAGTCACTTTAATTTTCTGTGTCTTTTAACGGTTAGCGGTTCGTATAAATCGAATCATTTATTTTGATTGTCAAAGAAAAAAACAGACGAAGAACAAAGTGGGTTTAAGAAGTTTTATCAAAAAGTAAAATAAGAAAAATATAAACAAAGCAATTGATTAGTTTTTAAAATATACCTTCTTTTTTGGACATAACATAAAGTGCTGTGCAATATTTTCCAACTTTTGGTAAAATTAAGCTGGTAACTCACTTTTACTCTATTTTTAAAAACGTTATAGTAGAATTATACCAATGGGTTTATTTGTATAAACGTCATATTTCTGTAAACACAGTACCTGAATGACTGTTCATGCGTATTATTACGGGTCATCTTCGGATATCAGGGCGCCTAAGGCTGCGTAAAGACTAAACAATTTCGTAATCCGGTGCACACATTATGTTTTGGGCTATTACGTTCTCTAACCCAATTATTTATGTATATGACCGAAAAATGTAAACCAAACGAACTGCGATGTCAACATTTATCGACCAGCAAATAGCTCAAACGAATGGTATAGTTTTTTCTACCTGGATGTAGGTAACTGAAGCATTTTGATTTGACTTTTTGTGATATGGTCGGTGGCTTAATGGAGGACGGAAAGTTATGATAATTTAAAATAATTATTTAGCATGTGACATTTATGGGAATTTCTGTTTTTTTTTGTTGTATTTCTGCTTTACGATAATTGAACTTGATTACATTGCGTGTTTGTCAAAAGTTAGTTATATTTTTAATAGTATAGTTAAAATAAAAATCAGTTTATGTTTTTTTTTTTAATCCAAACAATAATTTAATTGGTTTTTTTTTTTGTTTCTTTTCAGGATACATCTTATTCAAGGTAAAAAGTCATACAACTTAAATAATTATCAAGATCACACGAGTTGACCAAGTAATTTATTTGTCGCTATTTAAATCAAAAATAAACTTTTATGAATTTGATTTGATTACATTTCCAGTTTATAAATAGATTTTATTACTTCTTAAAATATTTTGCTACTTACGAACGTATCCTAAATTAAATCAGTTCGACTAATATTTGATCTTCTAGGTGTAAACTTAAATTCAATTCGAATAAGACTTTAAAGGGATCATTACGTCGAAAAATTGATGTTTTTATTGTAGGTTGTAGTTAGACATTCGAAAAAGTGGTAATAGTCTGACCGCTAGAGTGCCCTGTAAAAACTCTAGCAGACCAAAACGTTTTTTAAAGTGTTTTTTAAGTTTCCAATCTTAGAAAGTTGTCCAACTTCGAAATATTAACCTAGAAGTAGTTACGATCAATAGTGAGAAGCCCCCCTTAAATTTTTGAAAGCATGTAAATTGAAATTAATCGTGTCCATACAAATTGACAACTTAGACAGATGCCAATCTGACATTTGTCAAGTTGACAAGTACTTTTAAGTTTAAGTTGTTTTCAAACTTGTCTGTTTTGAATGTTTTCTTTAATTTGCCTATTGAAAGAGAATGGCCCAAAATTTTAAAAGCCATTTTTAGTAATTTACTAAGCTTAACGAATGATTTACCTTACCTATTTGCTAAAGCTAAAATCACGGAATGGAGACTTTAACTTTTCACAATTTGTATTTTACGTAAAGTCAGCAAATAAATAAAACAGTAATGTGATTAATTCATTCTGTCCAATCACTAATATGATCATACCTTTATGAAACACAAAATGTCATACTGAACTGTCAAAAACAAAAGTTCAGGATAGTGCTCCCAATTGATATGAATAAAAGAGACTGCATTTGCATTCAACTGGCACTCTCTTAGAATGTACATGTACCCCAGGTTCATTGTTCTATAAAAAGTGACAACTAAGACAGATAACAATCTGACATTTGTCAAGTTGACAGTTACTTTTAAGTTTGTGTTATTTTCAAACTTGTCTGTTTTGAATTTTTCCTTTAGTTTACTTATTTAAGAGAATGGCGCAAAATTTTAAACGCCATTTTTAGTAATTTACTAAGCTTAACGAATGATTTACCTTAACTATTTGCTAAAGCTAAAATCACGGAATGGAGACTTTAACTTTTCACAATTTGTATTTTACGTAAAGTCAGCAAATAAATAAAACAATAATGTGATTCATTTATTCTGTCCAATCACCAATATGATCATACCATTGTTAAAAAAGAAAAACCTTTATAAAACACAATATGTCATACCTAACTGTCAAAAACAAAAGTTCAGCATATTGCTTCCAATTGTTATAAATATAAGAGACCGCATTTTCATTGAACTGTCATACTTTTAGAACGTGAATTTACCCCAAGGCAACAAATTAGCTTTCCTGCTGTCATTAATTTCATACCTAGAACTATACGGCTTTCGTACTTTCAAGGGGTCTGCTGAGCATGCTCTAGCTATTTATCTGAAATAAAGCTATTTATCAGGAATTGGGCTATTTATTGGAAATTGAGCTATTTATTGGAAATTGAGCTATTTATTGTTAATCGGGCTATTTATTGGAAATTGGGCTATTTTTTCCCAAGTTGCCGCACAGAAGTATATTATGACATCCCAATCATAATTGGGCTTAAAATAGCCCAAATCTTAACTATTAACCTGAAATTAAGCTATTTATCAGAAATTGGGATATTTATTGTAAATTGGACTATTTATTGGAAATTGGGCTATTTCTTCCCAAGTTGCCACACAGAAGTATATTATGACATCCCAATCATATTTGGGCTAAAAATAGCCCAAATCTTAACTTTGGCGATTATTAACAGAATATTATGTATACAGTTTTTATTGGTAGGTATATTATATGAGCAACTTTTTTATTCCGATTTCAGAATACACTTATTCTAAAATTGAGCTTTCCAACTAGTTCATGATTTGGTAATATTGCTGCTAAGGTGCTGTTTTACTCTTCTTTCATTTAACTGTCATTTTTAGAACGTAAATTTACCCAAAGCAACAAATTAGTTTTCCTGCTGTCATTAATTTCATACCTGAAACTTTACGGCATTAACCTTTACCTTCAGTTTCCCACACTGAAAAGCAAAACATTTTTATTTACAAACAAACTTCTAACACAAATGTCAGTCTTACTTTCAAGGGGTCTACTAAGCTTGTAAGATTGGACTATTTATCTGAAATAAAGCTATTTATCAGACATTGGGCTATTTATAAGAAATTGGGCTATTTATTGGAAATAGGGCTATTTATTGTAATTTAAGCTATTTATTGGAAATTGGGCCATTTATTGTAAATTGGGCTATTTATTGAAAATTCGGCAATTTTTTTTTCCAAAATTGCCGAACAAAAATGTATTATGACATCCCAAACATAATTGGGCTAAAAGTAGCCCAAATCTTAACTTTGGCGATTATAAACAGAACATCCGATTTTAGGCTACACTTATTCCTAAATTGAGCTTTCCAGCTAGTTCATGATTTGGTAATCTTGCTGCTAGGAGCTGTTTTACTCTTCGAACGAAAGCAGATTGTAGTTATAGGCACGGCTTACGTTTTATTATAATTCTCATCCGATAACTTTAGTTCTTTCCTGAAAATTATAGTTGTTAGTAAAATATTAACAATCAAACTTCTCACCCAAATGTCAATTTTACTTTCAAGGGGTCTGCTAAGGTTGGTAGATTGGACTATTTATTTGAAATAAAGCTAATTATCAGGAATTGGGCTATTTATTGGAAATTGGGCTATTTATTGTAAATTGGGCTATTCATTGGAAATTGGGCTATATTCTCCCAAATTGCCGAACAAAGATATATTATGACATCCCAATCATATTTGGGCTAAAAATAGCCCAAATCTTAAGTATTAATCTGAAATTAAAGTATTTATTAGGAATTAGGCTATTTATTGTAAATTGGGCTATTTAATGGAAATTGGGCTATTTGTTTAAAATTGGGCTGTTTATTGTAAATTGGGCTATTTATTGGAAATCGGGCTAAAAATAGCCCAAATCTTAACTTTGGCGATTATAAACAGAACATTTTTCATACAATTTTTAATTGGGATATTATTTGAGCAACTTTTTTATTCCTATTTTAGGCTACACTTATTCCTTAATTGAGTTTTCAAGCTAGTTCATGACTAAGTAATCCTGCTGCAAAGGGGCTGTTTTAATGTTCGAACGAAAGCAGATTGTAGTTATAGGCACGGCGGCTTACGTTTTATTATAATTTTCATCCGATAACTTTAGTTCTTTCCTGACAATTATAGTTGTTAGTAAAATATTAACAAAAAAACTTCTCACCCAAATGTCAGTCTTACTTTTAGGGGGTCGGCTAAGCTTGCTAGATTAGACTATTTATCTGAAATAAAGCTATTAATCAGGAATTGGGCTATTTATTGGAAATTGAGCTATTTATTTGATAAATATAATAATAGTTGGGCTAAAAATAGTCCCAATCTTAACTTTGGCGATTATTAACAGAGCATTTTTTATATAGTTTTTAAGTGGTATATTATTTGAGCAACTTTTTTCATACCGATTTTAGGCTACACTTATTCCTAAATTGAGCTATGCAGCTAGTTCATGACTTTATAGTCCTGCTGCTAAGGAGCTGTTTTACTCTTCGAACGAAACAGTTTCTAGTTATAGGCACGACTTACGTTTTATTATAATTCTCAGCCGACAACTTTAGTTCTTTCCTGACAATTATAGTTGGTAGTTCTGAAAGTGAGCAAATTACACACTGAATAACCTGTTTATTCTTTTTGTTTTTCCCGTTTTGTTAAGTTAGACGAAATTTGCGTAGAAAAGGAGAGAATTTACCTGTCATTAACTTTTATGATGACATTTTTCCATACAATGAAATTCATTCATTTCACTTTTCATAAAATGCTGCCCTACACACAAGACACAAGAAAGATATAAAAAATAAAGATGAACAAAAACATCCCGAGTTTATAGCGTTGATGTTTTCTAAAACAAAACAAAAACAAACTCTTTATCTGACAGCTTGAATGACAGCAAGAATTCTGTAACTGCTCCACACTTTGCAATCTTAAAACAGCAAAAATAAAAATAACAACAAAAATCATTTAAAAAAGACTTATATAGTGTACATATGTACATTTATGTATTTTGTCTCCCCTGCTGTGACAATAAGAACAAAACATAAATACCATGAAGAAAGGAAAATCCATATTATGTACTATATCCGTATAGTAAATGCGGGAGAAAAAAAGTCTACACTTTCATCAACTACCCATGTAAACGTCAGAAGCTAAATTTAGAAAACGGCCATTGGGGTGTGTTATCGAAACGAAACGACCCGAGATCGCATGCAACGAAAGTAAAGTTGTATTTTTGTAGGATTAAGTTGATTTTTGAAGAAAAATTCCTTTTGAAAGGAGTTTTTCTTTTGTGTGTGCTGTGCACATTATTTTTCGCAAAATATTATAACTGCAAAAAGGAACTTGAAACGTACAAATAACAAGAAGGGTGCAAACATAATGAGTTTGTGCATCAGCAGTTCTCTCCTGGGATGATTACTTCTTCAATTTTGAAAGTAGAGAAAACGAAGAAAAAGAAAAGCATTTAATTGCAAATCTTATAAAAGAATTGGAAATGTTATTTCCGTTCGATACGAGTATATGTACCTATAGTAAAGGAAATGTGAGTCAGAAACAGACATTCTCGAATCGTGCTAATTGCACCCACCCTCAAATGCAGTTGAATTAAATTTATCTGCCGTCGTAATCAGATTTGACTTGTTCAAATACAGTTTTATAAGAAGAATGTGTCATTCGATATCATTTAGCCCCACTGATTTCTATTTCGAATGTTTAGACTTATCTTAAACTAATATATAAATGCTTTGTTTGTTCGAGTGACTTTTAAACCTATACGAGTGTTGGAGGGGAATTAAATATAAGATAAGGTTTATCTACATCTGGTCCGTGATAATCGATGATAACTTTCAAAACAATTTCTTCTATTATTATAAAATCAAGAGAAAAGTATTGTTGTTAGTCTCGGAAATGCCTTGTTTAAGTAATACTTTGTTTTTATTTGACGTTTAAGTAGATAACCTCAAAACTACCCCAAAAAATAAAAACTTTTAGGCTAAACGCACTATTTTCAATATTCCAATAATATTGACAGTTGAAAAACTAAAGCGAGTTATATCCCTGCTGAATATGACGTTTACATTTTGCATATGAAATGTTTGTATTTTGTTTTATGTCAATGCTTCCTTCCTTAACCGATTATAACTTTCACAGTTGCTTTTTCAATTATTATGATATTATTACTTATTTAAAGACAATGTTTACAAGAAAAATCAGCTCAGTTTGTAAATTTCAACAAATCTACTGAAAACTTTTGTGCTGAATGCACTATTTCCAATATTCCAATGAGTTGACTATTGGGAAAATATGTAGAGTTGCAACTCTCATGCGTCTTTTCGCCTCAAAACATTTTGTTTACACACTTCATTTTTTATTACTCTAAAAAGTTTATTCTTTTCTTTATTTTACATACAATAGGGAAGAATACCTCAAAAGAATGAAAATTGACTGTTCTTTTCGACTTCTATCACAACGAGTTATTCTATTGAGAGATAAAACGAGCGATCTCATTGGTCGGGTTCTGTTTGACAGCTCGAAACGAAAAATAATAGGACATTTACATTTTACATGAGTCAATTTTCATTATTCAATTATTATGGTATTACAATTTGAAATGTTGTTATTTGACATTATAGGATTTCTATTTTTATTTAATTGTTGGACGCCACTTAAAATGTTGCTTTGTAAATTGGAGTATATCATAATTAAAATTTATCTTTCTTAAA
This sequence comes from Eupeodes corollae, assembly GCF_945859685.1. Classification (NCBI taxonomy): domain Eukaryota; kingdom Metazoa; phylum Arthropoda; class Insecta; order Diptera; family Syrphidae; genus Eupeodes; species Eupeodes corollae. Next base: position 52,369,140 of record NC_079147.1, read on the forward strand.
TTTAGAACACAATTTTGATAATATTGACAAAATTCCAAATGGTTGGAGCAATAATGTGTCAGACTTCAAATGTCGTCTTTAACTTTTATTTTGAAATGTGAATAAAGTGAAAACATAGCACGATGTACAAAAGGTATGCTGATTGTATTGTGACATTATTACGCAGTAAACTTATTAATGAATTTCATTTTTCTTCTGCGGCAGCAACCTTAATTTGTGTATACCTTACAGGTAGATCACAAGCTGTTGAAATAAATGGGTAGCTGTCAAATTTCCTTCCGAATTTAACTGGTGTTCCGCAAGGCACCATTCTTGGTGCATTGTTGTTTTCAATGTACATTAATTCAATTCCAAACTCAATGAAATTTTGTTCCTAAGCTTTGTACGCCGATGAAGTGCAGGTTTACTTAAATTGTTCCCTCGGTTTATTTAAACACTAGATTGAATGCTTCAATGAGGATCTTGAAAGGATTCAGAATTGGCTACAACTTAATTCTTTAAAGACTAAATGTATAGTTATTTCCCAAACACCTCTTGATCTGTCTTACTTTACATTATATTCCCATAAAACGCGTCTTTTACTTGTTTTTGACATTTTTAATATGATAAAAATGTCAAAATTGACATTTGACTGCCTAAGAACCCTACCCATCGTATTCTGTAATCGATGTGATATTCACAATGATTGCAATGTAAAATTTCTTAATGCGATCGATGAGTGCTTCCAGAAATGAAAAAAAAAATCAATAATCAATTAATCATACTTTAAGGTGGAATGCTTGTATAGGTATCAGGTACCAGCTCGGTCCCTAGTTAGCTGTCTCCAGTTTCGCACGCCAAGTTAGTTGAGGTCTTCACCCACCTGAGAGCGCCACCTGAGTCGCGGTCTTCCTCTACTGCGCCGTCCTCGGAATTGGATTCGAAGACCTTCCGGGCTGGAGCGTTGATGTCCATCCGCTCTACATGATCTCTAAGCCGTTGGACTTTAATTCTGCTAACTAGGTCAGAGTCGCTGTACAGCCCGTACAGTTCGTCGGTATATCTTCTCCTCCATTCTCCATCTATGCGTACGGGACCAAAAATCACCCGAAGAATTTTTCTCTCGAAGCATCCTAAGACGCTCTGATCTTTCTTTGAAAGGATCCAGGCCTCAGCGCCATAAATGAAAACTTGGATGACGAGTGTCTTATAGATGGTGATTTTAGATGCTCGAGAGAGGACTTTACTTCTCAATTGCCTTCTAAGTGCAAAGAAGCAGAGATTTGCAAGAGTTGTTCTTCGTTTGATTTTAGCGCTGGTGTCGTTGTCTGTGTTTATAGCGGTGCCTAGGTAGACAAAGTCCTTAACTACCTCAAAGTTATAGCTGTCCATGGTGACGTTTTGTCCAAGACGTCGTCGTTCAGTGTCCTTTTTTGATGACAGCATATACTTGGTCTTGCCCTCATTGACCACTAAACCCATCTTCTTCGCTTTCGTCGCAATGCTCAAAAACGCTCCACTGACATCACGCTTTGATCTTCCAATTATGTCAATATCATCTGCGTATCCGAGTAATTGGATGGATCTTTGGAAGATTGTGCCTCTAGTGTTGGCGGTTGAGTTTTGCACAATTCTTTCCAGAACGATGTTGAAGAAGTCGCATGACAGTGCATTGCCTTGTCTAAAATCTTTTTTGACATCAAATCTTTTCCGACCTTGATAGAGCAGCGTGCATTCTCCATCTTCATACTGCACAAACGGATAAGTTTGACAGGGATGCCAAAACTAGACTTTGCTCTGTAGAGCTCTTCCCTATGGAGGCTGTCGTATGCGGTTTTAAAACCGATAAAGAGATGGGGGGTATCGATTTAAACCTCCGGGGTTTTTTCCAAGATCTGCCGTAGTGTGAATATTTGGTATAAAGTAGACTTTCCTGGTCTGAAGTCACACTGATAAGGACCAATCAGGTTTTTGACGAACGGCTTCAGACGTTCACATAATACGGCAGAGAGGATCTTATACGCAATGTTAAGGAGACTGATGCCTCTATAGTTGGCGAAATTTAGAGGGTCTCCTTTCTTATGTATCGAGCACGCTCATCGGGCGTGCTTTCTTCCGACGATATTTTGCAGATGAGTTGGTGCATGCTCCCTACCAAGTCATCGCCCGCTGCTTTGAATAGTTTGGCAGCGATGCCGTCAGCCCCAGTAGCTTTGTGTGACTTAAGTTTAGATATAGCTATCTTCACTTCGTCAAGGTCGGGTAGGCGGAATTGTTGATCTGCGTTGCCGAGGTTGTGTGGTTCTGTCACTTTTATAGCGGAATTCGGTTCGTCATCGCCGTTATATAATTTGGAGAAGTGGTCTTTCCATATTCTCAACATAGACTGCAGTTCCACTACGATGTTCCCCTGATCATCTTTACAGGTTTCTGTTCGTGGCTGGTCCTGGTACCCTTGGGAGGTTATTTTTACCTTTTGGTTAAATTTACGAACCTCATTGCTGTTCTGACATCCCTCTATCTCCTCGATCGCTTTTTTTTTCATCTAAGAAGCCGGTGTTCTTCTCTCCTCTTCTGGTCGTAGAGCTCGCGAACAGCTTTGGTCCTTCTGTACAGCGCCGTTTTGTATGATTAGCTGCGTTCGCTTGCCAGCATTCGTCGTCAAACCAGTGGTTTCGCTGTTGTGGCTGTGTAAAACCTAGCACTTCAGAGGCGGCATCTCTGATAGCTGCAAGGCGATATTGCCACTGATTTTCACCTTCTAAAAAAAACACAACAACAAAAAAAACGCTAACAGGAGTATTTTTATAAACTTTAATAAAACTACTCCTTAGCCTTCTCCCCACTTTAAATATTTTACTCTACTCCGAAATTAGTGCACGTCATAGGAAAGCTGAAATTTGTTGGATTTTTTTGAAGTCATAATTGTTTTGTTTGTAATTTTTCTGTAACAGTATTCGTCTGAACAAAAATGAACGCATTCAGTCTTAACAAGAAACACCATCCAATAGAAAAAAAAATTATGAGGAAATTAGAATCGTTTAAAAAGAATCAAAATTCCAAACTAGCCTAATCCACAATAACCAATTTTGTTAAGAGAAAGATTTTAAAACTTGAAAATGTGTTTACTCCTATCCACGTAAAAACCGGGCAAGCACGTTCTTTCTTCTCCTCGAATAAAACGAAAAAATTAATTAAGAAGCCAGTTATAGCTATCATCGGTTTTCATTGAAACCGATCATTGGAATTTTGTTGACAGGTTAATTACAGCTTTTATTGAAAATTTTTGTCATTGGTCGAAATCAAACATTTGAGGTTAGAGTTGATCATTGAAAGAAAACTGACAGGTAGGAATACGTGTTCCGAAATTTGAAATTAAAAATTAACTAAGGGAAAATGTTTGGGTTATATAAAATCTCTTTTTTTACAAAACAAATCTGCAACTCATTAGGTTCAAGTAATTGCGTGGTAAGACTAGAAGTTTGACAATACACTATTCTGCTAAATTTGATCAAACGATGGCACAGCAAAGCCTATGAAAGAAAGCTCAAAATTCTATGCCCCATTTCAAGAACTTGCAAACAATGGCACACACCGCAAGTTAAATCTTTTTTGTCCTAAACAACCACCTTAACAATTAGCAAAAAACTTCAATTTGACGTTTGAAATGTGTGACTCAAAGATGTCAATAAGTGACGCTTGGTTTAAAAATCCATGAATCTGACCTATTAAAAATTGTGGAAATTGTTTCTTTAAAAAAAGCGTATACTAAGATACTCCGCATAAGCCTTTTTGTGTTAAGACAAAAACTTCTTAAAAAATGAATATTTAAAAAGCTTAATTAAGAAATTCAAACTCTTCTGTCAAAATCAAAACGTCATAATATTACAAAATCATCTACCAGAAGACAGGATTCCTAAATCAATTATCATCAATTTAATAAAAAAGTGTGAAATTATACCTACAAACCGTTACGATACCTCAAAACGCTTTTCATTTTCAAGTAATACAACAACAATAAAACAAAGTATCTTCAAGTAAATTTACATTAATCATAATGCCTATCGTGAACTATAAAAATGCACAATGACCATTTTTCCACGATAAACCGTTATGCAATCAAGCCATAAAAATATCATAAAAAAATATTCAATTATATATCCCCAAACCCCCTTTACTGTCGAGCCCATCTCTATCGTCAATAATATAGAAAAATGAAGATAGCCCATAGCTAAGCTAAGGCAAAAGCAGCCACCGCACATAAACTAGTGGGTATATGAGATGGTTGGGTTTGGGAACATTCGATCCGATCCGAAGCAAATGGATAATAATGCAATATCCCATTCTATCGCCTTTTTGTACGATGGCGATGCGATGGCGATGAGTATAAAATTATCTTTTGTGCCATATGCTTGGTGGATTTTCCTTTGACCTCGTTTTTAAAATAAAATTTTCCATTCCTAACTGAGGGGACAGACGGGAAGTACCTTCATATAATATGGAAAAATGGGCTCTGCCACTCTGATGGAAAAGAAGAAAAATAAAAGCTTAGAATGGCAAAAAAGAAGTAGTTTATTTCTGTCTTAGATCGCAGGCTCTTAGGGACATAATCGTTAAACCCTAACGAATTCAGAGTCGGAGTATTTTTTTTTTTGTGATTTTGTTCAGAAAGTGGTTTGGAAATTCTTCCAGTTGTGTAGAAATTTTAGATATTCCTCTTGGACACTTCTTTCAAATAAAATGCCAACACATTTTGGAGCGAGGCACCAGATCCGAGTCTAGAAATCAAAGGAATGCAGCACACACAAAAAAAGTACCTTATACCAAGTGAAAGCGTGAAGCTGGTTGGGCTTCAATTGGTTGCCTTGCTGTTGCTGTTTCTATTGCTATTGCTGGATGAGGATTCACCTGTCTCTTTGGCAACAGAGGTGCTTATAGAGACGGTACTTCTTGTACTCTATTCAATTGAGTTGTGCTCGTTGCAGATTGTTGGTTTGCTCATAGAGTACAGTGCCTATATCTGCGATAGATTCGACTTGGGATTCGATTTTGCTTGACTGCTCCCTTTGTTATGTGCTACCTACTGCCTGCCTGCCTGCTGCTAGCCTGCCTGTGTGGTGCAGCTGAGGCAACCTTGGACGACCAACGATGGGTGAATTTGGTTGTTGTTGTCGGGATTTATAAGGAAATATGTTTAGGCTGTGTGTACACTGTACAGTTCATAACTGGGCTGTAACATTTGCCAGTCGACTGTGAGAAATGAAAGGCACGCGCACAATTTTTCTTTTTAGTTTTTGTTTGTTTTTGTTTTTGTTCAGCGAACACCGCGCCACCACCGTTCGATAAGGTTATGTGTGGCAGCATTCAGCAACAGCAGCTTCGGCCGGATGGTGCCATTGATGTTGGTGCAATGATGAACAACAACGATTTGCATTTGCACACTCAGAATGAAGGAACGAATCGCACAAACACCTGGTTGCACAGCACAGCACATTGTATACACTGATTGTGGCAATTTCATCATCATGTTGAGCACATAAATATAATTATATTATTATTATTATTGTTCAAAGAAAAGAAAAAAGCAGAAAAATAATCTCATGTCGAAGTTGTTTGCGAAGAGAAATGCCAATAAAGCGGTAGTTTCCTGAATGTTTTCAGCGAGAAAAATGAAATGATGCTGGTTGATGAAAGAAAATTATGTGTATGTTGAGTATGGATGCCGATACCGAAGCGGTTGAAGTTACACTTTAATTTTGACATTTAAAACAAACTGAAAAAAAAAGTATTTGGTTGTCTTTGGATGCGTTCAATTTGGTATTAGATAAGCTATCTTAGATAGATGAATTTATGCAAAAATAAAACATCCAGCTGTATACTAAAAGATGACAAATTTTGAGGTCCAACAATTATTGTAAAATAAAATAGTCAATGGATGGTTTTAATAATTCACTAAATTCGTCCCAAAAAAATTAAAACAATTTTAGATTCCTTCAAATTCAACCATACTTAGTTTCTTGAAGAGCTTACGATTTCTTTTTTTTTTCTCAAAGCCAAAATACCTTAGGTTAGATGATCTTGTGCAAGTAAAACTCTATCAAAAATGTATCCGGATAACCTACTGATCTGAGGCTGAACGCAGCCATTCTGTTGTCAAGAGAGTTCTCAAGTGTGTTTCAGAAATAAATCAGAAAGCTCTGATTAAATTCTGTCCATTTAGCGTTCATGACGTGCTGAGGTTTGGCTTATATTCTGATGCTGGACGCAGCCATCCTGTTGTCAATGCAGAGAACATAAATGTCAAAAATAGATCTGCATCTGTGTTCCTTTTGTTAGCTTGAACTTATCAGATCGTTTGTGTTGTGTTTCCTTTTCTCGGGATATATCGGATAGCGGCGTGTAAGCTCAGAATAAAATGTCTGAGTTAATGGAGTTAAACTTCACATTTGTTTCGTATGATATGTAAAAGACAGATGGACAATTCAGAAACTTTTGACAGTTCTGTTCTCAGGTGTGTTTCAGAAATAAAGCAGAAAGCTCTGATTAAATTCTGTTCATATAGCGTACTTGACGTGCTAAGGTTTGGCTTTTATGCTGATGCTGAACGCAGCCATTCTGTTGTCAATACAGAGAACAGAGCTGTCAAAAATAGATCTATGTTCCTTTTGTTAGCTTAAACATATGAGAGCGTTTGGGTTGTGTTTCCTTTTTCGGAATATTTCGGATAGCGATGTATAAGCTCAGAATAAAATGTCCTAGCTAATGGCATAACAATTCACATTTGTTTCGTGTGATATGAAAAAGACAGATGGACAATTCTGAAACTTTTGACAGTTATGTTATCAAGTGTGTTTCAGAAATAAATCAGATAGCTCTGATTAAATTGTGTTCATATAGCGAACTTGACGTGCTGAGGCTTGGCTTATATGCTGATGCTGAAGGCAGCAATTCTGTTGTCAATGCAGAGAACAGAGCTGTCAAAAGTAGATCTATGTTCCATTTGTTAGCTCAAACATATCAGAGCGTTTGGGTTGTGTTTCCTTTTTCGGAATATTTTGGATAGCCGTGTGTAAGCTCAGAATAGAATGTCCTAGCTAATGGCATAAAAATTCACATTTGTTTCGTGTGATATGTAAAAGACAGATGGACAATTCAGAAACTTTTGACAGTTCTGTTCTCAGGTGTGTTTCATAAATAAAGCAGATAGCTCTTCTAGGCTTGGCTCTGGTCAAATTAGCTTATAGTGCTTTCTCAAATTAGCCGTTCCCTAACAACATTACTCTTAAACAGGAATGGTTGAGAGATGTAAGTCGCAGGCCCTGGTTCTCAACGGAATGTTCAGCCACCTAACTTTTTAATTTTTTTATTTTTACTATGAAAATGCACAGTGTAAGCATTAGAAAAAAGAGAAAGGGCTTGAAAGGAACAGTTGGTACACATTGGTTTTGAATTCCTGTATATTACAGTGACTGCGAAAGAAATAGTGTGGCAAATCATTTTACTTTCCATATTACGGAGAAAGAACGAAACTTTATACTTTCTACAATACGTCCGAACTTATCCTCGAGGGTAAACTAATGGGTATTCCTGGAGGCTCGAGTTTTACGGTTAGAATGCTTGAGGGGAGAATTGCAACTAGTTAATTTATTTTAGCATAATCCGTTGAAGTAACGGTAAAAAAGGGTAACACAAGAAACTTTAAGACGGTGTTCAAGCGGCGGAAATTATTCAACGGTGATATATTTACCAATCAATTTAAAAGTTCTACGCTCAAAATTGTCCCAAAGACTTATGTAAGTAAGTTTGAGAAGCAACAGCTCAAAGATTGGAGTTATACTCAAGCCTTGGGCGTATGTACATATATAAGTCTTATATACAGATAACAGCCCGAGGGGGAGAAAAACTTCTTTTCTCACCTTAGAAAACTCAAACATCTCGCTGCATTTTTAAAGACATCGCGCATACTACCCTTCCACAAAATGTTGGTTTGCTAATGATTTTCAGTATCTTTGAGTTGAGGATTTTTTAAACCCCATTTAGCAATCCTGTCTAGGTCAGAACTTTACGACCTTTGTCATACATTGCCATTGAATATCCACATTAAAGGAGCAGGGTTGTGAATCTAAAAACGAATATAAAAAGAAGAGGAAACGAAAATGTCAGCGAAGCAGGTAAAACGATTAAAAGTTGCTGGTAAGAGATCCTTAATAAAAATGAGAAAAAGTAGCGGAGATAGAAGAGAGCCCTGTGGGACACCGGTATCTATTCTATCTATCTAAAAACGAATATCAAACGAAGAGGGAACTAAACTGTGAACATAGCATGTAAATGGGTTGGAAGTTTCTGTCAGGAGATTCTTAATAAAAATGGGAAAAAGTAACGGAGACAGAAGAGAGCCCTGTGGGACACCAGTATCTATTCTAGCTATCTAAAAACGAATATCAAAAGTAGAGCATGAGAAGTTTCTGTTAAGAGATCCTTTATAAAAATAAGAAAAAGTATCGGAGATAGAAGAGAGCCATGTGGCACACCAGTTACTATTCTATCTATCTTAAAACGAATATCAAAAGTAGAGGGTACGAAACGGTGAACGTAACAACTAAGTGGATCGGAAGTTTCTGGCAGGAGATCCTTAATAAAAATGAGAAAAAGTAACGGAGACAGAAGAGAACCCTGTGGCATGCCAGTATTTAATATTGCTAACTCTTGTTCTAGGTATACTCTGTAATCGAACTTTCAAACAAATTAAGTCTAGTTTTAATCATTATTTCAGATAATTTCAGTAACTTTCGAAATTACAAAACGAATCTTTTTTTTACAAGGAAAAGCTGAAATTTGTATTACACGAAACCAATTATTTATGGTATTGAACAAATAAATAAAAAAATAAACGATTTATAACTTCTATAACATTGAATGATTGATAGAGTACCTAATTATCGAAATACTGATGTTGTTATTATTGTTGTTAAGTTGTTTTTAGAAAAATCGTAGAAATCTCAAGAAACAAGCAATTCAATAAAAACATATACAAACTCTTGTTAAGTTGTTAAGGTTTTGTTTTTAAATATCTTCGTTTTTTCTTTGATTTTAATTAAATTAATTTTAATTGTTTACTCTACCCCCCTTATGTTCCTTCTCCTCATTCCTGACTCATTACGATTTCAATGTTCTTCGAACTAATTACACTTCAGGGGCCAGGGTCAATTGAGACTTATACTGGTAATAATATGGCATTAGAGAGTGCATTTTTATAGCAACGTTCGTCGTCGCAGTCGTCGCTCTATGATGAAGATCATGGCTTAACTAAACAAG